>NW_027249082.1:600000-1187500 GCF_030848795.1 Temnothorax nylanderi
TTTAACACCCAATTGCGACCGGAGGGCAGGTTATTTCGTCGATCAGGAACCGTCGTTAAATTATATGGGGCATTTAATCAGATTACTGGGTGCCAACCGTGATATAAAAATTCAGAAATGTAGGAAACTGGATACCGCAGGGCGAGGAGGATCGATTTTCGGCCGCGGTATCCCCGAGAGCGATCCGCTCGCTCGATCGTGAAGAATGTCTAATGTTCCTGGTGTGGCGGAGGTCCAATTTTCGAAATTCGTGGATATGCGTTTACGTATCGAAAAATGTCGGCGCCGCCGGTTCGCCATAATGTCGTAAAGCGTAACGTATTTTGTTATTAATGCCGAGGTTTCGTCGAATCAGTTAAAGAGCTACCGTATCGCCGCGTAATTTCGCGTAAACGCCCGCTGGCGTCGTATAATGTCAGTTATTGCGATTCTTATATCCGTCATAAGCTTTTACACCGGGTCACGTTATGAAATTAGTTCTCTACGAGCTGGAGTACCCCCGTACGGGTATTCTTGATTATCCTCGGAAAACTTGGTCCGGAGAATTTTCTGCATAAAGCGGTGAATAGAAAGGAATAATATGCGTATATGATAATATACGTAATAATGCGTGCTCAGATAGTGCGAGTGTAATTGTTGGCAATTGTGGATAACAAGTTCTATTTTAACTTGATGCATGTGGAAAGTTGCGAAATGATGGATTTTCTCTGCATTGTGTGTTTCGTGGAAAAAAATTCCATTCTAAACTATCTGCTGACAATAAACGATATAGAGAAAAATTATATGCACAATTATTTAGAAATAACTCATTGAAAGGATTTTTATACCTCGTTATTATTTATAACATTGTTATCAGTTTTCCGAGACATGATCTCTGATAAAGAAAAAAGAAAGAGAGAGATACGCACAACAATAAGTATATAAATAAAATATATACTTATGTATCTTTGTATATCTTTTTTTGCCAGCAGAGAAAAACCACGATTACGGTGTACATCGAATCTAGAATAATAAAGTAAACGTTCACGGATCAATCGGAAAGCGTACAGCCGAGACGTTAATTCTTCAAAGGAAGCAGGCTGGCTGCTGGTAGCTTTTTTTACTCCGTGGGCAATGCTGGTAGTTGCGGACAATGTTTAAAGCGACCGAGTTGGCCGTTCACTGTGAAGTAGTGGTGTTACGCTCCATAGTCGAGTGAACCGCACCCACCGTATTGCTCTATTTTCTTACGCGTACATAATCGAGTTACAGCCGTCCAGTATTTAAATACACTAAATTTATCTAACGATGATGCAATAAGAGAGATTACAAAAATCAGATTAAAAAAATATATTTTTGCGAAGAATAATAACGTAGCATCGAATGGGTAATATAGTACATAAAAATGCGAGAAGAGCAATTAGTTGAATTTTAAATTTGTTTTTTTGTATGTTTTTTCTGCATTTCATGCAATAACGTCAACGTTCGTTTTAAGTAAATATTTTATTAATTATATTTGATCGTATTGTTTGGTGTTTTTTGTTTTATCTTCTGTACGTGATTATCTTGGTTGTCACAAAAATATCCGATTTTTAAATGTAAGAGAGGTATAAAATATCGCGGTAAACATATATAAAATTAGGCGTATCATGATTCTTCCAAGCTAAATGAATGAAAATGGACATAATGCGTAATAGATTTTAGTAAGCGTGGCAAAATTAACGAACTGATGCAATTAGTGGTTTCTGCGTCGATTGCATGCGCGTACGTATGCAGAAAATGCATACATTATACTGACCGTGTTTTTCGTTTCGAGAGTTGATGCACTTTGACCCAGGATGCACTACGAGAATGTAGGTTAAATTGATTTCAAAGCAACATGCGTATTTTATAAATTATCCTTTTAAAGCATCGAATGACTTATGTCGTAACAGGCCCATGGCCCATTTAGTAGAAGAAACATGCATTTTTCCAAGATTTTCCTGCTTTATACTTATATACTTATTACTTATACTTTTTTTTTACAATAATCTACTTAAATATTCTATTTGTATTTATTAAGATTAGGGGACATATAAAAATTTGTCCAATGAATTATTTCTAAACAAGAGGACATAGGATGTTCCAGTTTCACCGGATTAATTTTTAATGGTTTAGATTCTTTGATCGGTTTTAAGTAAATTTTTCGATAGCGGAAATATCAAGGGAACTTATTATTTATCGCATATTACATTAAGTCTATATATTAAATGTTTCTTTACAATTTTAAGATGAGTTAGTTTTTTAGATCTAGTTTTTGAGATAGATTCGTTCTTTATGGACCAACGAATTAATTCTCGTAATCGTATTACTTACATTTATAATTAAATTATTTCATTTCCTTTCGAAATATAGTTACATAAAACATCAATGTTGAAAATAAATGGAAAGTGGGAAGCTTCTTTTGAACGGAGAAAAGCGTTACGTTCCCTAAATCGGAGAGACATGTATAGGAAGAGTAAATATTGCACCTTGATGTGCCATTTTCGTTTTACCATTTTGGCAGCGGCACAATCGCACCTCAAGCGATTCACAATATTCACGAGCGATCAATCTGCGTAAGCTACGAGTTCAGACATCAATCACGCGTGAAATCTGAACGCGTACCGATTTGGAGCCGGGCACCCGTCAGACAATCGTAGAAAATCTCTTCCATGTTAAGAGAAGAAAAAAAAAAACGTCGTATCCGAGTCATCTAGAATTCACGATTTTAGGTCGATCGATCCCGTGCTGTTTCCGGATACCGCGCGATCGGATTAACGGGTATCGTCTCTCTCAAACCGTATCGGTTTCCTCCGATCGATGTGGGGCGTTCATCTATCCACCATAGCTCCGTTTGAGGCCGGCCAGTTAATGAAATCTATAACATGCCGGCGCACAATCGAGATGTTAATTTCGGTCCGTCGCGATGGCGATGACGGGGTATGCGCCGGATGCATTTTTCATGCGGAGTTGAGCCTGGGTCGAATGCAAACGGTCCAGTGCCATCTCGGTGTGAAGTGTTGCAGACAGCGGAACCGTGACGAACGCGCGCACGGCTTTATTTTTCTCCCTTTCACGAGCGCGCCGGCGTGGCGAGCGATAAAGCACTTTGTGATGCAAATGTTTCGAAATAATAATTCCGCTTTGCGCATCACAGGCGTACTCTCTGCGAGCCATCTATCGAATGAATCGCCTAGTCGTGGATAAAGTTGACCGAGTTTGCTCCGAAGGAGAGGAAAAAAAACCGTCGCACTTTGTCAAAAATTAATGAAATATGACGTATCGGAGTTGCTTATTATTAATAGCTCGCATCATTGTAGAATCATTTACGTCGAATTGTGATGCATGTCCGTCTTTTATTATATTTCTGAAAGGTTTCTTGATTTGTGACTTGGAAGAAATTCATTCGCGAATTCTTGCAATCGATTTTGTCGCATCTCGAAATTGCAACTGTTGATAATTAAAATATCATTTATTACTTAATTTATTACTTAAATGTAGAGAATTGAGGGAAAGCGTTATGTATTTGAATAAAAATAAAGTAAAACTTTTACGAGAAAAACAAGGAAATACCGGATAAATGTGATTTACATCTCTGTTCAAATCTCATCTCGTCACAGTAGTCGAGGTTCGAGGCAAAGACATCTTATAATCCCAACACGGTTTATGATAAATAGATTCCTACATTGGATTATATGCTACGTGAACTAAATTTGGCTTACGTATTTACGTGCATAATACAGCTCGGGCGCAAGGTAAGATCTAGATGTTGCCGTTCGTACGGCACTCCATTATTACACCGCGGTACTCCCTCTCTACAAGGATATTCACGTAGAATTATTGTCCCGATAACAAAGCGCGCGCCAGACATCGCAGTGTGGGCGATTCTCAAAGATGCGGGATCGTACACGGATAAGGGCAAGACAGAACCTAATTACTTGTATATAGACTGCTCGGTCTGCAAGTCTCGCGAAGTTTCATTCAGTCGTTTGTTGGATTCAGTTTGCCGTTCGGCTTCAATGGCGCGGTCGCATCCCTAAACCTTCGTAGTTTTGCTCCTTACAGTTCGATAATATCTGAGGAATCGATTAAACGATTTCAGACGTTATACCCTCAGGCTGCAATTGACATCCGGGCGCGACTAAACATTGAATGCGGGAGGCAGGTCCTCGTACGATCGGTTGAGCAGATTTACTGCGTATCCCTAATCGGCCCTATTACTCCGAATGTATGTTTTGATGAACTCAGAGTTAATATCCTTTAATGAAGATATTGCTAGATGCGAGAATTATAGTTATTTTACTTTGAACAGTATAAGATTCTGATAAATGAATTCTGAATTTTAATAAAAATTACTTTCCTTTTTGTTAAAATTAAGAATTAATTTTTTAAAAGACAGGAATATACAAAGTGCCTTTAGCCTTGAAGTTATTAGATAAGCTTTAAAATTGAAAGCATTTTGCCAATAAATTTAACTTTCCTAATTGACTATTAATGAATACTTTTTAAAGTTTTAATAACTTGAGTTTTTAAGGTAACGAATTTTTATCGTTTGAAATGGCATTTTGTTCTTGATCTTTCGCGTTTCTTATAAATACGATTAATCAAAGAAGCAATCTGAGAACCGTCACGCTCAATCGTCGCATCTTGCACTTATCGGATAATTCTCAAGCGCGGACATCAAGGAAAAAGGATGTAGGCGTATCTAGATAAACGGACGTTTGATATTGAAAGAAAGATTACATTCTCGGAACGGTACGGGAAGGATTTGGCGAAGGAGTGGCGAAAGGAAGGCGATCAAAGGATACGGAAAAAGGGAATTAAGCAACGGGACTGCAAATCTTGAGCACAGCGGTGACCAGAAAAAGATACTTTAAACGAGATAAAAACTTACATTGGATTTTAGAATTAGATAGATCGATTTGTTCTTGCGTGAATACTATTATTGTGCGACTATAAAAATACCGTATATCAAAGGATCGTAGTGGAAATACGATTTCAGAAAATATCAGTTAGACGAAATGGCGATGATTGCGAAAACGATTATAGTGATGGAATATTTACGTGAACGAGTCTCTCGCTATTGGGATCAGCGGTACTTTTCTCGTCGCTGTATATTTGGCCAAATTGAAATTGACGCCAGCGATTTTTCTTTTTGTTGGCGCGTTCATACAGAGATAGACGTTTTAAGTATTGGGAACACCGTGTAACACATATATGAAAAGCACAGATTTAGTATAGTAAAAAATCGGTAAAGTACGGAAATCACAACAAATTGATGCGTCAGTATATAATTATCAATCCATATCTCTATATCTTATTTATATTCAATTTACTTATTATTTAAATAATTAACATTTCAGAATATAAAAACAATTAATATTGAATAATTTTAGCGAATTAATTATACACGTATGATAAATAATTAATTATATTACGAGTATTACGAGTACATTTGACGTGTACTCTTTGAGTATCAAATTCATTTGACGTGTAAATTTTCGGATTTAATTTGATAGATATTAAAACAATCGCTAATTAATTACAACAAACTTGACAATCGATTATTATTTGAATTAATCTTCTGCAATTGTACAATTATAAAGATTGTAATTGCTATTAAATAGGTTTACGAAAACAAATCAAACATGTTCACGATTATTAAATCCTGAACATAATTAATCACGTTTCGAATCAGGGACTGAAGCTATCGTTCAATCAGAGTAACGATAATTATATTTTTATCAGTGCATTTCCAAGTGTTATTGTTTTCCGTGCTGTTTACCGACTTTGTTGACGTTACCAATGAAGATATCAGAGAAACTTCCAGTTTGAAACTTTCAAGCAAATCATTTCTTGCCAGTGCAACAAAATCAATAGTCAGTTCCTTTGTATATAACGCGTTAGTGTTTGTCAGGCTCGGATCGTTCGCTGGTCGTTGATCGCAATACGCGAAAGACAGTGGAAAGTTCAATACAGGCACTTTTGCATGAGCTCGCCAAAGTTTCGAGAAGTGCACGCCGTGTAATGACGCTCCTATGCAGGTCAAGTCAAACTTCTATCGAAGCTAGTTATTCAAATACGATATACACATCGAGGGTTTGTCTATCCTTCGTTTGTCGAAAAGCAGTCTTAAGATCAATTGTCTGCTTATAGTGCCTATGTCTTGGATGTTGATAGAATTATATCGCAAACATGTCTATAACCGTTATTTTCTTCAATTTTATAAATTAAACATATAGTCGCATCTGATTTTCTACAACTTAAATTCCAGGACGTACGTGAAGAGTATGTGCATGTATATTTTTACTTACGTGATGACACACTGAGAAACCCATTTGTTGAATCAACTAAATCCTTGGTTGAATATGAGCAAACAAATTCTTTAGTTAATATAACAAAAAATTTGGTTAACATAACGAAAATTTTTTTGTTTTTGTTATGTGAACAAAATTTTTTGTTATATTAACTAAAGAATTTGTTTGCTCATATATCCAACCAAGGATTTAGTTGATTTAATGGGTTTCTCAGTGCATATTTCACTCAACTTAACATTGTAATATGATATAATATAACGATGTAGAAAGTACTATTAATTTGTTAAGGGTTAAATGAGATTGTGAAAAGCAAAGTTTCTCCACGAGCGCGAGTTCAGAAAGTTTGGAGCTATCTCGTTAATGGCGGAAGCGTAATAGTGATACGAGAAATTACGTCAATTTTGAGTCCGTATTTAATCACGGCGCACCGCCGGCTCCGTCCCTCACCCATCTCTCTCCCTCTTCCTCCCTCTTTCTTTCTTGCACATCGGATCGTGTGTGATACCGGATTTTCGCGAGCGTTACCAATATGAACGAGCGCCGTCGCGAACTTCGGTCGTGAATGGGGCAAAAACACTTCGTCAAATTAAAAAATATGGCAAGGGTCCAATGTCCCGCGCGCTGGCACGAAACTACATTCGTGATTTCTTCCCTTCTATTCGCCGAAGTTCAGCCATGCGGCACCGTTTGGCTGAATTATTCCCGAGGAAAATCCTGGCCATTTTCACGCGCACGTTCTCGCGCGCGAAATGGCACGCTAAGCGTCTTGAATCACGACTCGCTGTCTATCCCTCCATTTCATCGTTCCTCGTTCTTTTATGCCGACTCCTGGAAGCCCAATCCTTTAGGTTTTCATTAACATATCGCTGAGGAGCGTCCGCGAATGTGACAGAGGCAGAAAGAAGCGATGCGTTTGAAAGAATTATATACGGATTTTAAATTTGGAAGTGTAAATTTAGTAATGTAATCTGTAGCACACGTGTCTCCCTGTTTTTTTATTATCTTTATAGTAGGTAGGTAGGGCATTCTCTAGTTTAAGCGTGCGTGTATTTTAAATTCTTAAGGCGTGTAATTTTCACTTTACATACTTCGTTTCTCTAGTTAACCGTCCGTTGTACAAAGTTTTAATTGTACACTCGCCGTGGTATTAACTTGAAAAAAATTGTGAATTCGTAGTTACGCAATCACGTAACTACGAATATGCAGTTGATTATACCAGAATGGCTGGAAAATTTATCAAGTTATCAAGATTAAAGAGGATTTTTCGTTGTGCAGCTCGCGGGAGAAAAAATTTTTGTGATTATCCTCGTCGGCACTGAAATATGTTTCGTATACGGAATCATAATGAAACGACGAAGAAATATGAATATGGAAAAGTCGTTATGTATATGACCGTGCGTATACGCTGCGGCTGGTGTCAGGTTGCTGAAGTTTTCCTTTCACAAAGCATCGAAAGACCAGCGCAGCGAGTTAAAATAAAATATGTCTGCGCCACTTTCCTTGCCTTTCCATTCCTACGTAGGACGTGCATTTTTAATGGCTGGCGCGCATTTTATTTCGAGTGTTTCGCACGTTAGAGAAAAGCCGAGCCGGCGACGACGTATTTTTCTCTTTGGTTGTACGCGTAGGACTTTTGCAACGTATACCTTCGCACGCGGTGTGAAGTTTACTAACGTACCGCTCGGTTTTATTTCCTGGATTACTTTTCGGTGTTCCCGGAAATCCCGTTGGTGGGAAAACTGCAGTAAATTCGTGATGTTTTACTTCTGCGGTTTGAATACAGCCTTGCGGGAGTGTGTAGCGCTGACCATTGTCTATCACGTAATCCTACACGAGCGTTTTAACGAGGTCGAAACTGTGGGAATAAGATGCTGAACGATAAAGTTGAAATTTTTTCGTGCAATATTTGTAATATAACTACCATTGAAGTTAAATTGCCGTAAAACGTATATACAAAACGTAATTACGCGCTAATCCTAACATAAAAAAAGTTTTTCCCAAAACGCTCTTATAGTTAAGAAAGTTAAATGAGCCGATCATAATATTATAAGAATAAACTGATCCTCAGCTTAAAGCGTTCGTCTTGAAAACAAACTTCTTGTGCAGGCGCTTTTACGAAAATGGATACGTTCTTTCGGTTAGTTCCATGAAAAAAAGAAAGAGATAAAGAAACAGAGAGAGGGGGAGAGAGAGGGAGAGAGAGGGCGAGATAGAGAGAAAGAACTAAAAAAGATTAAGAGTTACATTCCCACGGTAATAAGAACCAAATTAAACGACAGACTTCGGGGAATTAAGCCAAGAAAGTAGTGTATCAGAACGTACGTCCCGGGAATTAGCTTGTTTCACGGAATGGATGTATCTTTGCCGGAGGGCGACGTCGGAGGGGATCCGAAAAAAAGGAGGGTCGCACAGTCGCAGATTTATCAATGGAACCAAGTCCCGTCACAGGGGTGCCGTAAATACGCGGCGTCCCTGTCATTCGACCGAAGTTCCCGGTAGGCCTGCGGCACCCAACGGGATCGTTCATAATTCACATCCGATTTAAACAAAGTTCTTGAACTAGCGCGATTTGCTTAATACAATCGTGTCCCCCTTTTCGTACCAAGTTCCCCGACGCTGTTCCCTCCTACATTCCCTCTATTCTTTCCCGTGATTCCCCCACTAGATGCACATCCACAAAGCTAATTCCGGACGCGTCCCGACGGAAAACTTTTTAATTCCATCAGTCATCTTTCACGAGCGCGCCGCGGGTCGCCGGTGACCGCGTGGCCGACGCTTTATGGCATTTCTTATGTACCTCGGATGACAAAACGCGGTCGTGGATGAGAGAGTCCAGCGCGCCCCAGATTGAGGAAAATGCAGGACGATGACACTTGCAGCCGTTATTAGCTCGTTTGGACAGGACTAACAATAAGTTGCGATCTCGGGGATAATCGGGAAGAAGGGACTTTGATCGAGAGTTTCTCAAGGCTTTGCGATAGAGTCTTCTTTTTTTTTTGCTCAAGTAAAAATCCCTCTTACGCGAGACTTCATCCTTTTCTCTGAACAATTTTAATTCCCGGGCATGCATGCACGCTCATATCACGTCCAACCCCCTGCAAGGAATATTAACGGTTCACCGGCAAGGAGCGGAATATTTGTAAAACTATGCGTAGCCCTGGGGTACCTTCGCGGCGACATGCCAGCATGAGGGTGGAGGTATGAGGAGCTCGCGCAGGGAAAATACCCTGGGGAAGAACATTCGAGGTGAGCTAAAAGCGCTTTAAACTATACGTATATATATTCGTCGAGTCGATGGCACGAGGTTGCTCGTTGCTGCCGACGACGGCGACGTCTCGCGATTCTCCGCTGCGCGTCACGTGATAATTGAATGTCGCGAATATTTTCGAATAATCGGCCGCTTCCCTCGGCTCTCGCTTACCTGCGGGAATACTTATTCACAATTGCCATTTAAGAAGGTCTCAGATGAGAAACTGTCGATATTGCTTGTGAAAGCCTTTTAACAACGCGACATATTGATTATTAAGGAACCAGAGACGGGAGCGCAGCCTCGAGCGGTTCTCACTTAGGAGCTTTTGAAATCTGATTAACATTTGATTAGATTAGATGACAACCTCGTACAATTACGAATTATGCATAACGTCTAAATGCGCTCACATGTACGTCTCAACTTCTCGAAATGCCTTCGGTACCACAATGTTCTATTTGAATATTGTATAAATTTACGTATGCTTTCGTTTTTTTTTCACCTGTGTGAAAAGTATTCTTAATTAAATCACACAAGTAAACCTACACTGAGAAAGAAAATTTGTTAATCCCAAAAAATATTTAGTCCGATATACGTTCAACTAAACGTTTTAGTTAGTTAACTAAACATTAGTTGAATTAATTAATTCTTGATTAAAGAAACTAAATAAATTGTTGGAACAACTAATGTGTTTAGTTAACTAACTAAAATGTTTAGTTGAACGTATCGGACTAAATATTTTTTCGGATTAACAATTTTTTTTTCTCAGTGTAATAATTTGCCCAAAATCTAAAAATTTCCATAAGCTAACACATATAAAATTATCGTTTATAGTTTATACATTAAACAAATTATAAAATTAACGTTTATATGTGTGAATAATCCGTATATGTGTGAATCCCTTACGACGTCGTTACTCTGCCAAGCCATTAATTCGATAACGTGAATTAGATTATCAACGCAAGCCATGTGCGAACTAACTGTCGATTTACTTTCTACTGTAATGGAACTCGGCTACTACTTGGCGGTTACGAAAGTTAGAGATCGAGGAGGAAAGTACGACGAGGCAGCTAGCTTCTGGGTGCAAGTAAATTTGGTCGTATGAGTATGTGCCATGGATGGCGGGCGACCCTGTCACTTCCATGAGAGTTTCTATGGAGCCCAGCGCCCACTGGGACCATCCATAATTTAGCACCGATGGGAAGTTCCGTGCTCTCGTACTCGTTCGACGCAGTAGCTTCCCTCTTTAAACCCCTTGACATGCTTCTCCAGTCGATCCGAAGCACGAGATGTTCACCGAGTGTCCTAGTAGACTTTGTTGAAAACAACAAAACGATTGCCGCGGGGAAAAATATTATTTACGAAATAAATATTTTCTGTGTTCCAGTTTCAGATATAAATTTATTAATCGACGGTAACTAATCTTTGATCGTTCTTTAACTTCTTTCTTTACCAAGAATAAGTTGAAATAATTTGTGAATCATCTATTGATCAGCTACCAGCCAAACAAACATTCCTGTGATTATGTAGATAAATATATATTTCCGTTAAATATTATATGTATTTTGAATAAATTATTATATTAAATTAAACAATGATATTGATTACATTGTTATGTTTTCTTTATCATTCAATTATATTCACACGCAAATGTCTCATATAATACTGTATCTTTTTAAACGTATATTTATGTTATTATTTACTAATATTTTTTAGACTATATATACTTTCGTGTGTAAATCGTAAACGTAGCATTTACCTTTTTTCTACTATAATCGCAAAATGATTCGATAAATTCGAGGACTTCGAAAGCATTTGCTTTCTTCAGTCATTCGTCCATTTCCAACCACGGGTTGATCGTATTTGCACGACAATCGGTTCGTCTCTTATATTCCGACCAACTCGAAGGGTTTTGTGAATCTTTCTCGTGCGCAATCTAAGTTGCAATTACGATCTCTTTGCCGATCCAGCCTCTCAACGCGTCCCTTTTGTCCTCATGAAGATTCGCCCTGTTTCTGCTAAGGCTGTTAAATTAATCCCGCAAACCCCCTTTCGGCACGGAATTAAGCATGCCTGATGTTTAAGTAATCCGACTCGTGTGAAACTTAGAATGAATATTCATATCCAATTTTCCCAAATGTCGAAGTAGCCCCAAACACCGAAGAAGCAATATGCATCGCTTTCGAGAGAGTCGAAAGTGGAACAACAACTTCGATCGTGCTCGACTATAGCGGGAGGGATGACGATTAAACATTCAATCCAGACAAACAGGACACACTCTAATCACGCCGACAGTCAAGTACGTATATTTAAAACATAGAATGGCCGTAAAAAGAAAGGCGGTCTGTGTCTAGCGACGAAAGTCCGTGACTTTTGCCGCCATTGAATAATCGAGGTTTCGCGTCCGCAGACAAAGGCGTTCACGGCTTTAATCGCCGTCAGAATCAATAGCCGCGCCTTCGGATAGAAAGGATCCATCCATTATACACCAACACGAAGACATTTACGAGACGGCGGGCCGGGATAGGTGGATCTTTCTTGCGCGCGATCCGACTTCTAATTACTAGCTTCTTGTCGTCTGAGTTACGTGGCTCCTATCGAGGCTTGTCCTTTCGTCCTTCTGGCAAAGGCTCACCTCGCTCCTGTCCCTTAACCCGGTCATCCTCTTTTTCCAATCTTGCTTTCCGACCGGCATCTCAAGTTCCGGTTGACGTTTGAGATTAACCCAGTTGTTCATTTGCCTCCTCCCCTCCTCTCATTTTTCTCCCCTCCGAAATGCATTTTTCATCATTCTGCTGGCCGAAGCAAATGAGGGGATTGTCCGCGTTTGCGAACGCGGACGATTTATTCTCCTAACGAGAGCGTCGTATCGCGTTATTGCATCGTGTCATTTTGCGTCCCGGCGATTTTGTCGGGCATCTTATCGTCGACGACAGCACCAAGTATAGCGGATTATGATCGTTTGAATATCGAATGCTCAATATCGATGCCTGTTCTGTTTTTCTGGATTGAAAATATTTAATCGGTGGCGCGCTGCGACTGTTTTACCGATATCGTACACGGAAATGTTTGTCGCAGTTGATTTCGCTAAACAAATGGATAATATGGGATGCGGATTTGGAAGAAGAGATTTACATTTCAGAATCTAAAAGAGAAAACTTAAAATGAAAATTCTTTGGAAAATATTGATAATAAATTTCTGTTTATTTATAGGTATTATACATATATGTATACGCATACATATTACAGTGGCTGTAATAAGTAACAAACGAAATATATTCAGCTACAATATATCATGGACAAAGATACTTTTAAAAATATTTTTTCAAAGTTACTTATTTTAGAAATTATTTCGAGTATTTTGACTAAACGAAATATTAATGAATGCAGTGAATCGATTTCTGTAAGTACGCTTTTATTTTTTACTTCCTCTTTGCATAGTCATCAATTTAACGATTAAATAAACCTGCAGCGTTGACGAGAATAGTTACCGACGAAATAACTTTGGACTTTAAAAATAACCATTCGCTTGCTTTATGTCAGAATCGATCTCTGCGCAATGGGGTACTTCGTTCTTTAAGTTTTTCTGTTTCTTTCTTACAGTTTTAAAGAAGATTTTGTGCTAAGTTAGTACATTCCTGCAAAATAATTTAATAGCTGTAGAATCCAATAATTATATCGCAATATCAAACGTGAAGGTGTACTTAAGGATCGCCTTAAAATGATATAATACGAAAAAGAGTAATACAATTAAAATTATAATGGTGCGACAAGCGTTATCTATTGGAAAATCCGTAATGTAAATGTCCGTTGGCCATTTGTTGAAAATTACAAACTTTATGAGCTAATCAATATGCGAATTTTTCATTTTACTAAACACCATTTTAATATTTCTCATTATCGCGTACGCGATAACTACAGCGTTCGCCCTATAGCTTCTCGCATATTCCAATATCGATATAATCTACTATTTTGCGATAATAAAAAATTGTTGTATATATCCTATCGCGAAGAAATAATTGAGAGCAGTGACGTACGATCGTTTCAGTCGATCAACTTCAATATTTATGCCGTGATGTGCCTATATCCGTTGCTATAGAGAGAAACTCATGGATAACAAAAAGATTTAACGTCCGTACCGCGCATAATTTATGAACGTGGACATAATCATGTCGACGTTATTGTAATCCGTGTTTCGTATCCACATTCATATCCGTGGATCACGAAAGATTTGTTTGATGTCAGAAACGGATGAGGGCTGTTCTAGCAAGAAAAACGTATTTATGGTGCATCTGGAATATTATCCCTGTAATGTATGTCTCCCCGCAAACTTATGCTATTTAATAACTGTATATATGTATGAAAATATATATGTGTACAAATATAAATGTGCAAATATAAATCTTATTTATTAGGTAATATAAGTTGGCGGGAATGCATTACAGATGTTAAAACATTTTTCATAGTTTTTAATGAAAATATATAAAATATATTTGTGGGTGTCAATATCTTTATGTTCTTAATGAGCCATATTTATAGAAGGTGTTTAACATTATTAATATACCGCGTATGTACTTATTCGGGAAATTTAATTCTATTTTCCGATACTTGGCAAATAGTAAAGGAGAACGTAAAACCGACAATGGAATTATAATTTCTCGGACAACGAGTTACCTGTCGTTATGGTCGTGGACTTAATGGAAGCTGTCTACATTGTCCGTTTGTAATGCGCGTGCTCTTTGTCTGTAAAGTTCAATTACGAGAGTTAATGATTTCGATGTCGTCAAAAGAAAAGAAAAAAGTTTCAAACGAAGAAAAAGTAAGAAGTAACGAGTTCTCGCGGGTATAGAATCTCCTAGCTTAGTGAAAATCTGTTTTGAAGAAAGGTAGACTAAAGAAGTAGATTGAATACAGAATTGAAAATGAAAGAAGAACTTGGAAAGGTGCGACAAAAGGAAATGGAAACGTAGTATAGACTAATCGTGTATTATTCTTCGCAACGCTAAAAACATAAAGTAAAACAAGATAAAGTATTGTTGCATTGAACATCCCTTAAAAGCTTTCTGTGAAATAATTAAATTGCAGCCAAAAGAAAACTTCGATTATTGCCACTTTTTTATCCTAGCCATATGTAATAGTTATCGCCAATTAGATAACTTGTGTTAAATTATATACAAACCAATTTTTATGAATAAAGAGTATTCTCTTTGGAATTTTCTGTAAGAGAAGGAACTATTTATCTGTAAGAGACATAACCATTGAGAAATGCAGAAAAGCTTAGACGATAAGAAAATGGGGATGAGGAAATTAAGGTTCTGGAATGCTACTCTTCAAGGCTCATAGATGGGGCAGGAAATGAGGGGCTCTCGCTGTGAGCGAAGATTTGAAGGAAAAATCCTTTGGAGAGGAATTTCAAGATATGGATTATGCACCGGAACCTTGGTTTATATTCTGTATGATGAATGATCATGGATGCTATATCCTGCGAACGTTATATAATCTATGTATATGACCGCATTATGCGCGCAGATTATGAAACATTCCGCACTTAATATTGAGCACATTTTTTAATACCTTGTTTAGAAAGGGATTATATATAATACTAATTTTCTGGATAATTTTTTCACTTTTCTGTTTAGAGTGTCTTTTTGAAAACCCGATGTTAATTTCTGACAAAATTGACAAATAGTGCTTAATTTTGTGCGTAATTAGTAAATTTTATTTTTTATATTTCAATTTTTCAGTACAAAAAATATCGTTAATGTATAAAATTGAAAATGCTACTTCATTCTTTTATGTTCTTCGGAATAGTCGTTCACATGCAAATTTCTCCGATAATCCGATGTTACCTTTGTCCACGTAGGTATACCAGGCCACAAAGCAGAGGCTGTTAATCTCGTCTAGGATGCTTGTGTAGGAACGACCTATTAGCCGAGTGATCTGATTTCTCCCTAATAGACTACTTATCTTGACTAACGCCAGCCTGAAGGGTTTAATCCAACACAGTAGCGTTATCTGAATATCAAATCGTTTTATTTCTTCTCTTCTCTCTAACGATTAAAGTAATATAAATGATAGGAGAATGTAAAATGGAATTTGGAGAGTGTTTTGGAAAGGATTATAAATTATTAGCGCATACAATGAGTTTAAGTAAGTAAAAGAAAGGCTTTAATAATAAGTAACTGATGCGCTCTTTATTTGGTACTTTACAATTAATAAATTCAATTAGAGATTAATAAGTTCTATAATTTGATGTTCGATTTGAGAAACATCAGTCAAAGCATATTGAAACAGAATAATTAGAGATTTTTATCTGCGCGATGTAATGTAATTATTTCTCTGGTTTATATCTCACTTCCGAAGGGCTTTTTGTGTTACATTTATAATAAACGCGCGATACATACCGCGATACATATATACATATGTGCGAACAAATTATGTATTATTTAGGAATGATATTGCGTTTTATGTACAACGCGATAAATAGATTATGGTAGGTCGCATTGAGGGATGGCGGGATGGCGAAACCAGCTGGTCGTGTTGCGTTACACAAATCCCTGTTCGATGCGATACCAATCCTACCGGATTTGTCGCCAAATTTCTGTAGGATTTTCATGCTGAAACAGCCGTCTACGTTCGCGCCCGGCAAAGTTTACGAAATCATTTTCCAGCGGACAATTTTCATCTCATATGTGTATAGAGTGATGTTGAGTGCAGCGTCCCATCGTCCCATTTCCGTACTCCCGAAATTCGTATACTATCTTCTATATATCGTTTTTACCTACTTATATGTATATAAAATCGCTTGTAATCGATTTTACAGCAAAAACATAATGTTGAGATAAAAAATCTACTAAAATAACATATCCTCTAAAATACAGTTATCAATATATAATATAAAAAAATATATATAATGTAGAAGGAATCGTCGCAGGAACAATCTGAAATCGCCGTCTCTCATAAAATATAAAATAGACTCATAAAAAAGTATCTGAGTTCTAACCATTCTCTCCCACATGTTTTATTCATTTATTACAATTTTTAAAGAGCAACAATTATGAAAAATAATTTCATGTCTTAAAAAGAGATCCTTCTGAAAGAAAAATTAAAGATTGACGAGATATTTTTCTCTTTTTTCTCGATAGCTTTTCCTATAATTTTGGAATTTACACGATTTGAAATTTAACATCCCAATTTCTAGTTCGCGTGCTGCAGTCTTCGTTTAATACCCAAACACGTACGTAACGCACAATAACGGTTCATAATACCGCCGTTGAAACGTGCCTAATCTGCAATATTCGCGCGTGCTTGTTTGCTACGTATTCGTCGCGTTTCGCTCGATGCGTGTTAGTGGGTCAGTGACATCGGTACGGTTCGTACTCGCATTTTGCATGCAACTCTTTTACAACAGAGCAGTTTAAAGGCCGGGTTTTGCGCCGTGCTCGCGCTCACGGCGGATGAGAAGAGGGACACGCGGAAGGGTGAGAAAGGTGGGTGGAACTTTATATATGACCGGGGTACGGCCTGGACAATGGCCTGGAATCCCCGCGATAAGGGTAGACTCCGGTAGACAGGCCCCACAAAGCTGTTCTCAGCAGCTCCAGGACGTTTTCTCAGTATTCCCTTTTTCGCAAACGTTAGCAAGGATGGTAAAAGGTGACGCAGGGAGAGATATCCGAAGAAAGGCACGAACAGAATAACGGACTTCTGAATTTTCTGGGTTAGATCGTGTGATTTTATCAATGGTTCGCGCAACCGCCGCGAACGACTGTCGGCAGGTGTAACAATATTTGATGCAGACGAAGAAAATTGTACGAAAGCAATACAAAATGTATTAAAATGTATTATTTAGTTAGAGCACTTTAGTAATTCATACATAATTTAGTGTTCATGTAGTTTAGCGTCTTATGGCTGCGTTCGGGGAGCGCGCTATTAGCGCTATTGCATCATTCTATCTTTATCGCTCATCAAGTGTAGAACAAGGATAGAATAAGCAAATAGCGCTAATAGCGCGCTCCCCGAACGCAGCCTATGTCTGTTGATTTGTAATTAATACGAGGTGACGATCCTTATTATAAGATATATCTCCTATACGTATTTATATAACGTGTTATTATTATAACAGTCACTATTCAAATAGACTTTTGACTCAGAGTTCAACAGACTGCTACCATTGATATGTCGTAGGAATTTTATTGATTATCGCCAACTCTACGAGGCTGGCGTTTTGTACGTCACGGTAATGTACAAAGTGGCGTCAGAACTCCATTTTCCCCAACGATGCCGACAATGGCTGAATATCCTTTACGGTTCTTTTT
Organism: Temnothorax nylanderi; assembly: GCF_030848795.1. NCBI lineage: Eukaryota > Metazoa > Arthropoda > Insecta > Hymenoptera > Formicidae > Temnothorax > Temnothorax nylanderi. The sequence goes on from NW_027249082.1 coordinate 617,883, forward strand.
CATTTTGTAGTAGAAGCGTGAGCAAGGTTTACTAAGCGAGGGCTGTGCGTGCGAAATTTTGGGTCACGGACTTAGGGCGATGTCTTGACGTCGGCCGTATCTTATTACGCATTATTCAGTAATGCTCATTCTTATAATTCTTATAGCCATTCCTACAGCCATTTGTAATTCGAAAATCCTTCGCATCTCTATGCTAATTTGTACGACTTATAACAATTTATAGATACGTTGTACAAATTATAACTTGCAGCTTTGTCGGACAACACATGAAACATCAGCCTTAATACATGCGAATCGATTGCTGTTTCCGATTGCAGTATCTTGACGAAGGAGCGCGTGCACCCCGTGAAAATGGCTCTACGTGACACGTTCATCGGAGACTCGACTTTTCGTCCCAAATCCGCGTTAATCGATTTCCAGTTCCCTGGAGATATGTACGCGCACGCACACTTGTTTACGCAGCTGGGCTCGATACGCAGACGCACCCACCGCCACCCTCGTTTCCCACGCTGGCTTTTTTTTTATTCCGGGAGATCTCTCCCCCGCGGAGATCTCTCCTCGAATCAAACGTGTTGTGCCACAACTGCGGCTCACGATCGAATTCTGCGTGTTTTTTTTTGGCTGAAGTGGGGAAGAACAAAGAGAGAATCGCCGATGATAAACCGCAACGGCGGCGCTTTTTTTCGTGCGAAATGACGCCTGCATGTATTTTAGCCTCTTCATCTAGCGTTTAAATTTTAGAAATGCATCAGTATCAATTAATCCGTTTAAAATTGTAGTGTATCCGCATATTTTATGTGCTATTTTCAACATTAGGTAATATACGTATGCTGAAATACATTTTTTAGTGTCAATTACTAATATTACTAACAATAAAAATAAGGATATTTTAGTGCAATTTATCTGATAGGATAATATTTGCAATTTTTTATATAATATAATTTTTTATTATTAACATCTAACGAACAAATTGCAATAATAATTGACCAATTTTACGATTTCATCGGCGTTTCTTTATGATTTTCAACGATTCTGCTCTTACTAAGAAATAAGAAATTTGCATATGTAATATATTTGAATAAGCCGTATATAATTATATTCTATGAAAAAAACCTGACACATCTCTACACTTCCGCTTTTCATATTGAATATGGTTCATTCTAAATTATTTATAAAAAAGTAAGGCAATAAATTCTCTGTGATATAAAACTCTTAAGAAACTTAGCAGTTTTTATTCCTGGATCGCAGCGCACGCACTTAAATCGTTGTTACTTTGTACGCTTTGTCGTACGACTATTATATTAGAAGCGATTTTCCGCAATCCGCATCCAGCGGGACTAGCGAATTTGCTACAAAGGAGACGGAACGCGCTTCAGATCTCTCAAGAATGGGCCCTAAGGCTTTGGAGCTTGCAAAACCACATGATACGCAAGCATATCTACATTCAGTATGAGAAGCGGAAGCGACGTGCGTTGACAGGATGTTTCGAAAGTGCTCTGGCGTAGAATGTAATTGTGCGGTTTATCGAAACATATTCGAAAATATATCTATTCGGTGAATTCCTTCTATCGCTTAGTAAGAATATCATTGAGGATTGCGATCATTGAGAATAAGTGAATCCTGCGAGATTGTGAATAAGTGAACGCGGCACCAAAATTCGTCATTTCAGGTACGTTGCTGCGGTGCATCGCACGTTATACATTTAACCATGAAATTGGAACCATAACAATATTTCGTAAAGCTCTCTCACGTTTTTTAAACTCCGAATTTTTGTGTATCGTTCAATTCATGCGCATAAATTGATTTTGTAGCCTGAGGTTAGTGAGTAGACAGCTTATATTTTCAATACAAATCTGTAGCGATGAAATATGTATGATGAAAGTATAATTATTGGCAATTTTCAGTCAAGAATATAATTGCCCAAGCGCGTTATTTTGCATTGTGTTATCATATTTTCTTTCATTTATCACGGGAGAAAGTATTAAACATTAAAATATTATTAGTGACTATATTTTCTCAGACAAGAAAACCGGAAGTAGTTCAGGAGTCGCGGGATGTTATGTTAATGTAACGCGTTCCATTGGCGGTCTGATATATACATGCGAGGAATGCATGTACGTCGCCTTGCTAATCAAGCTCAATGTCTAAAGCTTAACACCAATATTGATGTTCGAGATTACTCCGATTCCGGTTGCCCTTTCCCTCACTATTCGCTACAAACCGTGTATTCCAATCTGTTTCTGTGTATCGCCAACATTGCAGATCAATCAATCATTCACAATATATTTTGAAAGCATAATTATAGAAAATTTAATTAATGGAAGATTTATAGTGGAAGATTTATAAGTGTACTTTTTAAAGGTACACTTTATTTAAATCTGGCAGAAAATTTTTTGGAAGAACATAGGTGCATTTATTGTACATATATTATCGTTAATACGGACTAAAAATTAAAGTCATTCCTTAAATAGATAATAAAAATTTTAATAAGTTATTTTATTTAACTTTCAGATTAGAATCAATTTCTAATGTCGCCAGTTAAATCTTCCTGTAGAAATATCCTTGTAAAAAATTTGTGTACAGAAAATTGTAAAGTTTTATTGATGAATCAATATCTTTTTTCTATTTAGGAAAATTTCTGCTCAAAATTCTTTTAATGAAAAATATAAATAAATTTTATTAACAGTGGTATCTGAGCTTTAGAATTATTTAAATTTATCGAAATTTATAGAGTTTAGATAAAAAATCCGAGATTTGGTGCATTTGTTAAATTTGCACTTAATTAGATACAGAAATTGTTTGTGGGAATTACGTAATTCCGCAGCCGTCAGTGCGCTTCAACATTAGTGCATACAGTACTACTGTAACATTACTATTGTACCTCTATCGTACCTTTGATAATAGATATGATGTAACAACGGCACTACACAGATTTGATATAACTCTTTGAGCATATTGTTAATCTGGAATTTCGACATCGATAATTATGATTTAACACGCAAACTGTAATAAGAAAATACATTAATTGCTGTAAAAACCGAGTTGTATAAACAAGTATATGTTATCTGAATATTATTATATTTTGCACCACATATTTAATCAGTTAAATAATTTATAAAGTATTATATATTAAATTTGTAGATTAAAATGGACAATGTATTTTTATAACAGAGAAAGACTAAATCTCGTATATCTGAATATATGATATTTGTTTTTTTAATATTTTGATATAGGATTACGACGAATTCAAATAATTCTGAGATAAGAAAAATAATGATACGTGTAATTTAATACCAATACGCTAATAATAAAGAGAAGCATTGCTTTCGTGCATTGTTTTTAAATAGAACGAAAAATAGCGTTTCTTGATGAAACTAATATACATGTAAACAAGTGGAAAGAAATCGATTACATAATAACATTTCGCGTATAACATATAGGTATATAGTAACCGATTTCAGGAAGGGTACATCTCCCCTTTTATCATATATAGATATTTTATTTTATTATACATATAACTATTCTTGTTTTATTATTATTGTAATTAAACTACGCAATAAATTCTCAAAAATACACACTGAATCGAGCGTAAAATAAAAATGGAAGCTTAAAGAGAAAAAGAGAAAGAGGATACAAAAACTCTCGGAAATCTTCACTGAATTGTCGAGATTGTTATTGAACTGTTGAAGAATTAAAGAGCTATGACCATATCATTTTCAATACCGTGACACGATACAAATTAATAAGGTGATACTTTAAGTAACTGCATTTGTTCGTTAACAAATTGTTGTAACCCTTGATCTTATCTTTAATATTCGAGATAAGTAATTTTGCAGAATAAATTTGAAAATCATACTGAAAAACGTACTTAGAGAAAATTTTATATCAAAACATTGAGTACAAAGGAGGATATTTTAGTATTTTAAGGGCGAATATATTAATATGCATTTTGGAAAATTCAATCTTGGAAGTGAAAATGTTATATAAAACAAAAAATATTTGTCAGTACGTGGCATTTCAATCTTTCTGCGGCAACATCGAAAGACGCGAACTCGTTTATTCATAGAGAGAGCTGCAGATCAAATTAAAATAAAATATTACGGTGATATAGCAATGTGCTCCATTTATATTTGCGCTGCTTGTGCAGTCACGGCTTGTCAGATGGAGCGGCGCTCTTAAGCAAATAAGGACACGAAATTGAAACCCCGAGCATCATTATTGAGTCTCGAAACAACCCGGTAACATGATGTGTCAACTGGGGGGCTGTTCAATGCTGCCGTTAATTGTAACCAAAGTTTGTAGTCCGAATACGGCTCTTGCACTCTGGCGCAAATACATGTGCGGTATCTGCGCCGTATGCGGAACTGTGCTCGTAAGTAGTAGTAGTACCACTCTCAGTAACGACAAAACAAATTAGAAAAGCGAATTAACATGTTATTCGACGATACAAGCAAACGTGTTACTTAGAAAATTCTACTTTTTCGAGTTTTTATTATTTTTAGCCTCGATAATTCGTTACTATTTGCGGAAATAACGTTTAGTCTGTAAAATCGAGGGATAAGTAGATACGAATTGTACGCCTTTAGAATTTTTGAAGTTGTACGAAAACGCTATAATAATAAATATGAGATTTCAATGAGATTTAGGCGTGTTCTCCCGTGTCGTCTGAAGCGTACATTGTACTTCCGACGTTATGCTAATGAGGATCATCAGCGAGTCGCAACATTGTCATGCATAAACACGATTTTGACGTTGGCGGTCGCCGTGAAAATTTCTCTTCTCTTTGCACCCTCCCTTCGCACCCTTCCTTACACATTCTCGTTAGGTGTGTCAATACACGGATCGGATGGCCACAGTGGCATGCTGCTCTACGAGAGTCGACTCACTCGGCAGTCGACAACTTGCAACTCATACTTTTCCGCCATCCATTTATTTTTCTCTTTTCTTTCTTCACTCCTCTTTCTCTTTCTCCGACTGTCGCTCGCTTTCGCCTCCTCTCATTTTCTCTTTTCTCCTCTGCCGAGTTTTTCCTTTTAGCGCGGTTTCTACAGTTTCCCCGCCCGACGCTCAGTTCCGTGCGCCTCTTATTCTCCTATGCCGCATAGCGCTGCTTTGCATAATTTCTATCGCTGCAGGTAGACTGGAGGTACATATACCCTTACCGCATGCTTGTAGGTTCCTCATATACATATTAGATGTATGCGTGCTTACACGTGGGCACATTAATGTGAAGCGTGAGAGGAAAGTGAGTCAGGGGGATGGGACGAAGGAGCGAGGGGCGAGGCAAGAGTGTGTCGATTTTTACTTCGTTACATCGTTACATGCGATACGTACACATACGCGAGATACGTACTCTTGTTGTAGACACTACGCCTTCTATCGTGAAATTTATAGATTGATAAAAGTGGAACACCTCGACGATAAGTCCGCCGCGATTCAAGAGGGGACGTGAGAAAGTAAAAAGAATGCCACGCCGTTTTGACACGGTTGATACATAAAGTTTCTGCATCGCGGGTGGTCCTTATTTAAATTTTATTGATACATATGTGTAAGTATATGTAGAACGAGTTCTCTCCCGCCCTTCGCGGTGTTGGAAATTCGCGAAGTTGGAGGTTCTTCTTGACAGTCCAGGCACGACATCCGGTTCGTTTCGCCCGATGGCGGGGATTTTCAAGTTCCAAATGAATCCACTATCTCGGCGTTGAGGTGGAAATACGTCTTCCTGGCCCCCGAAAGACGATTTTCCTCGGGAACACATCAGTCCTCGGTGTTCGAGCTCTAAATAATGTCTGAACGTGAGTAACCTACTGAAAACGGTGGCTTTATGCCGGCCATATCCTCCGCTCTCGCTCCGTCCTTCATGCCGCATTCTTTTCATCCTACTTCCGCTTACGTCTTCTTGCCGTCTTCTTTCCTGCCGTTTACCTTCGATCCTCTTTACTCGATCTACTTGGAGCCCGCAACCCTACAAATTGCCGACAATCCCATATCTGTCGGATCCTCCACTCCCGCACGATATTGGCTTTCGCTCTCGAGCTGTCATACCACCGCTAATTCCCCGCGTATATACAGACGAGGCTATGTGTGTAAAATTTCGATGCTACGTGATATAAATCAAAAGAACGGGATTTCAGTGGCGGCGCGATGATTTACGAGATGACAGAAGTTATATCGCTTCTTCGAGGCGAAGGAGTATTGTTGCGCTTTTCGATATGTCGACCTAATTCGTTAAAAAGGAATTTTCAATCCATGACTTTTGTGCTGCTGAAGAGAATGCGATAGAATGTATCGTTCTGTCTTCAACAAAAAGCGTGATTTAAAATGATATATCGTTTAAAATGTTATAAATTGTGTGAATTAATTATCAACTTCTCAAGACTTATCGGACTTTCAAAGATTTAAGCTATATTTGCAAACTTCGCTGAAAATTTGCGGAAATAATTCAAATGCAGATAAAATAAAAAAGATAGCATAGATAGCTGAAAATAGCATAGATTTAGCTTTAAATTTTATTATATTTTTGATGGGTTTGTTAACATTTTTTAAAAGAAATTAGAGAAATTTATTTTTGTTTCCTCAAAAATCTGCATTCGTGCAAGATATGTAATGTTTTTTGGGACTAACTTTACAGAGATTGAAACAAGTTTATCGCTAATTGGAGGTAAAAATATATGTTAGTCACCGAACAATTCGGCGCGTTATTGCATATTTCTATTACGTAATTCGTTACATACGCGGGTTCGAAAACGAGGCGTTTCGGGAAAATATTGCAGTCGGCTTGTTGCCAATAAATTACGATGACTATATCAGCCGGAGAACCGTCACTAATGACGAGCGAGCCGTAATAATTCCAGGATATTACGCCGGACAGTCGATAACGAGCGATATTTCAATACGCCCACCGTTTCACTTATTGCCGCTTCGAATGATCGGTGCTTACCTGTACGTCGCTAATGCTATTACGAATGCGTTTTACAAATTCCACACGCGTTTGCAACGGGCGCAATGTTAGGATGATTTTCTGGCACCGGTTGGCACCGGTGTAATCCGGACATTAATTGGGTAGACTAAATCAAAATCCTGTTTGATCAATTAGAGAGATCATACAGGCGATTTATTAGTCGGTTAACTCCGTGTTTGCGAATGGATTGTTGCGCCTCAAATTCTTAACTGCCGTGTAATCGATGGACATACACTGTGGCCGATGCACGCTGATGTTGAAATATATTTGTTGTAATCAGTCAAGCAAACACGATATTGTCACGATAATGTAATAATAACTGGATCATTTAATAACTAATATGTAATTTTGCTATAGTTAACAATTGACGATAAATTGCAGTTAATTTCATATAAATTATAAATCATTAACCTGATGGAAAAGAAGAATGAATATGTATGTATCGTATACGCATTGTATGAAATGATTTGAATTTTCACTTAATGTTAATTGGTATGTTTCTATAGTTGAAACCGAAAGGCAGTAATTATCGGTTTTAGCGTATTTATTTTATATATGGAACAGATTCTGGTTACAGGATTAAATGAGTTCAATTGAAGCTCTCAAATAGGATTATTTGAAAATAATATAGTAATCCAGTAAACTTGAGTTGCAATAAAAAATCGCTATAATTTTTATACATTTTCAAATGCCATTTAAAAAATATGTGCTATAATCTGTGTGTTACGTGCACGCATGCCATTATCTATCTCTCGTTAGGCGTTTCTAACGCGTCGTAAAAGAGACGCCTGGATATTAGATCATTTACGCGTTCGCTTCTTCACGGTAAATTAAACAAGCCTCTTATCCCGAATTGCTTGTTGTTAAATACGCGTGTCTGTCTGCACCGCCTGCAACGGCGGAAGCCAGAGCGGCAGCTCCATCCTACCGTGACCGAGTCACCCCCGGTACGAAGAGGTGAATAATTTTAACCAAGTGCACTTGAGCTGCGGCAGCTTGTCAGTTCGCGCGGCCATATTCCGCGGTACGCCCAACGTCTATGCTCGACGATCAAATGGGTTAATGTTTTGAGAGCTGCGAGTATCTCTGAAAAAGCTACTTAAGTCGGCCGAGAAATTTTCCACAGAGGCGGAATTATATAGTAGCTGCCACAGAATTTGATGGAGACATGATGCGAGGTCGTGAATTAACAAAATAAGCTTAATTGTTACGTTTATAAAGAAAATATCTTTTAATGTAGCAGTAAAAACAAGCGTGGAAGAGGCTAATTTAGAAAATACATGAAGCCAATCGATGCCTCACAAAATTTCGTTTATGAAAAAAAAAGTTTATTCGTTCACGGAGAGAATTGTATATTAAATTTTACTATACTGCCGCACCAACTGCGGACCATCAAGACGCCACAAGTTTAAATGCTATGAACATAGCATTTAATGCTACGATCATTATGAAAAAAAAAGTTTATTCGTGTTGTACCTTAAAAATTTATATAGTTGAGTCACAGAGAAGAGAAAGTGAGCGATATTTGGAACGCTCTTTATACACCTGCTACATGTATTCATATAGTCGTGTAACACCGTTATCACGCTTTGATAGAAAAAAAAGTATCTGCAAGGAGTTTCCATATAAACTCGTTGTCGGAGGGTACTTCCTGGCGATTAAACCTCGTTGGAATGCAACGGTTGACTGAATCGCATTGGAAAAAAAAAAAAACGAGAGGGATGACGAAGTAGGAGAGCGAGGGACGGATCGGGACGGAAACTGGTCGGATTACACGTGGCCGGCGAGGATTTATCGATGAGTTGAGCTCAGATTAAGGCTCGCCCGCAAGTGGGAGCGAGCGAGTAAAAAATTCTCCAGCCGGCGCGTATCGATCGACGATGAATCGGGAGACCGATCGGGCGTGTCATACGAACGACGTCGCTGTTAATTGTTGCCTGTCGATGTGCGACGGCCGCAGTCAACTGCCGTAAGATTTATTCTCGCGCGTTCCCCCTCGGCACGTATCGCCGACGGCGAAGCGAAACCCGGTTTTGAGAGCGGTCCAGCCGTCTGAGCCTGGGTTACCCCAGGATGTTCCGCTAGGATTAGCTCGCTCTCTCGACGTTTCCATTTCTATCCTCGAATTCCTCGCATGAAGTATTTCGTTCATCTCGTTACGTATTATTTATAATAAAGTTAAGGAGCTTGCGCTGCAGGCTCCTTTTTGTAAGTTATTCTAGATTTTGTTTCTTTAATATTGAGTTTAATTCAAATTCTTAATAAAGGAAAAAAGGCAGATTATGTGTGTGTGTGTGTGAATCGAAGTTACACTGACTAGATTTTTTATTGCATTCATTGTTTATTGACAATAATAAGGCGAAAATTTACACGACAGATTTGAAGTCATGTATTTGTTAGTGATACGTATACGTAAACCCCCTTGCCTTGAGAATAAATTTTCGTTTATAAAATAAAGTTTTTATACAAATAGCGATTATATATATGCTATTTTAATTAAATCGGCGATGATTGAAGTTTTCACCTAGTATGCCATTTAATATCAACTCAATAACGTCGAGTGCCGATTTATATGCATAGAGAATTGATGCCATCAAACGGGATGTTTGCAGACGATAAGCATTAAAAGACTTTCATCGTTGCCTCAGAGATAGCGATTTTAATAAACTTTGTTACGCTTGGAGGAACGTGAGGTCGTTGCTTTCAAAATGCGCTTCCAAAGAGCTTGACGCTCAAGTTTGTATATAGTCAAAGCTTCGCCCTTTTTGTTATTCGTGAATCTGTCCACATGAAACAATATGCATACAAAACGGCAATAAACATTTGAATATCTGCAATAAAAAAGCGCAATGGAATTATCGCGTAACATCTCGTGGAAATGGTTTAACGAAACTTTTATAGAGCCAAAGCTGGTATATTTTATTCTATATTTTTATCATTTTTATCTATACAGATACACAGATCCATACATTCTCGCACATAAGCGATGTTAATATTTTACAAATTATCTCTTATTGCTAGTTTCATAAACCCTTAATTCTATTTAAATGTAAAATACACGACAAATTAATTATTTAAAATATAACAAATATAATTTCCTTAGATATTAAAAATAATTTAGAAAACATGTTTTATTAGTCACAATATCCTCTATTAATGATGATACGAGATTTTTTCGAAATAAAATTTTTGAGTTAAATCACGAATTACTTTCAGAATTAATTTTGCGCAATGAAAGTTGAATTATATGCTCTATGCTTATCTTCGTCGTGGAATAAATTGCACTCCGTTAACGATGCGAATTTTGCTTACGGCATCACGAAAGGATAGCGCTCGAAAGGCCGAGTTTTTTTAATGGAACCTTCTCCGATCACGGCTGCTTGTTCAACGGCGCCTCTCAGACACAACCACTAATTTGCTGGATGAAAAACTCGCGTGTTATTAAGCTGCGTCGCTTAATTGGGTTAATGAGGCGATGGACTCGCCGCAATGAAATGACATCCCGCGTTATTCCAAGAGTTGGCTCGTCGGGAAATTCATTAGGCAAATCCTCAGACTTTCTGTGCACTGTAAAAGCTTAGAGAACTTGTATGGACGGATATAAATGAGAAACGACATTCATAAATAATGAATAAATTTTTGATACAAGATAATATTAAATACGTTGTTTTAATTTCTTGAGCATCTCTTCTTATTAAAAAGTCTTTTCTAATATTTTTTTCAATTTAAACGAATTTCGTTAAATAAGTTATTTGTAAATGCATAAAAGTAATCTTTCTTTTATCGAAGCTATTTTTTTTATTACCAGTAACTATCCACTATTTAAATTTTGCAAATCTACTAAATTTAAAAGCTTTGTTCGTCCGATAGGTCGTTTTTTTATTATAACAGCGATATTACTGCAATTACTGATAAAAGGATAAATAATGAAGTATAATTTTTTCACAATAATCGCCCCTATCAATATTATAGCGTTTTTTAAAACTCGTTACTCTTTGTCCATACCGCCGTTTACAACAAATAGCTGACATGGTAAAGATGTTAAAATGTATACATTTATTCACGCTTACATGTACGCGTCGGGATGAGTTGCTGAAATACCTTTTGCCGGATATACGCTGTGCATCACACTGCACTTGCAAAGTCGATATTTCAGGGTTGAAACCTAAACACGGTTAAAGGACGCTTTGCCACTTCGGCGCTTTACCGCAGAAGCAGTTCGAAATGCTCCAAATTTACGATTTCCGTTGCCTCGAATCGTTCGGTTCGAAGTTCGGAGACAATAAATCAACATCGCATTGTATATGGCACTTTGAATATGATGTCAGCACTTTGGGTACGTGAAAGCAAAATAATTTTCGTGAAGAGCATTGTTCTTACATTAGCAAAAGGTGTAGGGTGGAATATAATTTTTTTGAATTATTTTAATTATATTTAATTTTCCCAAGTAGATAAAATATGTAAAACTACACGGAGAGAATTTTTTGTTATATTTTACTCTTAAATTCACTACAAACTTGGGACAACTTGGCAACACCAAGAAATTCTTAAAATATACAAAAGACATTTTATAAACAATGCGGTAAAAATTACCAAGCAGATTGGTAAATTTTGAAAAATTATTGAAATTTCCTAGATATATTTTAGTAAAATTAATCAAAAATATTTTATATTTTAATGTAATAGATATTATTAATATTTTTTATTATGGTGGATATTAATCAGAATAGCTCGCATAAAATTCTTGGTGGTACATGTTGTCTCACAACTACCATGATTTCAGGGTAAATTTTAAGAGAAAATTCTCTCCGTGTAATATTTCATATTTTATTGCATAATTAATAACGAAGTTACATCTTTATATATCTACAGACACAGATTTCATGTAAACTTTTATTTTCGGTGATCAAAAGAAAATAATGATATTCTTATTATATATACATTTTTCATTTCTCTATCAAAAACGTATCTCTTAGTGACTTACTGCACGAGTCCGCAGTTGAATTTGGTGAGCTGTCGATTCTTTCTTGATTCGTCTGCATAATGCAGTTCCTTGAACAATCAAGCGTATTCATATCTGACTACGATAGCATCGAAAACGGAAACGGGGAATTTGCGTGATGTATGCATGTGGATACACGAAAAAGGACGGAAAAAGATGGGGCAGATAGATCCGCGCATTCGCAGAAAAGACATTGCGACAGTTTCGCAGCAATTCATATCAGATTGACGTTCTGGAAACGGCGTTTCGTTTCTTATTGTATAGTGCCATCGTCTCTATACAGAACGTCGTCTTGAATTAGCTTATCCATATGGATCGCGATTGTCGGTCCGTATCGGCGCGGGTCTCATAGATCACCAGGATTGCTTCCCCCATTGTGTTTTTCGTATGGACCGCGCGAATTCTCCCATTTTGCATCTCAATGCTTCACCCTTTCCGTTCACCCTTTCAGTCATTCTGCCAACCACCGACACACCCACCCCGAGTCATTCCTTATTGAATTACCCTACATCCGACGAGCGGGCATCCCCCTTTCGCGATATCTGCGTCTAAGTGCTCTTGACGGTTTTAACTTGGCGCTATTTACCGGGATTCTTATTAGACTAGTACTATAAAGAGACTGTATCGTATTATATCACTATCGTTCTATAAATTTCAAAGAGATAGCATTTCTTTGTAAGCTGCAGAGGCGCCGTGTAGAGAATATTACGTTTGCATTAATGTTGCCTGTTCGAAATCTTAATAGGAACTGAAACGTTTATAATTCACTGCCGTGAACATAACGGTGTAGTATGAGATCTCGGCTGGAAGGAAATTTGATTAAATTTGCAGTCAGTTATCCTAGTTCTTAGAGGATAATGAAATTTTAATGTAATAGGCATGACCTGGGCGTTTCCGGGATTTTCGGCACTCTCCTTTTGAAATTTAATTTTAGGTCCAGCATACTTCGAAAGAATTTTAATTCGAGAATTAGTTACAAAGTGTTCAACATTGAGTGTTGAAATGTCGTGGAAAAGAGGACAGCTAAATTTTTGTCCGATAGAAATTGCTGTCAAACTTACAAAATAATCGGAGCATGCAACAATATCAAATTAGTACGAAACATTGAATGAAATATCGTGTGTCCAACGATAACAGGTGTGTGCGTATATATGAGTTTTCAGCTCGGAAAATATCAGCAATACTCGGTTGTACGGAAGACGGCACGGAAAAATCTTTTCCTTTTTCCCTGCTGTTGTAGACGTGCGACGAGCCACTCCCGCGTCGTTATTCGCGCGAAACTGTCCGCGTTCAGTAACAGCCGCGCCATTTGAATAATTACGAGCCATAAAGCGCAGTATTTGTCACTTCGTACGCTAAATTGCAACGGCAATCGTTGTCGTGCAGATGAGAGAGCCGAATTTCGCAACGAGCGGAGAAAAATCATGGACGACATATATATAACACAGCGGTCTTCTCTGTCGTTCCCTCCCCCCCTCTCCCTCTCTCTCTCTCTCTCTCTCTCGCTTCCTCTGTCTCTCTTTCTTTCTCGCTTTTTCTCTTTGCCTCTCTCTCTCGTTCTCTTTTAACTTTGATTAACGGTGCGCGAGTATGATCGCGGACGCGCTGTTTCCAAATGGCAAGGAACGAATTTACATCGCGCGGCAATCCATTTTCGACAGCTCGCCCGAGAACGTATGGCTGTGAGCATTTGCAACATACGACGTAATATCGAAGCAGCGACCGATTGATTTTTCGATACCCGCGCACATAAACGCAAAGATACAGACACAGACGTGCCATGCCCGTATGCGAGTCCTTTAGGCGAGTCAGCACTCTATACGCGCCAACAGAGGCGTTTTAATCGAAAATTTATCGCCTGTAGGAATCTAGTAATAATTCATTATCTTCTCTCGTACGGACTGTTATATATCTTCGTAATTGAATATATTACTCTCCGTTAGATTTAATCCCATTCCCGTCGACGGCGGTTTACGATACCGCGCGCAATATTTTTACCAAAATTAACTGAACGTTCGGAGTGACACGTGCGATAGTTTCCCGACATCGGGATGTATAACGTCGCCGTCGTCTGAAGATGTCTCTCGGCGCGACACATCGCGGCGGTTATAGCTTCGTAGATAGTTATAGCTATCGTTATAACTTCGCAGACTGTCGCGCGGATATTCGTCGGCTGCGATTTACGAGTGACGAGCACATCATCGATCCCGAGCGGCATCGCGCCTGAAGCGACTGAAGCGTTTAAAGTGTATGTGCAGTCCGCCGCCGGCGTCGCGGTGCAATTCATTTTCCGCCGATTTATCCGGAAAACCGTCGAAAGACTCGCGAGGTCGAGGCGCGAGGGGGTGGCACGGGACAATTGATTTCTTTCCTATCGCGCCGGTGTCAAAGCCCCGCGCGTTGCCGCGCGCGGCAACGCGCGCGTCAAGGGTTACACGATCCATAACCCGCGCAGCACGGTCAGAAACGAGCTGGAGGTGGGGCGCCGTAAATTCCGAGAGAGCGCTTTAAATTAAGCCACGTCTCGTCGGCTAAAAAGAGGTATACGATGTTATAAAATCGGCAAAAAACCGGGCAGCACCGGGCGCTGATTTTATTGTCAGTCCAGCCGTCCCATCAATCATCGCTCTCTTACGCGTCGGTCTTTCTTCCCGTTTACGTTTCTACAGATGTATCCGTGTTTGTTCTCCGTGGCAATAAGTTTATTGCAGCTGTAAGGCATAATTCTGTGCAATGTAGAAATTCTCATTTGTCTTTTTAAATGCGTGAGAATAATACTGTATCAACGTAGGCCTGAAAATATTTTTTTAAGAAGATGGTATGGTTTTAAATAATAAGAGAGAATCGTTATTTCTTAATTTATATTTCTATATGATTTAAAAAAGTTTGCTGTTATTTTATGTCAATTCAGTAAATATTTAAAATGCAAACTGATAGATGTGTTTGATTTATTATCTGGCTTTATATATCAAGCAGCGTGCAGTACATATCCGCCCTGAAATTCTATAGTATTTCTGGATATTGAAACTTCGCAAATTCCTTTTTTGATCCGCATCAAATAGTGTAATTCTATGGAATATCGAAAATCATGTATTGCATATAAAAAACACGAAAATGAAGTTATATAATGGTTTGGAAATCCATCCTCTGTTTATATATAAAATGAAAAACATTTCTAATTTCCAAATATTTGACAACAGTGTATTGAATTGTTATTGTTCAGATTTTTATTCATAATATAATTTTAACAGTTCTTTCTTCTTTCATGTGTGTGTTTGAGATATATATCTAAAATATTAATATTAAGCTTCCCCTAGAGTTCGAATAAATGTATTATTTATAAATAATCTGCCTCGACACATTTTGGCTAAGTATCATCGATTCCGTATATATATACACATATATTGGAAATTTTATATTATCTTAATTGAAACCACGATTTTTTCTCCACATCACGATCATATGCTTTCGTTCGCTCTTCATACCACGTGGGCCTCTAGCCAATCGTCTGCCTCTCATTCTCATTGATTCACCCAATAGGAAAGGAAATAGACAGCCGGTCCAGCTGATACTGTTCCGCTCCGGGTGCATAATAGTCTAGTTAGTAGGTGCAGTCGGTACCAGATTCGATTAGCCTCGTTACAGTTGCGCGAGCTGCGTGGCAGCTTTAAACGATAAAGCGATACGTTTGAGTTGCGCTACATTACGTTTTTCCTGTTTGCATGGCGGATGTGCAACATGGAAAATAATAAATATATTTATGAAATAATCACCTTGTTATCCAATTTGTTTTAAACCGCATATTACTATTATCGCATTAGGCTTTCTTTATGTCATAGATTGATTACTGCTGTTTTAAATAGATCTTGTTGATAACGAATAGTACATATCTGTAAAAACGTGTTCTATGAATTCTGATATCGCCGATTTTACAATATTCGTGGCACGCGGCTGTAGAGGATACTTTTTACTTTTATTTTTCGTTGCAGTTTTGAATTATTTATAAAATTGAAATAATTCAAGCCACGTTGATGATTATATTTAGGTATATGGGTAAAGTTAATTTTGCTAAGAAAGATTCCCGCCGATCGAATTTCCAAAAGCACATATCTTTCAATGTTGATAAAATGTACCACGATGCCAATTTCGTGAAGCGCGATAAATTATTACGTCGGCATGCGCGGCTGGCAATACGTCACGCTGCCAGATAGTTTAACGTCTCGTGTAGTGGACGATAATATATTTTTCTCTGCATCGATGCGTGTCGCCCGTTTATATCGCCTGTCGTTAACCGCTATGCAGACATCGTTTTCCGTTCGGCAAACTTTTATGAATTGCTCGCGGTCCGTTAATCGTTACAACTCGCTCGCATGTAAAAGTCGAAGTTACTAGTTGACGCGAACGCCGGGAAAAACGACGCCTCCGATCGAGGAAGACGTTCATGGATCGCGCAAAAACTTTCGACGCGCTTGCCTGGCCTCCTTCTCCCACGCGCCGATTTGTATCCTTCGAGTGGATAATGGCTCGCCATTCGTTTCTGATTGTACACAGACTGGTGCACTTAGCGTTATCGCCTGTAGCAGTTGAATTTTATTTGCCGTTTTAGAACAAGTTTTTCCTGCTTACACTCGCGCTCATCGTGCGGAACTTTAACTTTGTCATGCTATTGGCAGCTAAATGACGTGTTTTTAAAATCCAAATTGACGCAAATGCGCTTGACACAAATGTGATAATTCACTAGCGATCATCGTGTCACGTTTTCTTCTCTATTTTTTAGGCTAATTGGCTAAAACGCTTTGTCATTTTTAAAATATTTTCGATGTTTTGCATACTAATTTCTACACAGAGTAGTTCGTACAAGATGTATATTACATTAAAATAAATTTTTTAGAAAAATTTTTTAATCTATGAGGATTTGGAAAATTCTCTCGAAGTAGTGTTTTCACATTCGCATCCAATTTTGTTGCGAATAATTTCTAGAATAATTTCTGATAAAATATAGCGTAATGCTTAGCATGGACTATTCTGTACATGTAACTTAATCCGATATTATAGAATATATATAGCATGCTTTACAAAACACTGTTTATTTAAGAAAAAAATTAAAACTGTTATTTGTACTTGCCTCTCTGGATATGCTTTATTACTTTTTTTATTTAGTAAAACATACGTACGAACTTATTTTTATACAAGTTTGTTAAAATAGAAGTATTTCATCAAGGTCTTATAATCATCGTTATCGTCATTCTTGGATTATATCGGAATAAATAGATTTTACCGAACAGAAAACGTCTCGCTCATCCTGACGTCGGTTATACATTGAACCAAGATCGTGATAATTGTTTTCCGACATCACATCGGACGAGGGAAAAGATGGTTAAAGCTGCTTGATCCGGATTGATGGATGCGGCGGTCACGGCTCATTATTGGTTCCATTATATCCGCTTTCTCAAGCCACACTGTCCGATCACTGTCGGACAAGCTGTTCGATCGACCTGTCCTTTTATCGTATAACGAAACTGACCGTCGGTTACGGTATACCGCTATCGCCGATCAGAGCCATATACTGTCATGCCGTACACGTAGTGTAGTATCAAGGCAGTATCACGGGGCCTACGGTCAAATGTTAATGAAGGCAGACCCCCAATGGTATCAACTATCACGTAAGTGGCCACTCGAGAATAACCTGAATAATTAAAGTTGTGTCTCTCAATACATTAATGCGTATTAAATAGAACATGAAGATATTGGCGATATATAGTTGGGAAAAAATATCGAGAAAGGCGCTTTTGATATTTTTTTAATAAGGAAATAAAGCTGCTAAGAGACTACATACAATTCTTGCGAAGGATTGAACATGACACAATGATCAATCATATTTCATTCCTCCTACATTTTAGTTAACTTTAATATTAAAATTACAATTATCTTACCTACTTCAATTTTTAACTTTATGATTTTTGTCATTTTTGCATTTTTAGTATAATATATATCACACAACTAATAGAAACAGAAGAAACAAATGTAAAATTTAGATAATATAAATACAAAAAGAAGAGAAATAAAATTGGCTTATTGGTACAGTTGCCTATTTCTCTCGAAAGTTTCGGTAAAATACAGTTTACAACGTGTTTGAGAACTCTCTTTGTCGCCTTACTTTAAGAAGAGGAGCATCAGAGCGCGAGAAGTTGCCCTAATACGATGAAGTAGTTCGAGGCATACGGTTATGCTGATAATAGCGAGGTAGGCGAGGTAGGTCAGCAAAAGAAGCGATAAAACTTCCTCAAGAGGTTCTCTCCTCCCCTTTCCTGTGATGCAACAATGCTCAAGCCTCCTTTATAGATGGTTACGCTCCTCGCCACGAGTAGTAAATGACTTGGTCTGCCAGCCGTGTTACGTCTTACGATGGACGGGCGACTCGCTCGGAAAAGTTGACATCGTTGGGGTATTAGAGAGAATTGACGCATTTAAGTACTGCAGTCAGAGCACACTGCTTCCGCCTGTTTTAAACACTTTAAATATGGATGGTACATGAAATAATGTCGGGTCGTTGCCAGACCAAGTTGTTCTTTCCGCGCTACGCGAATTCGAGCGAGCGCAGCTTGTATTGACCTTTCCGTTGCAGAACAATCGCATGCGGTTTATCGCGCTCTCGCAATTAACTGGCGCTTCGGATTTAATGCGTTCGACAGCCTGGCGAGAAATTGGTTTGTTCGGTCATGACGTTTGTATCGGCAAAATTGAATTCAGCACCGGCGCATTGTATTAATTTAACTAAGCTGCATTTTGAGGAATTTTCTTAAAATACTTGATATACACATACTTACATATAAGTTAATAATAATTCAAGGAACGTATAATATATAGAATTTTCAAAGTTTCTCGAAGGCACATCCATAAGAGTTTCGTAGCAGCATAAAATTATTATGAATAATGATCGGTTATATTTTTTCGAACATAATCCATTATTCGAGAACACGTAATTGCTTTTAATACTAAATGCACATAGCTGATATCTGATAAATACAAGGATTGTTCATTAAATGTTTATTTAGATAATTCATCATCTGACACGCATTTCACAGAATGACATTAATTTAAAGCTATAATGCACAGTTGTGCATTATACACGAGGATATCTAAAATCAATCGTAAGTTAAAAATAGCACACTTAAGAATAGAAATGGATAACTAAATAAGTTTGGTGCAGGGACTAGTCGATAACCGGGATATGTCGGATCGATAAGCATAAAGGAAATGTTACAAATACACAACAGGAATGTCAATGAACAAATAATCCAGAAGCGGATGCGTTACAATTTTATTTTACGGTATTTCATCTCCGTTCCCTTAGCAACTTGTCATTTCTCTGTCAATAACCCGGTTTACGATCAAACTTACGTTATATGGCGATCAATCAGAATTTGCAGGTACTCGCGAATTATCCGTATCCTAATTTCGTAATGGCATGATATCGAACGTGGACTAACGGCAAAGTCGTTTTAATTCTTGTTCCAATTAAGATTTACGCGCGCTCGTAAAAGAGCTTTTCTCGGAATTTCTTTCGTTTTTTTCGCCGATACGATCTTTTTTATCTCGGAAAAAGTTTGTCGTGAAATTCATTGCGTATAATCATATATCATTGCCCGCCAGCGATGTCACCTAATTATAATTTATTGCATACGCGTGATATTTTTTTCTCTAGACAATTCGTTTTCCAAACTTCATTTCTTTAGGCTACTGCGATCGTAAGCTTCACGACATACCTGTCAAACTGCGAAACTCACATTCTAAGCGAAATTTATGTCTCTCCATGAAAATGCCCTCCTGAATTTGCCGTCCCTCGAGATATTTTATACGAAAATGGCCATTTCTCAAATTATCGCGGTGAAAGTTTTTGTTGAAGAAATTTTTCATTCGCTTATAAATCGTTCTCGTAAATCTTTTGGTTCTCTTTCGACTCCAAAATACAATAAGTTTCGTTTTAAACGAAAAAACGAAATTAAATTATTATTTCTTATTTTCTTTTTACCCATATATGTATAATGTTTAATTTAGTGGCAGCGTTCGCTTTTCATTTAAAACAAAGCTTGTTTTATTTTATATAATCCACATTAGCTTTGCTATAATAAAAAGAGCTTTTATAATAATGGATATTGTTTGATATAGTAACTATATATTTGTGTTTCGCGAATATTTACACAAATTTTAATTAAACGTTTACTTAATAGCATTTTAGACCGTGAAGCGTTATTTCTGTCTCGCTTGATTCGAGAACGTTTCTCATTAGCATTGTATTTCCTAATTATCGTTGACTTTATTTCTACTTTGTGTGCGTAACGAGCTGCCGCTAAGTCATCGCGTTTCATCACGGTCAGAATATGTTCTTTAATGTCGCAACATAAAACAGCCGCAGGGTAATTGATGCATGCTGGCGCGGAGATGGATTCTGGCGTGCACGCCAAAAATACAGGGGAGAGAGAAAAAGGGGAATAGAGTAACGGAGAAAGAGCGAGAGGAGAGATATCAACGAACCCTGTACCGAGGCATGCATTACAAAGGGACGCGTAATTTATTGTTAAAGGGGTGGACAAGGCGTACGATGCTTAGGGATGCTTGGACGAACGACGGTGGGAAAGGCTGGTGGCGATGGTGGTCCAGGTTGGGCGGATTGTTGGCGATGGCGGCAGCCATATCATGTCTCGTTGCCCCGTTTCCGGGCGCCTCGGCCAATCCGGAAGCGAAGCGTCTCTACGATGACCTGCTGTCGAACTACAACCGCCTCATCCGCCCTGTTGGCAACAACAGCGATCGCCTCACTGTCAAAATGGGACTACGCCTCTCCCAGCTCATCGACGTCGTGAGTAGACCCCACTTAACCCATTATCCCACCGCATGAATAGCGTTTATACTCTATATAGAGGGCTTGCGTTGCGTCCCCGGGACGCACGCCAGATATGTGGAGCAAGAGTACTTGGTTGTGAAATAGTCCAACGTGTTTCATCGATTGGACCGAGCCAGAGGAAACGATATCGGGGTTGTATTGTTTCGTTAACGAAGTCGGTACGGTAAAGCAAACCAGGTATCACTGGTAGTGATGGATTTTAAACACGAATCCAAGCCGCATTTCATCCCCTTTCTTTCTCTTCGTTTCTTCGCGTCACGTAAAATTATAAAATACCGGATTATATTTTAAATCGTTACGTATACACTCATATTGCTATGAAAAAAATTTCCTCTCACAAACACTGTGCTTTCGAGAGATATAACAATTTAAAGCAAAACCTCTTAATGCACTTATAATGTCTAAAATTTAGTAACGTACAATTCTATGTGAGGTTTTAGTAAAGTATGTTTGCATCAATTTCCTAACCGCTCAATTTATACGATTTGCACTGTACTGCGCCACACTATTTTCACAATATTGACGTGTGTGGATGATGCAAATGCGAAACAATGTTATGCTCGAAGCTCACTTTCAACTGCTATTCGGAACATTCTACATTTGTAATCAAATTAGAAATTCTAGTTATCAAGGTACACTGCCAATTAAATTGATTAAATTATTTACTTCATTTTAATGATGAGATTCAATAAAATATTTCACAATTATTTATTTGTTTCTAGTATCTATATTTCTCTCTTTTCTTGATTATATGTTTTATGACTGTTAATAATGTAAAGCTATTTATATGATCAGGCGCAGTATAAAATCAATTTATTAAATGTAGGACATAAACAAGTAAATTAGTTAAAGACATAATAAAGATCGCTTCTGCTCAAATAGATTTTTATTTAATAAAAATTGCAAATAATACAACACAGTTTTCACAGTTTTATATTCACATGACATTTTCGCTCACTCGTGAGGTACGTCTATTCGGCTATCTGGAAAGACTCGTTTGCAACGTATGTGTACGTGCGTGTCTATGTGCGTGAATATGGATTCTGTACTGGATGACCGATAACGGTCGTCCGCGTACTTGCGGTGATAAGTTGGATTCCGGGAGTTCCTCTGCCGGAAACGGAACTAATTTACAAGCGAAGGGATCTATGGCACTCGAGCTATTAATTGCCATAATCTGATCGTCAGTAATCAATCGCGTCTCGACGAGGAACGCTCGAAACTAAACATATATACATGCACGCACACGCATACGCGAGGGGATGCACTTCTCGGTCGATCGATGTGTTAGAATTACGTTGATTGTCCCCGTTCCCCGCATTGTCTCTCCCGGTTATTACATTCGAGTTACATGCCCGCGACTCGATCTGAATTTCGGCAGTATAATTGCCTCGATCATGGATCTCTATCGACTAATGCGCGCTACAGTCTAACCATAATTAATTTGTTATCGGCCGTTATCGGCGTGCCTGCGTCGCCCAGTGTCGCACGTTATCGACGTAGGATTCACGCTACAGGTTTGGCGCAATTTTGCTACTGATGCAGCTTGCACCAAAAAGCAATAAGTGTTTAGTTTTAAGGGATCCTAAAAATCTGATGTTACCACCACTTAATGACTCGAATTAATTTCTGCCATTTCTTTTTAATCACTTAACAGCCACGCTTGATATGAATATTTATAAGAAATTAATATAATATTAATATTTTATTTTATATTTAAGATAACATACTTTATGATCATTGTATAATTAAACAAAAATCCAAAATAGAGCTGACATCTTTTTGGAACATCTTTTTCTGGTAAAACGTACGTGACTGTCCAGTGATTAATTTATTTATTTTCATGCCAATAGAGAATATATCGTTCTTACTATTATACATTCTATCGTTTAAACATCAAGTAAAACTCTTGACATTATCAAATGCTTTAATACTCGTCGGTAATTATAAACGAGAGCTTGTGTGCAATTCCGCTTTTCGAAATCTCGTTATACGAATGCAATAATTGCCGAACGCGAAATCGTTCGGTTTATAACAGCAGTTGCCCGTCTACAATGTTTATGATTGACTCTAAACTATCGCGCTCGGTTGTGGCGCATGTAACTTTTCACTGACTGAAAATCCCATTGCGGGGGCCAGTAAATAATAATTACTGCGGTAGTACGTGCAACAAACTCGTTCGCCCCGTACGTACACACGTCCACAGAATTTACGAAACAATTGCTCTGGCTGATCGGATTTCACCAGCGAAGATAACGGGAAAAGTAACAAACGTGAACTTTGGGGATCGCATTATCTAAAGCAGTCGCAATACTGGATGCGCGAGATTCGATCGATACTTAAATGTCGGATATCACATCGTTTTCTGTCTCACGTGACGACACTTGCCATGCGACGGCCAACGCCCGCGGCTCGACAAAAGCTGCGAAATTCGATCAATAGTCGGAGGCTAACTGGCCGATTGTTTCTTCACATAAGTGCTGGCTGTACCAGTTTACCGCGAGTGAGAGAAACAGGAGTACGCGGTGTGAAGAGGGGAAGTGAAAGCATTCATTTAATTGTCAGAGTCACACTTCGGTGCTCTAAAGGTCTCGACTAACAATAGGTACTTTGCATTGGCAAGTTTAGACGTACACTTGATACCGCAGCCAGTATTTCCTTACGATTGTTATCGAAATCGCATTAGCCGTCGCACAGACGAGAATGTGCTTCGTCACAATGTAAAGTAAAAAATAATATAGGTACAATAAATCGTTTCAACTCCAACGAGGAGATAGAGAAAGAAAAAGCAAGTAAAGATGAAATTTCTTTATTTATTGATACAAAAACAGTATCTTCATATCGTTGCTTTGTGTGTCTATTGACTTGACAATTTCGTCTCAGAATTTATTTACACACGTGTCCATTATGATATTTTTGTCGAGAAAAAATTCATCTCAAATTAACCGAAAGAAGACGTCGTACAAATGCGATGTACGAAAGCTCGAATAGTTGACGCGTCGTGTGGGTTAGGAGTGTGGACCAAGTTTGCGCAGACGGATGACGGGCGCGAATACGTTAATCGATGGTCAAAAGTAACGAGAGGTCGGTCGCAGCGGAATGGCATCCCAGCGGGCTCATAAGAGGACCAATTCCGTGCGCGCCGTGGTGTTCGACCATTATTTACACGGCCTCCTTTTCAAGGTAATCACCTCCTTGGAATCGCAGTTGTTCTCCAGCATCACTCCTCTCCCCCTCCCCTTTTGACTCGAAGTAGCCTCGCGATTCGGTTCTACGGAGATTTACGAGCGGCGGCAACAGCAGGCACTGAGATTGACTTTTACTTCCGCGGCTACGGCTCGAGACCATACGGGTCCCATACTTCCCTCCCTTCCCCCTCTTCTTTTCCTTTATTGCGAGAGGATTTCCTTGTTGTGTGGAACGTGAGGAATCGCGAGGGCGCTAACTCGAGAGCTTTGCTTTTACTCGGCAAACTCCGGTAAATTACGCTTCGATCGTTTCGCATTATGTGGCTGCGAGTAACCGCTGTTATTAAATCAATACCTCATACGAAAAACGGCAACTCCTTGGTTCCGAGGTATAAAAAGACAGATGTATCTTATATCAGTTCGTATAAACTTCTTCTTTCTTTTCTCTTTCTTTCCGTTTCTTCTTACATAGCACTTCCTTTTAATTTCTTTCGTCCTTTTTTTCTTATCTTTTTTTTTCAAGTTACAATGCATACATAATTTGCTTTCATTGTGCAATATCAAATTCTCGACATGTGTACTTCATAAGCTTAACATTATTGGGACATTTTATATAATAGCGAGCCCATTATAGATTCCATAATTGTCAACCGCGATTGTTTCGGTCGCGATCACGAAATGCATCATGTCAACATCGCCAAATTCTAGCATGAAATAGCAAAATTCCCGCTCAATTGTCATTGGTCATGCGGTCGATTGCATCGATCTACCAATTTTGATCGTCGAGCAGACATTCGAGCAGCATACTGCGACAGGTGTATAATCGGAGTGGACACGGATGATTGCGTCGCAAGTGGGCGAGGGTGCGAGTGTGACACGAGGGCGAGACGGTACTTTCAGTCGACGGCGTCGGTCGATGATAAGGGTTCATTTGCGGTACCGCAAACTCATGGGCTCTTAACAGCCCTCCCGGCTATCGGCTTTTCATTTCTTCCAATTAAACGCTCCGAACGTTTCAACGGAAACCGAAGCGCACGTTCGTCGTTTTGAAATTCTACGCACGTGCTTCTTCTTCGAACCCAGGATCTGGGCGTAGGATTTAGGATGATGGGTGGCCGATTACGGATTATTACTCCCCTCGGAAGGTATGCTTATCTTCGCTGCGTGGAGCCTGTGATTTTGCGAAATCAGTGCACATCGAGGTGCGCATATCAATATAAACTATTTAATAATTTCAGGTAATTATGAGATGTGATACATTTATTAAAAATCTTTTTGAGCAAACACCAATATATTATTCAGTTCATCGTTCCGTGAAGATTCACATTTTGAGAATATGTATTTTTATTACACAACCGTTGTTAGTTTTAAACGCGTTAAATTATATATATCATCATGAGAATTGCGAAAATGTCTATATCTTCTATAGAATTAGCAAACATATCAATCGGATAAAATACGCGCAAAATAATTTTGGCATTACTTTATCGCGATTTTTTAATAGGATATTTGTATTGATGAGAATCAAATATGAGAATTATAAATGAATATTTTATGAATTTGTTCTTCAATAATATAATTACGTAAAAACTATTTTTGATTAGTAGGGCGACAATGAGATTATAAAAGTGCACAGACTATTTAATTCACGAGAACTTTAAAGTGGTATCGACATTTTTTCTATATTATTAAATCACTAATACATATATTAGTATAATATACGATACTAAATGTAATTAATTCCATACTAGGAAATAAAAATTAATAACTAAGTGTTTGCGATCACATATGATTGAAACATATCTCTCTCTCTCTCTCTCTCTCTCTCTCTCTCTCTCTCTCTCTCTAACCATTATATATTTATTTCGTCATGTAGTAATATTCTATTATTTCAATATCAGATGTGATGTTAATAAATGAGATACAAAATTGAATATTTTTTGGTCGGCATACTTTTAAACGCTAATTAATTACGGATTGTGAGAACACGATGAGGTACTATATTGACAACCGTAAATAAAATCCATTTTACGTATAATTGCGAAACGGTTATTGCCGACTGATTAAAAGGTGTAACATTTGTTCAGCCAAATGCAATTTCGTGTAACACGGGCGAAAATTTGTGCAGCATATCACGTTGGGAATTGTTATCTTGAGCGCGATATATACGGATGCAGATAATTAAAATATTCTTTATCGCGTTCATATAAAGTGAATGTTTTTTGTGAATAGCCGTTGATTAACGAATTAGCCTGAAGAGAGGAAAACGAGGCGGTGCGATACTCTCCTCTTTCGTGCTCGCGCTCCTGTTTCACGAGTGTGTCAATTAAGGCGACTCACTTTACGTAATCAGAGATTACAAATTCGCTTTCCTCGGGTTTCTCTTTTCTGCCGAGCACGGCGAAATAAATCTCGTCATCTTGAGAGGAGAAGATCCGCGATGGAGTTGGTCCTTTAAGGTTGTGTTACACAGATCGCGTTGCCTCGTCGTTACCAACAACCGCACGATAACGAAGACACGTTTTTGCTCGTTAAGACCAAGATGTTGCGGAAGAGAAACCTTTTTTTTTTTATTAATGATACGATATTTTATCCTCCCGTAGGAGGCTTTGCCTTCACGATGACGTCTAAAAACGCTGAATCGGCATGTTACTGAACTCTGTATGGATAACGTGACATTTTTTAATTATTACAACTAAACTGAGCTATAATACATTGTTATAACGAGGATTTTTAGCCCGATAATAAATGAGGCTATATTTTACTTTAATAGCTTTGTGGGAAGTACGTTCAAGTAAATTTTTCGTTGTAATTATCTTCTTGTTTATTCTCAGTAGAGAAAGATGGTCAAAAGATTAGGTACATGAAGAAATCAGAAAATGATAAACTGGTGTTTATCCATATTTTAAAAAATGTTTGTTTAAATTTTTAGTAGCTGAGATAATTAACTTCATTTCTAAGATTCTAAAGACGCTCAAGTAAATGAATTATATCTGAACACTTCTAATATATATTAAATTTTATATTATTATTTTTTATTTTTTTTTCTTACTTTAAATAGATGAGATCTATTTAGTTTCTGTTTATAGGCATTTTTTTGTATATTATATATTGAATACATATAACTTTCTCCAGAGAGAAGGAGAGAGAGGGGTAGAGAAAGCAGATTGTGGTTGTGCTTTGAGCGAGATTGAACCGGTCCATTTACATGTCCAGACAAATCCGCTTTTCGGTGTACCAAATGTTCGAAGTCGATACATTTTCGATTACCGTGTCGTGCCGTGCCTGCCCCGCGTCTATGAAATTGATGACTTCGGTGGGGTAGGATCATTGATTCCGGCGAATAATCGTTTTCGTCCTTGTTTCCGGCCACTGCCGGAGTAATTAAGTCTCCTATGGTTTTCGCAGGCCATCGGTTCGATTTCCAATTGCTGTGACTACCACCAGAGAAACTTGCCACTGCTTTCGGCGAAAAATGGTTCGTCTCTCACCGCAAGTGAGAGGCGAGTCTCGTTTCCCGCAGTTACCCGGGACAATGAAAATTGGTTAGTCCATTTTCTAGGACATTTCAACGCGCCTTTCCTATCGGTTCATTTAATTGCACGCGAATAACGCTGCTGGCTAATCGTAGTTCGAGATCATTAAAGTGCGCGTTAAAAATTTTGTCTTTTTAGCTTTTGTGTGTTTTAATCATCTAATTAAATTAATTATTAAATTATTAAATTAAAGTTATTATCTATATCTGATATGTGAATATTGTGTTGTTTAATGATATATAAGATATTAAGCTTGTAATTCATTCTTGCCACATACTTAAGAGCGATAGAATAAAATCTGCTATTTAAAAATCATTTATATTTATACCAATATTTAAAAAATAAGTCCGTAAAAATTATATAACATTACTTTTTACTAAATATATATATTGTATCATTGTAACGCACTTGCAAATGTTTAAAAATTATTTGAAAAATAAGGAAGATATCGTCTTAATTATAAATAAATTTTTTGAAACGAACATTTTAATTTTGCGTAGTTTTGTGTCATGAAAATATCTCTCAATAGAATAGAGAACATCGGTTATATTTACTATAATAATCCTTGCAAATGCAAATACGCATATAAATATAATAACCATGTAAATAATAACGCATTTTGGACGATACAATATACAATCACGTACGAACGTTGAGCTCAGCAAGTAATCATTTTCTCCTTCATTACCGGCTGCCTGCGGCAATTAAATTTCCCTTAATTTTCACAGACCACTGATCTCCTCGTAATTCTAATAATTAAGCTCTCCATTCCTGCGATTTCCAGTCGGGCGGACGTTCAATAATGCGTTTCAATGGACGACGTGACTAATCTGACAAGCACTGCCACTGAATTCGCCTACTATTTTTGTCATATCTATTTTATCGCCGCAGGGATTCATTCGTGACAATCTATAGAGAGTTATTTCGTTAAAATACGGAATATCTCGGAGTTTTAACGAAAGATACTGCATATATTACCTATATGGCAGTTCTGAGCTATTTAATATGCAAATATTTCAAATATCGCATATTATGTTATACTTCTATATTTCTGTTATACTTCTTTCAAGTTTTAGGAATCGTTAATTATACGTGACGCAATCGTAATGCCTAAACTTGCTTTTTGCAGTATGCAATCAGGAACATTACGAATAATAGCTTCTAAATGGCATCCTGCACATCTTTGTATCGGAAACTGATGACATTGCTGATTGATGATCATGATAACGCTAGGTTTAATACTACTGTTAATTAAGTTCTCCCTATAATGACATATACATTCCGTTGCGTTAATAATACTGGCAGCTCGGCTTTAAACTTCCGGGAATCCGGTTTGTTCGTCGAACGCATTTAATCGAAATAACTGAAGTCCGATACCGGAGCGGGATCTACGAAGATGATTGAATTGTAAGGGGATCATATCGCATTTGATTCACGGATTTCAAGGAAAACGAACACCCTTGTCATTATATGTTTCCTTCATTAATCCTGGGAGAAATTCTATCTGTTTGTATTCTGCATTCTCGGACTGAAACTTGATTAATATACCGATTAAATAACATTGTTGGATTACGGATGAATAGGAATAATGGCAGACAGAAGGTTATTACGTGTTAATTACGGATATTAATATCGTGATCTACGGCACATCGATATCGAAGGCAGATGTTAAAAATTGGTGTCTCGATAGATGAACTTCTTATGTACGCCCGATATCCTATTTTCTAATAATGAAATTAGGAACGTTCTCAGGCTTTGCCGCGACGTCTTACGTCACTAGTTTAACAGGAAATCCACTTTACTTCTTGTCACGTCATATTACATTAAGATTTGCGCCTCGACTGTAGCTGCTACTTGCAAGAATCGTAATTGCGTCGCTCGTTAATAGAATCTCACTCTGAAAGCTCGGCTTGTTCGAAATAGATAAAAAATGTCCTTCGAAAAAAGATAAGAAATGATTTCTGAACCGTTTATTTAAAATGTGAATTATATCTCTGTAATTCTTCTCGATAAAATAGGCTTAAGTTCTGCAAAATACCAGCATTTTGTTACTAGGACTAGAAATAATAGCTTTCAGCATCTTCTTGTGTTTGATAAAATGTTGGTTTATCTCATTATTAATCTCATATCTCTTCTCCACGAAATGGTACACATGTAGTGCGATGTAACGTTGATTTGAGGATTGATTAATATCTGCTTTTACGACGGTATCATCCGTGCAGTGTAATTCCAACGAACAAAGCCGAGGAGCGACGGTTTATCGGTAACGCCGGCATACACGAGATCAAACCGTTTATTACAACGTCGCGGGTGGTGGATGCGACGCGGGATTTACGTTTAAGGACCGAAGCGAATTTGCGTGGAACGAGGCGCCACTAAGCAGCACGTAAACCGGGCGATGCGCTCTCGCGAATGCAAACGACCGCCCGTCCTAACGATCGCAGTGCCGCGCGAGAACGGTCGCTAAAATTGAAAACCGTCTTGTCGGTCACGTAACGCGAGATCGTCTACCCCCGTAATTCCAGCGGTCATGTTGCCGCTGCTGGCTGCTGCTGCTGGAATGAGATTTAAGCGCGCCGCGTGTACGTTCACTTAAAATCAGTCCCGAAGAGCTCGCGGCGGATGCGCGAGCGTCAATTTGATCGTCGAACTTTGCCGCCCGTTAAAGCCACGGGGAACCTAATTACCCCAGGTGTCCCGTAACAAGCGAGTAAAGAGGATTACCGCTGAATCTCTCATCGCCATTCGTCCGCGCCGCCAACAGCGCGTTACGGACTGATATGGCTGCAAGTCGCGCCGAATCGCCGTCACGCCGTGATATATCGGAGAGCTGTCATTGATAATCATCGCGGCGCTTTGCGACTATATGTTACCTATAGTTTAAACGGGTCTGGAACGTGTCGTGTTCGGGTGGAATTAGAGATTGATGTTTCTCGAGTAATATATGTATATATATACACAATATATCTGCTATGGTTAAACCAATTGTCAGATGAGATTGATATTTGAGAAAAATTAGTCTCATTCTTATATGTCTATTAATAAAGTAGCAAAGTCTTATGGACGGTTTTATTAATTGTACTGTAGACAAATGCAAGATTTTACAAATCTACATCTTCTACGTGATTACATAATATTGATTTGTCCTCGTATTAATTTATAGATATTTTTTAACCATCTATTTATATTTATTTATTAGATTGGTTTGTTGAAGAGTTTTATTTTCGGCACCTTAATTTTCTATATTTAAAATACATTGCAATATATTAACATAAATTTACCGTACCTTGTCATTTCGCGGACCTGTGGTACAATTCCGGACAAGAAAAGTGGCACGTGGGTAGAATATTACTAGGAAATTTTTATTCGTCTCACGCATAGAGCGGCGAAATGTGCGGATGCGTTAAATATAAATGAAGCGCGATATGAAGATTGGTTAACCCGCGGCGCGCAGGGGTCTTCAATGCTTGTGCGGCCTCGACAATCCCGCAGCCCGCCTTTAGCACTCTGTAATAATCTCCCCGGATTTATACGAGTCGTTCCATTCGGGAGAACCGTGTCAGTTTATACTCTGGAACTCTGTCGCGCCGCTGGGGATTATGATTTTATACGCAGCCGAAACGCGCAATTTACTTTTGCGTTTTTCGCACGTTCGCGATTTTGTTCGATGAAAGCGGCACAAAACGTGATCGAGTTAATTATTGATACGCAAGTTGTCTCATGATGGATTTGTGACGCGTCGACACGCGCGATCGCGTTCTATAACTACGGTATGAAGAACGCGAAACAATTTTTCGCTCGGCGTGGAATGTGAAATATCGCGTTCGGCGGGTCGGGGACCCATGATTTTCTCGTTCCCTGCGCCCCGACAAGAGTTTCGACGTGGCACGGAAAAATTACAGTCGCTTTCTTCCGTGCCAGCTACCACAAAGATGATGGTTACAACGAGGTCGATGGAGAGAAAAGCCAGGGCGGTCGGGAGTGGCTTCTTCCTCGAAGGTAGAGTAAAGGTAATAACATCGCGTTACGATGCATTAGCTTTCGAGCGGATTAATACGCAATTTTCCTCGGTGCAGCTCTATCAGATATAACTTTTCGCATCTGTGAGGGCGTTCCGTGGACCTATCAATTTCCTGTTGTTGCTCGCCATAGGCGATATAATCCGGAGAGAGAAAATACAGTTATAGTATACATAGGGTATCTCGCATAAACACGTCGACTGTATAATTTAAAATATTATGGACAAAAGTGTAAAGGAGAAAAGGAAAATCCGTTCAGATGAATAACCTGATTTGTTTATCGAAATCAGAACGTTATCTCTCGTGACGTTTCCCTTCTTCTATCTCTCCCTCTCTTATAATATTTTAAGAGACCCGGTTCATTTTACCTGCAGCGTCCTATATTCCCCTAGTAAAAGGCATGTTGTAGCTTCGCTGTAACGCGCAGCTGCGAAAGCCAGAAAGAGGAAAACCGGAGAGGCGCATTAAAGATAAGACCAGCGCAGCGTATCTCAACAATGACATTTCAGACATCCATCAAGCTTCAGCACCCTATATCTGTGCAGCACCCAACATTCGGGATATTGGCTTTTGGTGTAAAAAAATGGCGGAGGGACCCAACGGCGCGTACCTTGATGTTAAATCGACGAAACGTTAGTTCTGGCGAGCCGGGTTATAACCTCGTTACTCTCGGGATAGGATTATTTGTCGTTGTCTAATAGGAATTGAGTTTATGTCAAGTCGCGTACGGACAACGATCGTTTAAACGCAATTCCGGGAAGAAATAATTACTTCCTGCTGCATAAATATTTATGATGAGGCTTATCGAGTAATGTATAATAATAATTTATCTATTACCTCTTGGTTATCAATTAAATTAACTTGAGAAGTGACGGATACTGCCTCTTAACTTCAAATTTAGACAACTTCTAAATTCTCATTTGCGATTAAATTAAAATTATACAATACTTCCAATATTTTGAATAAGTATATTTTTAGTATATCGATTTTAAATAACCTGAATATAAATATTATATAATTATCTTGATGATCAAAATAGACTGTTTTATAGAAATGTTAATTTCTAATTTATTTAAGCAAAATAAAAGAAATAAAATATGTTCATAAAAATATTTCAAGTTTTGATGCTTTATTTCTTCAAATAAGGATATACAAATATAATAAATATAATGAAGTTCTTTAACTATTAGTACTTATAATTCGAAAATAGTAAATTAGTTATCTAGAGAGAGAAATGTCGTCACAAATATAAAGTCACGACAAATAACTTCGGCAAGAAGAACTTTGCAAGAAGCAATTTTGTGAGCGCGGAACGTAGCTATACATTACTTTTGCGTTACCATTAGTATTCTATGGTTAAAAGAGATAAGATTATATTTTCTGATAGCCCATCCCTAGCCTGTTCGCCGACCGTCGCAGCTCATCGCGGAATCCTCGCACCTTTTTCACCGTACTTAACCGTATTCCTTTCCACGTATTAAAACCACAGCCTCCTCCTCGCTCCGCGATCCCCGTCGCCGTCTTCGCTCCCTCGCCCATTTTCCCTCAACTTTTTTCTAACTCCTTTTCCATCTCATAATTTTCATTCTCGTATGGCCGAACAAAGGGGAACGTCCGTTCCCTCGCTCCTTGCAAACGTCGAGACAACGCCGTCTGCCCATTGTCGACTTTCTTTCGCATCGGCTAACTTCCGTTTTCTCCGTGCAATTTCCATCGTTATTCCGTCTTCGCCCGCGCCGCGCCGCGCCGCTCCGAGCAAATCCGTCCGGCGCGTTAGCGGAGTGGCGAATGCAGACGTCACGGGAGGAAATTAAAAAGACATTGTGCTCTCCGGCGAATTCCCTGGCGGTCCCGTTGGATCGAGGATCCTTATCCGCGAGTAATCCGGAGATCAGCGCGCGAGCTATCACTACTTTCTTGCCTATTATATCATTTATACACGCCGTGTTCTTGTCTGCTTCAATTTTAATGGCACCCGATCCCTTCTTAGGTTCGATTCGGCCATGATACTATGCAATAATTCAAGCTTCAATCTTTGGATGTTGCAACACTAATTAGGGTTTAAGAATTCAAACTCGGATGTGTGTGTGTGTGTGTGTGTGTGTTGTGTGTGTGTGTGTGTGTGTGTAGAGACTGTCACTGTGCGTAATTGTCCGCGGTGATGAACTCAGGTTCGTAGGTTCGTTAAGCCTAAAAGATTGCGCGGATCAATCTTCCCTGCGGGGGCCGTGTTCTTGTCGCGGACGCGGTGAATGAGAATGCCGCGATGTAAGAGCACGCATCCATTATAAAGACTGCGTATATATATATATAGGCTACTCCATTCCTGCTGCATTATCTGAGAAGCGGAGAGATGCAAGCTTAAAAGCTTCTTTTTTTCAAAAAGAGCTTGCAAAAATCTGCCATGATGGATAACTCACGGAGCATAAAATTCACTTAAAAAATTTATTAAACAGATGTGGATGAAGTTAATTAAATAGAAACTTGTACGTAATACATAGCGTAGATCCTTTCTTTAAACGAAACACTTATTCGATTAAAATATATAATATTAAAGAAATGATGAAAATATAATGTATATACGAATTTATAATAATTCTCTATTATTTAGCAATGTTTTCCTCTCTTAGTTCTGATTTAACGAAAGTTGCTTTATTAACAGGAATTTTTTAATATTCGATTTTAATTATTACACAGATTGTTTAAATTTTATTACAAAGTGTTCAAATCTTTTTTAACGAAAATTTATGATTGCTTAACTATAATTCTAATTAAAAAGAATTAATAAGTCTAACAGAAAATATAAATTTAAAGACTAAAGTTTATCTTTGTGTTTTGGGATTAGAAAATACAAATTACAGAATTTGTTATTATTTTTCTCTTTCAAATTTTGATATTTCGAGAGAAATAAACTTGAGTCATTTGAATAAATTAAAGAGAAAAATAATTGTACATTGTTACCTCGATTTATTAAAATCGCAAGGAAAACTCTTTGATTTCTTACAATTGTATATAATTTTATTTTATTTAATTCGTGATATAAAATTAAGGCACAAAGTAATAATAATGAATTAATTTGTACGAATGCTTTTTCGAGGCAAGGCAAGTTTTATTTTTTCTATAGATATATCAAATCTTAATACGCGCGCGATGATAACCCTTTATCGAGATTATTAAATAGAAGAAATAGGATGTTTGATGTGTGAATGTACTTCACAAACGGTTAAACGTTATTTCGGCTCGATAAAAAGTCAGTTGGCCTTGGAATTCGTGACGTATAGGTATAGCATGCCGCTGCGTATCGAAGGTCGCCGCGCTACGTTATTCGTAGGGCGACGCTCGCGCAGGCAGGTAGTGCCGCGAGTCGCTCCGCGTACTGTCCGTGTTATCCATCGAGATGTGCTTATTCTATACACCCAATTAGCAATTCTAAACCTGCATAATTAATTACTTTTCATAATTAACGATTCGTAGATGTACCGAGGCGAGAACCGTTTATCGAAATAATTCTTCGCGCTACTTTTGTACGAAGTAAAAATTAATTAAACGATTGGGAATATGAATGATGAATTATCGTTTTATTGGGACAACTATTTTTCTTTCTCTCTCGTTTTTTCTCTTTAGATTGAGAGTACCAAATCGGTTAAATGATGGAAAGCCGCGCTATATCCCTCGTTTATTCAATAATATTTCGCTAGTGATTAATGTGCGGACGATCGTAATTAATCGCGTTCTCGCGAGTGCTGTGACGAGTGAGTGCAACGAATCCTGGCAGTTTGAGAGGAGAAGGAGGCCTGGGAGGCATCGGGCGACGGCGGAGCAACCACAGGGTAAGTAATTTATTATCTACATATTATTTCTTACTCGCAGAATCAATCGTTTGTTCCCAATTGTTTGGATCATTTACTTGAATGATTTAAATAAGAGATTTCTATTTCGGAAATTTTATAAAAAAGTTTGTATTTAGAAAGAAAAAGAGGAACGAGTTAATTCGGAAGCTAATGTAATTATTTTATTAAACATCTATTCGAGAAGCGCGCGAATAAATAATTCGACGCGCGCAATAATTCTTCTTTTTTTAAGTATCAATTATTTTAAATGCTTCTATAAAAATTTTTTATTTGTATTTTGCAGATCGTCGTAGTTACAACTCCGCTGTTGCGCTTCGTATTGGTGAGGGTGAAGTGAGTGTTATTTTTTACTTTAATCTGAGGTAATGAATTTAAATATTAGAGAGACAGATATATTTTATAGATCCATCCTTGAAATGGATGAGATAGATTAGTATCAGGAATATTTAACCCCGGAATATATATGTGAAATACATATAACTGTTTGTTGTTTTATTGTGCACACAAAGTATATATACACGTGAAAGCTCATAAAATAAAGCTTGTCATTATTAATGTATCATTGACCGGTTTGATCACTTATTAGCGCAGGTGTCTTATTATATGAAACAGAATAATAATTACGAAGTGTACAAGTCGCTTGAAGTTTATGAGAAATTTTAATTTGCAGACGTAATTAAGTAAAAAAATAATCGAAAATGTTAAAACGTGCTCGGCAAATAGTGATTAGAAATAATTTTTAAAAAGGAGGAAATTATTATAAATCCTTATTGTAAAATCTCATTGCCCCTTAAATTTTTATTATCCTATATAGACAAGGTTTTTATGAACAAGATGCAATGAGAACACCATGATGACATGATATATTAATTATAGTATTCAGTATATTAATTTTCCTTAAATCTTAATAAAATAAGAAATAAAATAAAATAACGAATAAAATGCTGACATTTTGAGATTAAATTTCCTCGTAATGTTTGTATCTCTCATAGTCGAACAAGATATTTAAATATCTTTATGTAAAATAAAAATAGACAATATCCACAAGACACGGTAGAGAAAATTCGTTTATATTAGGCGTGTTTTTTCATTTTCTCTGCTTTCCTTTTCCCAAATATATTCTAAATAGAATTTAAGGTCTATATATGTTTAGCCTTCATATATACTTCTAAAGTTAAATTTTAAAAGTTATTGTCAACATTTATATGCAAGAAGCGTAAATAAATAAAGGATAGAAAATATTTTACGACCACACTTTTCTAACTGATTGTTTAAAATCCTCCTTAATTGTTTACAATCATGCAGCATTAATTTATCCCTTTTTTCAATTATCAAATACTCACGTGTTATTATCAAATTGTTGGCGAATATATTTTGAGGTTCGTGCGAAGCTTTTAACTATTAAACCATTATGTACGCGGTTTAATAGAGTCGCTGCGAATTTCTAAATGCATGGTCGCTAATACGTTCTCTAATGGTAAACGCACAGCGCATAATTCCACCGAAAATCGTGTCACGGTGCAATCAGCGAACCGCGAGTGTAAACGTCATATTTGCACGAACGCAAAAATTCCGTTTCAGTCCTTGACATTTGCATAACCGAGTTTCCTGAATTGCCACACGTGTCCGAACTATGAGATCGTCGAGCTGTCTGTGCCAGCGTCGCGGTACATGGACACATATTTCCGTACCGCGATTATAATTGAATGCAGCGAATCGAGATTCTTACGCGTGTGTCGCGCTACTCTGTTACGTATAAAACGCAACTGCAACTGTTTGTGCTGCAAACTAATCGAAGTCACTTCCAAATTCCCGAATGAAATATATCCGTTTTTAAATTTAATTTTTGAAAAAATTTGATGTCATTGATATCATGAGTTAATGAAATTATCTCAAAATGTGACATGATGGATTGTGAACCGTGGTATTTCCTCCTTTTTCGTAAAAGGACGTTTATTAATGAAATTGTAGCCAGCCAAAGCAAAGAGAAAAGATCGAAAAAACAATATCAGTAAGTGCAACGTAAGTTTGATGTGTATACAACTTGATAATTATTTCAATGTGATTAGTTCTTGTTTATGAGATATATGCTCGAATGGTCGTTGGGGACGGCGTTCTTTCGTAAAATTTGATCACGTCGTCGTCTTTTCGCGAAAAGAACGAAACGTATGTATTATTATTATATAGGCTCGGCAGGTGTATCACATATTCGAAAGAGATCTATTTGTAAGCTGCACGTCGACCCACTTTGCAGAATCGAGTCACGACGAGTCACTGTTTAATTAAATTAGAATAGATTGGTTCAAGTTAAATTAGAATTTCGGCTCCATCAAATTTCAGTTGCCGAACTTCGCGGTTTCCCGGGGCGGGTGGCCGGCGGCAGTTTTCTCAAAGACAGCAAACGAAGGGCGGGCGCCGCGTGTTCGACGGGTAACACGAACGCGAAGCGGTGGGAAAAGCAAACGCACGGTATCCTACATGGCCGCAGTGTTGCCGCATCGCGTGGGCGAAGGAGCAGGGAACGGATTAATTTGCTAATGAATTTTAAAAGAAGCCCGCGACATACTTTGCCTCGGTCCTTCGTCATAATAATTCGATTTAGTTGCGCTCGGTTGTGCGGAGATCGTTTTGTTTACTCACGGATATTAACCATCCTGCATGCGGAGAGGTAACGGAAAAAGCTGAACACTCGGAAAACACGGTGGCGATGGCTCGTGCACTCATTACACGCTCGGGGTTACTGACTCGGGGCGATCGACTGGAATTATTTGTTCCACCTATCGCGGGAGTCGCTCACAGATATGAACGTGCATTTGCAAGTGAATGTCCTCTTTTTGGTGCAACTATCCACGCAATCTATTATAATGAGATAGGGCGTATATATTAATATGTTAATTATAAGATTGCTAAAGTCGAATAAAAATTTTGACGTGCAAAATTCCCGAGATTACTCGACAGGAATTTCCGATTAATTAATTTTTTCTTGATGTAATCTTGTGCATGGTGATTTGTGTTTTAATGTAAAAATTTTGCTCATCTTTAGTTTTCATGAAAAAATTTTTAACTGCATATTCCATCTCTTTGTTCGAGCTTACAAGCATATTTTCAAGACTCTCTTTGTGAAAAGCTTTAAAATTAGTAGTTTTACTTTCAATCGAGATTGCAAAAATGCAAATTTTCCAAAAGACTAATACGTCATATGAGTCGCTTAGAATGACCTTTGTCTCTGGCAGAATTTTTCTGCCGAATTTTTGCTGCAAAAAATATTCGAACAAAAAAAGCCGTGGCCTATCGATCATTCCATTTTTTGACGTTATCGGCACAGCTGTCGCGTTACATGTGATACATGCATAAACATGCCTTTATAATGATTACGTTGCGCGATTTCTCTTAAATAAATCCTTCAATGCAATCGACTAGGCATTTATATGTATAATGGATATAGAATAAATGTAACAAATAATTAATCTCCATTTATCAGCAAATAATTGCTGCATTTTTTCTCCTACCGTGGTGCTGATAAAGTACAAAAAATTTTGTTAAGTGATTAAAAAAAAAATAACGATACAAGTGTTATAAACTTAATGTAGCAGTTAATATTTTATGATAGTTAAATAAGTGATGGATTTTTGCACATTTTCCTCCGCAATTCGAGGAAACAAATAACAATTTGCTCTCTGCGTCGGTTTATCTGTCTCTCACGCCATGTAACTAGTCTCTTTAGACGCCGACGTCACCGCCGACGCCAACGCATCCTTAATAATAGACAGTCCGATGAGCGGAGAGGCGTCGCGCTGCGTTCGTTTTCGCTACGAATTTACGCGGATATTTACAGAGATGAAGCGATCCGGAACTTTATGCTCTGCTAAAGTCAAATACATATTTCGCTTATGCGAAGGGATTTCGTCATATGCAATACGGATTTAAAGCATGCGCTGCCGGGAGGTGCACGTTTTAATATTGTCGTTTTAAATACTTTCGAAGCTCTTCGGCCATCCCCGATTGCTTGAAGTCTCGATTAAGCATCGAAAATTTAAATAAAATATAGCTTTTTTCTTTTTTGAGAGAGAGAGAGAGAGAGAGAGGGGGGGGGGAGGGAAGTATTGAATAATTTAAAAGTTTACTGTTTTTTTACCATTTTTGTTCTTACAAAGTAACAAAGGAAACAAAAATTTAAACATCAATTATGTAACAAAATGGAGATAGAATTAAACGAAAAATCTGTATATACAATTAATATCAAACTGTGTATGTCACTTTGTCTTCTCTTGGAAATAATACTGTTTTATTTACGGCGTAACTTCACATTTTCGCTAAGAGAAAACCGACTCCAAAAAGAATCTATGAAGAGAACCGTAAAAGAACATCCGGTGGTTCTAAGGCATCGTCTATAGATTGCGAAGGAGCGAAAAGCTAGAGAGGTACGGAAAATGTTATTTTCGCTTCGCGGAAGTACATCGATGTACCTAGGAGCGTCGTCGTGACGATCCGGCGCAGCATCATCGAATCGCATTTGTTTGCTACGAACGAGCTTCCGTTTCCATCACACATACACGTCCGCGTTGCTTTTACGAGCAATAGTAACAGGCGTGACGTTGTCATCTGCATTACACGGGGTTAGCTCGTTCCGCGAAGCAACAATCGCGACAGCTGAATACTTCTGATTACCCACCGCTCGTTGATCATGTCGACGGCACGTGTTACTCTACTTCACGTTCGCATCAATCCGCGGCGCAAGATGATGATATTGTGCACACGTGACGCGTGAGGATGAGGATTACACGATGTATCGTGCTTGCACGTTCGTGGTAAACTTGAATGTTCTTGGAGCAGAAGATTATATATGCGCTATATAATTTGTAGATGCATCCATTTACAATTAAAACAGTAGTTGAGCGATCGAAATGTTATATTTCGCGATTTTATTTTATAAAAAGAATTTTGTTTTTATTTAAGATTTAAGTGAAAGAAAGCACTGTACTCATTTATTGAGATATTATATTACAAAGTGAAAAAGATGCTTTTAGTATTTTTACAGTAGATTTAATTCGACTTTGCTGTATTACGAAGCAAAAATTAATGAAATAATTAAATCCATTGAATTATTTAATAATCTTTATTATTTATTTCGGTACAAAAGCAATTGTTAACAATAGATCTACCGTATGATAACGCATCAAGCTTCTTGCAGTTTTTATCGAGGTTAACTTGCCAGACTACTCGGCAAGATCACTTTATATTTCTAATAAGGAGAAGAGTACATTTAAGAAGCAGTACGTAGGGGAAGCAGGCAGGAAGTTTTGATTCTATTACACTTTTGCGAGGGTTACTTTTTCCATCGCACGACTTATCATATCATAAAACCTTAAAAATTAAAATCTTAATAAAAAAAACGGCTAGATGTTTTGCCGACGACATTAAACGTTAACTTTACTAAACTTGTTTGTAGAGGGATAAACTTGAGCAAGGCATGTTATTTAAATGTCACTTAATTTAGCTGACGAAATACCTGTATTATTTTTAACAGTAGTAAATTAACTAATTTGCAATGAGAGATGTAACAGTGTTGTGTGACTAATGTACACGTTAATTGTAAAGTTAGAATTTACTATATTCTTCAATATTAGAAGAATTTCCTATATTCTTCAATATTAATGTAAGATGACTCAATATTAAAAATCTGGATTTAGTTATCAAAATATTTAAATATCAAACGCTATAAGAAAAATTTAATAGTAAATGGCATTAGATCGAATTGTTCAAAGAAAGCTTTATCGAAACAGAATTCATGAAGTTAACATTGCGAAAATAGAATATATATTAGTATACAATAATAATTACAATTTAATTACAATTTATACGCTGTCTGTACGGTTTAATAGATACGTTCACAGAAATATCAAAAAAGATACTTTTTCTTCAGCTAGATTCTGACTGCTGTGCGAACGTGAACTCAAACCACTAAACCGCGACATTGTGGTTTTCGTCATTAAGCCCATTATTGCTCTCGTCGCGCCGTTTGACGAATTACTAATCGATGAGTGAGATACTTCTAACTAGTGGTGACGCTTGATTGCCACGCCACGAGCATAATCACCATTTTATCTTGTCACTTTCCCCGTTAATTTTTGCTCGTGTCTTTATTGGCGTTGGCCGAGAGCATTCTTTCGTGCGTCATCGTAGCATATGGAAATCATAGTAGGTCTATCGTTATTCCGCTCGATTTCACGCGGTAAACGACCGCGCTCGCAATATTTGGCGCCGACTGTAATTAGAAACTGA
Organism: Temnothorax nylanderi; assembly: GCF_030848795.1. Taxonomy (NCBI): domain Eukaryota; kingdom Metazoa; phylum Arthropoda; class Insecta; order Hymenoptera; family Formicidae; genus Temnothorax; species Temnothorax nylanderi. The sequence continues at coordinate 659,627 of NW_027249082.1, forward strand.
GTTATTTAATTATTTCAGATGATCGGCGCACCCTTAACCATTCGAAACAAAGTGAAATATTATTGGAGAAAATGATTCGGTTTAGCGAATTTACACGTACTTACTATAAATATTTGTCACCTGGTTTTTTGAGTGTATGGTTGTTTGAAAGTATATACGAGGATATATACGAGGTTTTTTCGAAATTCTGCAGCGAGACTGCAACGAGAACTGAAAGCGTAATTCAATTAAAGAAGCACGATGACAATCGAAATTTTGATTTTTATTGCTTTACATACCGTGGAAGACATATGCATTTATGTATGCACATGCGTACATATGCGCGCAATGTAAATTTATATCAAAATTCTCGTAAAAGGTTTTTCTGTCTCTTTTTTTTTCAAATCACAACGTATACCTACGTGCGGAATTTCGTATCAACGTTTGTGATGACATCGGCTTTGATTGAATTCTAGGCAAGTAAAATTTCATCTCGCGAGATTAACGCTCGATCAGAGAGAAGATGTAATCCGGAAAGTAACGGGGTGTATACTGTACAATTTCAACGTACTAGAGATTTGTGCTTTAAATAGACGAATAGATTCCGACTGGCCAATACATTGCTCGTAAGAAGATTAAAAAAGTCTCCGATTGAATGCATTGTTGTGTTGATCGGAGATTTGTTTTTAACATTCTCGCTTTGTATGGATTTAACGATTTTACGAACGCTCGAAGATTCCAGCGACTGTAAAGATTTTTATTTCACCGAATGGTTGTTAAAATGCGCGAAACACACGAAACGTTTTAACAAACTTGAATTGCGAGCTGAATACTTAAGAACCGTATAAAATTCAACTATTGATCTATTCAGCTATTATAGTTTTAATTTTGTAGATGGAAGTTCAATGGAAAGTGAAAGAATGCAACGTTAACGTACAAATTAAATTATAACGATTTAAACTTCGATTAAAAAAAAATTCTTTATACAAAATAGATATCTAGATATCTATTAGATATCTAGAGATAAATAGATATATAAAATAGATTAAGAGTAATAACATTTACTTGATCGTTACAAAAAATTATAAAATATAATTATGCAAGCTCTCTGTCTAATAATTTATACATTTAATAATATCTTACACGTAAAAAAATTTTATTTACTTTATGAATATCAATTTAAATTAAATTTAAATCTAAAATTTAAATCACGCAAAATCTGACAGCAATAGCGTTTGTTAATAACAAGAAATATTATTTATCTAAAAACAGAAGATTCTTTTTAACACAAATTCTCCGCGCGTAAATTACATATAATACGAGGGTCGTTCGGAAAGTTTTAGAATTAAATACCCGTTTTATAGAATTAAAAAATAACCAATAAAGATTTTCGAATAAAACTTTTTATATTACATCGTACATACTTTAAATTATTTTTCCACGCAGTCCTGAACACTTATCGTACACATATGACAAGTTTTTGGATTCCCTCGTTATACACCTCCCGACTTAATGACAGTTTTAATTGGGAAGTTTTGAACTATCCACTCTACAGCTTGGCCTCCAGTGACTTTTAATTTTTTATGAAACTGAAGGACTTGTTGAGGGGACAACGCTTTGCAAGTGAGGAAGAGCTGAAGAAAGTAGTCACTACGTTTCTGGGGGGGACTGGCGGCGGAAGTATGACGAGGGAATTCAAAAACTCTTGTCATGGTAAGTGCCTGAATGTCCAGGGTGACTGCGTGGAAAAACAGCCTAAGATATGTACAATATAAAATAAAAAGTTTTATTAAAAAATCTGTATTGGTTATTTTTTAATTCTAAAACGAGTATTACTTTTCGAACGACCCTCGTAATTCTCATTCTTTTATATTAAATGATGAAGATGTCATTTCTGTCGCGATTCAAAATGGAAATATTTGTCTCTCAGTCTGTTTTTTTTTTAATTTTATCGGCCTTCAAAAACGGGGTACCGTTTCTTTGATCGAACAATTCCAATATCGCCATATGGGATATGGTAGAGATCTTTGTAGAACGAAGGATACGTCAACTAGAATAACAGACATTGTTGTTAACGAAGCAATAATCCATACCGGAATCGATCGTCGAAGTCGATCACCTGTCCATTCGTGGAGTAGTCCGTTCTCGTTGTTTTTGGTTAAATGCGCGATACCGTGGAACCGATCCGCCGATTTATTTGAAGTGTTCGCGGACAGATGGAAACGATATCGGAAATTCCGAATAAAAGTAGGTTCTGATCGGATTGCCGATTGAATAGCGGCGACCGACGGAAGTGGTTTTCCGATATTTAAATATCAGTCGGTCAGAATTTGTACGAATTTGGGGGGAGATGGGGGTTCGGCATGAGCTTCGCCTGTGTGATCGCGTCATTGTTCCCGGCAAAAAGGAATCGGGCTCGAGCGCCGAGTATATTTCAGATCTCAAAACTGTCTATGTCGTTTTACCCATTTTCATTTCTTTGCATTTACATCAGATACGGCAATATCCCTGATTCCTTGGCAACACGCCGAGTTTTATACAAACTTAGACTACACTTCTTGTTATATTTTATTTATTGATTGTTATCTTTTTAAGAATAACTTGGGGAGGGGAAGATGAAAATATAACTTTCAACAAACGTTTAGACACGATCTCAATATCTCGTTAATTGAGAAATCAATATTAAGGGGTAACACCACTGTAGCGGCCCGGAAATTTTGACAATTTTTTATGGGAATATAGTGAATGGAATACAAAATCTGTTTAAAGGCCTTTATTGTACATACTTTAAAGTGTGTTCACAATTTTTTTCAATTTTTGTTTTTACAAAATGGCGGCGCCAGAGCTCAGCAAAGGAAGCCTCTAGTGTTCTGCGGCCGGAAAGATTTCTCCTCCAATTTTTGACGTGGAACAAAAAACCAAAAATTTTTTAGTTTTATATAAGATTAGCTCGAGAAAGACGTACGGAAATTAAAAAATATCATTTTTTGTAAAAATGGTGCACGTTTGAACAAAACGTTTCATTTTTAAAAACGTTTCATTTTTGTTCAAACGTGCACCATTTTTACAAAAAATGATATTTTTTAATTTCCGTACGTCTTTCTCGAGCTAATCTTATATAAAACTAAAAAATTTTTGGTTTTTTGTTCCAGGTCAAAAATTGGAGGAGAAATCTTTCCGGCCGCAGAACACTAGAGGCTTCCTTTGCTGAGCTCTGGCGCCGCCATTTTGTAAAAACAAAAATTGAAAAAAATTGTGAACACACTTTAAAGTATGTACAATAAAGGCCTTTAAACAGATTTTGTATTCCATTCACTATATTTCCATAAAAAATTGTCAAAATTTCCGGGCCGCTACAGTGGCGTTACCCCTTAAATATTATTATGACGTTATCGTGCTGTTTTATCACTTATTACGTGATTAACATATCAACAATGTATAATATTACCTATAAGAGGCAATGTTTTATTATCTAATTATACTTTGGGAAGTGCTCTATTCCGATAAAATAGTGTTCGTGCTTTTGTCGATAATATAATGTCTTGCCAATTATCTTTCTGAAATTGTTCTCAGTTCTTCTATAAAGAGACCAGCGAAGTCTCTTACAAAGAGTTAAAAGTGCTTGTTGTAAGGCCGCAGGTAAAAGATACGGGAAAGGATTCTCGACGAAACCTATTGGAACTTCATCTTCGTGCTTAAGAGGCAGACAACTCAGGATTTATGAGTTTGTAGAACACTTAGGAAACTTAGTCTTGTTAAATGGATTACGGATCCAAGCGTGGAGAGAGATAGAAGTAGATAAAGAGAGAGAGAGAGAGAGAGAGAGAGAGAGAGAGAGAGAGAGAGAGAGAGAGAGAGAGAGAGAGAGAGAGAGAGAGAGAGAGAGAGAGAGAGAGAGAGAGAGAGAGAGAGAGAGAGAGAGGATGTGAGAGAGTGAGAAGGGAAGGAGGGACATAAAGCAGGCTTATCTATAATCTGACAAACTTATATATCTTCTTAGTGTCGATAGGTACGAATGAATTTATAGTTATCTTCCGATACTAATATAATACGTATAATTGGATCTAATCATATTAGGTATTATATTAGCATCGGAAATTATTATCCAGCTTCGCCAAGATCAGATCGATGTGACATATGAGCATTGCCTTAATATTTCTAATCGATTCTTTTTTTAAACACTCCATATTACTTTTTTAAATACTCCGAATCGAGAAATGTGATATATCATTAACACGTTCTTGAATATCACTATCAGACATGATCACATTCTATATTAATCGTTATTTCGCTTATATGCTTGCATATGCAAATAATTGAAATACAAAAAAATGGTACGATGATTACAAGCTCCAATCTTATCTCTGAATACAACTTAAACCAAATAAATTTGGCCAATTTTGTAATATGCGCTCTATTTTTTCACGATACTTCGGGATTCATCGTTCGCGAAAACATGTATCGCCCATGCTGCTCGAGGCGTGCCTCGACTAGCTGAGGATATTGCTCGCTCTTATTTACAGAGGGACAACTATAGCCTCACGTATCTGAGTTTCGGGAACTTGGAAACTCCATCTTAATGTTAAACGGCTTACAACTTGCGCCGGATAGAAGGCATAAAGATAACTACGCCCACGTAGGAAACTATCCGTTTAGCAATAACATATATTGTCAGAGATGCAATTTTCGAAAGTGCGTAGCGCAGCAAGCGAAGTTACGCCCCCAACTTTCGAATAATTATAATTCGCGAAGAAATAAGTTATGTATAACGTGCCTCCGCCATTCCGTGCGGAAGCTTCGTGTGTACGCAACATACTTTCGCGGATATCAAGGCTGGAAGTGAAATGTTTCTAACATTTTATAGATGTAACATAACGTGTCGTAATACGATCAGGAATAAGTCTCAATCCTTTCGACACATTACTGTTTTTATGTATGTGCGCCGAGAGTTTAAGAAAAAAAAAAACATTTCTTTTCTTGTTTCGCTTATATCGATCGCTCTCGCTGAAAGATTACGACGGCGAAGTTGTGAGAGCGTTGAAACTTCGTCGTAATGTTAAATGGTTTACGGAGCAGGACGAAGGGAAAACGCATCGGAGTTAAGCGCGCTATTGCCGACTATCTGCTTAGTGTGAGGGATTCTTTTCAGTAAGTAAAAACATATCCACCGTGAAGCAGCAAAAAGGCAAATGCTGCTTTACTTAAGCCGCGCGCTCTCCGATGTTTAACTCTTTTAAAAATGTTTCCTTATAATCTCCGCGCGCGTATAGCGTCGGTGTTTGCACAAGGATTTGCGTTACAATGAGTAGAAACGGCAGAACAAACAATAAGAATAACGGATTTAACGAGGATTAATTTGCGACGACAGTGACGAGCGAGGTCGGGATATTTTTAGTCAACGCGATCAAAATAATGTATTTTAAGATTTCCACCCCGAATATTTTTAAATATTTTACAAATCCACTTAAATTAATGCAATTATGTGCAGCACAAGGCGATTTACAAGTGTTTAACGTAATAGCAATTATTTTACATTTTATTTATTGATTAATAATAGGTTCGATACTTCTCTTTCTAAAGATATTCTTTGATTTCCCGCTTCCTTTCTTTTTCCTTCTAGCATTATGTATATCCTTGTATTTGAATTATTTATGAGTAAAATTGGACGCACACGGTACATGTGTAGAAAAATAAACTGTCAAAACGTTTCAGCATGAAGAGAATGGAGATAACAATAATGAAAGTATTAAACCGCACGGATAAACGCAGGAAACACGACAAAATATTTGAAATTCAAAGCAAGTTGACCGCGTATGTATGTACATGCGGAAGTACCGCAATGTGCGGCATGAAAATTAAAATACGATATGCGGCAAATGCTGCGTGAGCATAGATCGCAATGACTGACATCAATGCGAAGCACGATCGGCGCAAACCGCTACGATTTTATAGGGCGCTAGTAGAGACGGTGCCCCGCCGGTGACAACTTGCAAATTGCTTTTCTTGAGCTGATACACGCGGTTCTTTTTCATCTTCGGTCGACATCACTTTGACGCCGTTGAATTTTCAACCGCGATCGGGACGAGGACGAAGGGCGGGAAGCTTCTTCTTCCTCGCTTCCTCAAAGGCACCGGGATATCGTCCCCGTCTTGCCGCGCTTCGCACAAGTTTGTCCGCAAGTCAAACTGTCAGGATCGATTGAAACTTCGCCGCGAGCGTCGCCAGACAATTCTCAAGGATGGGAATTGACGGTAGTACATCGCCGTGATCCGGAATATGACGGGACAGTCACCCTCGGTAAAGAGAGTATCACGGAGAGAGTCTCGCTCGCGCGCGATTGCCGCGTAATGTGGAAGTTGTAGAGAACACGAAGAAGTCGGACTTCGTCGAACGTGGGTATCGGTTTATCCGGCTTTTTCCGCGATCCCGAGAACTTGTCGACGCGGATCAGCGCGTTAAATCATAATTCTTCCCACCGTAATAACGAGCAGGGAGTTCGCAAAATATATGTATTAAGTCTCGACAGAATATCTGACTTAAGATTCAATCTGATAAACGCGTTAATTCTAGGCGAAGAAAGACAAAAATTAATCATGAGAGTTTCGGGTACTATTTTTTTATTTTAATCCGTGATTCGATACGTATATACAAAATTTATGTGTACCACAATAAAGCTATTTGCTTGCTTCCTGAGACGACAGTGCTCATCGAGCTCTTGGCAGACAAACTTTTGTAGAAGTTCGATAGAGTTAGCGAAGTAGTGCATGTTGGGCTCGAGTGTACTAAACTGTTGTATGCTGTTGCTAATATTCAGATTCTATTTAACCGCTATGCTTCATTTGAACGTTTATATCAATAATACGTATCTTACTTGCCACACAAGTATCAAGCTTTAGAGACAACTAAAGCTCTAACCAACATCCTTTGAATCAACGCTAAGCTGAGATGGTTAGAAAGGAAATTGACAAGTAACGTTCCTTCTCAAACAGAGATTTGAGAATTTCATTACTTAAAAATTTATATTTTTTCTTTTCTTTCTTTCTTCATGCAAAGAAATAATATAAAGTAAAAATAATTTTATTAGAAACTTACAAAGAAATTATGATTTAATAATATGTTATTATATGTCGACCGCAATATAATATTCAATTTGTGCACAGATAAAAAGAAAAACTCTTCTCAATAATTTTATATTTTACATATATATTATTATTAGATTTTAATTACGCTTATTGATAAAAAAAAAGTTTTATGGCACATAAGTTTTAACTTTTTTGTATCCCAGAAAATTAACTGAAAATTTTATGCAACGCGAAGCAACATTTTGTTCGATATGAATCGGGATTAAAAATTATATTGGGACCGATAATGAAACCGCGGCTGCTGAAGCGTGTAATTAACGACTTCACCGGAAAATTATAGAAAATTTTTCTGGCTACATAAAACAAACGTTTCCCGGGTCGAAATAAGAAATTAGCCTTTGTCATAATTTATTATTAAACTCTTGCGATTAATAACATCTGAGAATGTTTTTAATGAAATTTTCTAAGAGTTACAAGGTTTTTATATAACTTTTCTTTAACATTATATATAACATGTAATGTATATACTGTAATATAAATATAATAAATTAGACCTCTTAATTGAATTTACCTTTAATTTTGAAAAATCTCTTTAAAAAAAGTGAAGAGAGTATGAACAGTTAGAATTTTCTACTTATACTCATAAGTATATCAATAAATAAGAAAAATTGTGAGTGAGCATGAAAATAAATAACAAGAAGAAATTGGAAAAGATGCACTTACTTTTTTCCAAAGTAAATATATTTTTCGTAATTATTGCATAAATATTTTGTTTATATTTTATTGATCCATTATTGCGTTATATGATAGTACAAATTAAACAATGATAACTAGACTGAACAAATTTTTACTTACAAAATGAGCCTTCTGACAGAAGAGCCTTCTGTTATCAGAAACTTTAGTTTAACCCGCTAGTCAGAATCTGTCTGTGATAGAGAAAAGATGGAGCATAGGACTACAGTGGAGTTCGGAAATGAATAATAAAAGGGAGATGAGAAAATAGCTGTGCAAGCTGCAATGACAGCGAGGACATCAAAGGACTTAGTCACTCGGGGGTCGCCGAACGCAATTAAAACTTTTCTACTTCCACCGGTTAATTTGTCTTTGTTACTGTCGTGACGGTTTGGCACTTTCTTTTGTTATGAAGCGCCGCTTATTCGATTCGCTTTTTTGACGCCTATTAGAAGCTTAGTAACTGTTACTACTTTAACTATTGGATATTCCGTCAAAAATAAACTAAACCCAAAAAAATGATCTTCTGTCGACTTCGCATTTGCACAGAATTGTAAGTCGGCAGAATATTCGAAAGTGTTCAGACGATACATAAAATTAAAAAATGCAAAGGTTTAATCTGAAATTCAAAACAATTAAAGTAATAAAGTATATAAAAGGATTGAAAGTATATTATGATATTCATAGTCAGATCTTATTTTTAAGGACTGTCTTAAGTAATGTCTTAAAGTGCTAATTTGGCTCTGTGATTGGTTTATAACATCTTAAGATCATACTTAAGATGGTCTTAAATATAAGATTCGATTATGAATACCGGTCTATAACTTATAATAGTATACATTTTTTATTGTAACATATTCTATAATCAGCGTCAAAATTAATTTCAACATCCAATTTCTTTTACAACTCTGTCGGTCAATTGAATTTAAGTTGTAAGAACTTGTTTCTCTCTCTTTCTTTCTCTCTCTCTCTCTCTCTCTCTCTCTCTCTCTCTCTCTCTCTCTCTCTCTCTCTCTCTCTATCACATTTCATAGAGTGTTTTTTATTCATTATACGACACAGCTGGTTACTTTCGGCGACGGCTGGTCTTTCGAAGTCCTGAATATTCGAGAAGGGATGAGGCGGGGTGTTTAGGAACGATAAAGGGAGAATTTGGCGAAGAACAGAAAGTTCGGACGCCAGATGGTCGTCTTTTCTTTAGCATTTTCTTTAAGGTTCGTGAACGGGTTCTTGTCACGAGACGTTCAAAAATCGCTTAGTCTACGGTAGATAAGCGGTCGATAAAGGATGACCTGAACTGACATAACGACGTAACATCCGTTCTTATTCACTGTCGTTCGACTTCTTTCTGTAGTATCAGTTGATGAAAGGCTATTCGGCAGTCCGGCTCTTTAGGCACCTTTTTACGTTCCGTCGCGAGAGATAACCGAAGTCTTGGGTTACTGTCCGGAATGTTCAGATCACCGGATATTCAGGATATTTTTATCTTGATTATTTTTTATCCATACATCATTCCCTCTCTCTCTCTCTTGTTCACAGGGTTTCTTTTGATACAATAATTTCTATATAAACTATCAATTCTGCGTAAAGACCGAAAAACGATTTTAATAAAATATATCGGTGATGTGCAAACTGCTCGAAATTCGAAAGGACGCATTTTAGTATGTAATACACTGCGCGGAGCATAAAAGAATTATAAATGCCATATTCTGTTCTGACATATACGAGGAATCCTAATAACACGTACACCAGCCGATGCCGGAAATGGAGGCGCGCGTGTTTGCCTGTGTTTCCCGGTATAACGGCAGCGACATTCTTTCTCCTTTGTCCCGCTGCGCTTTTCCTTTACGATTCGTATCACGATTTCGTTTCTAGACGTCGACGTTCTCCCTATAAGTTAAAAGGAATTCTTATGGCTCCTCTTCGGTGAACGCGAAGAAGAACGTGAATGCACGCGCGACAGACTTTTCTTCTTACGTTCCGACAAGCCGTGCTCGATTTGTCAAAGGATGGTTTCGTCGTTCTTGACATAAATAAATCCGCGCTGCCTTCACGCTTTTACAATCTTATCATGTTCGCGGAACTCATTAAGCGGACGGTTTAAACGAGTTGAGAGTATTCACGTTAGCTACAGCCTGGCCGTTTTTCTAGATCTCATTTGCAGGTAGTCGCGTCCAATCTTTATTCGGAACGGCTGAAAGTTGAAAAGAAAACCTCTTTCCTCTTACAGAGGATTTAACGTTGCTTAATTATTCCGACGATTTCTTTACCCGTTTGACACGAGGAAAGATCTTACGTAGAGGAAGTCAGCTCTAATGTAAGAGTATAAACTATAGGTTACTAAAAATTAATATTTCACATCAAAATTTGAAAAAGTTTATTTCAAGAAAATATTCACTTTACAGGGAAAAATAGTTTACAGGGAAAAAAACAAGTTTAAGTAGTATACTTTTGAATAGTATATCCACAACTAACGTATTCTGTGCGCTTAAACTAACAAATCTAATTCGTATTAGATGATGAAGCAACACCAGAACTTCCACTCGCAGTTTTAATGCTCAAGACGTTGAGAATCATTTAGTATGTATGAGTTAGTTACCGTATACTCTTCAGTAATTCAAGCGTCTCAAAAGTTTGTGGGATGTATGGTCTACCTCCGTACAGTACGTATCGATTACGTAACTGAATCTCAGCTAAGGATGCGTGAATCTAAAGATCCTTAATGATCTCGAATATCTTTACCGATACGAAGCATCGCGTTTCGTTTATTTATTCTACATTAATTACACTTTTCTATCCACTTCTGTAAAAAGAACTCGTGTAAGTAATCCGTATTATTAAAATAGCTTCGTCTCTTTATTTCTTTATTTCTTTTTTTCCTTATTAGTAGTCTGTTTAACCGGGATTGTTCTTTGTTGCGACTTTAAAATGACGATCATTATCGTTAGCGTTATATTACGGTGAATAATTTCAATGTTGCGTTTCTTCACTTTCTTCGTTATTTCATCTCTCTGTTTGCTTTCATGTCTCTGCGATTCCCTTTTTCCCCAGTTAAGCGCACATTTGCTTTCGAAGGTTTATTAGTTTCTTAACCTACTTTTGAACAATGTACGCGTACGGAACGGCTTGAAGCCCCTCAACGATGTTTCTCATAACTTTCATAAACAAAGCTACGACGCATCGTCTGCGTACGACTGTGCGCGAATTTCCCTTTTTAACGATCACGGTAACGTTAATGCGTTACGATTCTTCTTAATAAATATTATAAAATAAAGCATTTGCCGTTTATATAATGATTTAATTTGAATAAACGGAAGTTCGTGGAGATCATATTGTTATTTAATTAGAAATATATCCTCTACATTTCTGCAAAGACTTCAAAGCCTGCAGATCCTCCGTTTTTATCGACCCAATTTATTACAATTCTAAAAGAATCTCAGCAAAATTTTAATTTAAGATTTAATAACACAAAGCTTTAGTGCTGAAAAAAATTGCGGAAAAAATAATGATCTTCCTTAACAATTTCTTAAAGAAAAATATCCAAGCTTGTCAGTCTTATTCAATCTGTTCTTTAAATTGAATCCATTATTCCAAAACGCTCTTTATAATGCCATCGCGCGATATAAAAATAAAAGCAGCCTAACTATCTTTTTACTTGCGGTAGCTCGTACGCTTAACACATTTCTATATATCATTGAAGATAGGTGGTGGAGATAGAAATTTCCTGGAGTCTTAAAGGTTGAAACCAAATAAGACTAAAAGACGCGAATAATGGTATTCTCCCTAAGTTCGTTTTCCAATTCCGCCAACCTCCTGCGTCCCAGAACAATTCCTTTGTTCTTTTGTTGAATTTCTCCGAGGTATCGTTAAAGCTACACTCCGGAAGCGTCGTCAAGTGAAAAACACACGGACAGAAACACGTATGTATACCTACAGACACGGACATTCTACATTCTGTACGAAATAAGAGTTAATATGTATATGTATAGGAGTAAAAAGAGAGTGAAATAATACATTGGAACGTAACGAAATTAACGTTGGAGAAAAACAAATTGGAGTAAAACACAATAAGTATAAATAGTAATGGCAAAATTTGATGTACAGAAGAGAATGAAGATGATAAGACGGTAAAAAATGCAGAGTGAAAGGAAAATAGATATAAATTCGCCTTCAGCTTGTTCACATTGACTATTGGCAGTCCTAGATAGAATCTTTTTCAACAGGAACGCAATTTTGAAAGAGAGTACGAAACTGATAGCCTTATTTATACCTCGGTTCTGTAACCGAACAACAAACAACAAGAAAGGGACGCGCGAGTCGACGAGATCGGAAATAGAAATAGGAGAGACGAGAATGCGCGAGTCGAAGGGGAAGAAGGCTAGGTGGGTGCGCGCCAAATAAAGAGTTACAGATAAAAAAAAGGGATGCTCCGGCGCTGTAACATATCCCTCCTTTCCTCCGTCTCCTGAGGGAGCTCGATTCAACCACTCTGTTTCGTCCCGACATCCAATTTCCATACCATTAAGGGTAGTCCGCCCACACGCGGAACGTATCTTCGGCGCGCGGCGTATCTTCTCGACCGCCGCCGCGCCGTCGTGTTTAAGATCGCCACCCACGAGGGGCGATTGTGCAGATACGACGGACATCAAAGGGACCGGGTGATATCCTCCGGATAACGACGTCGGCGTACGGCCATTTCCAGCGTGACTGCGTTTTTACAGGCGCTGTGATGAACTCGGTTATGAAGTGGACGTTACGGCCTTAATAACACAGTCAAGCCGCGTTGCTTAAATTGTAGATGTGCGAGCGGATCGTGATGATTAGTAAGCTATATAACGAAGCATTTCGCGTTTGATGCAATGCAATGATGGGATGAAAGAATACCCGTGTGTTGATATTTTTGATATTTATCGAGCATGCTTTCGATTTTGCATAGTGAATTTTTTATTATTGTACTTGTTTCTAGCGATTCATCTACATTATGCACTAATTTACACGTTTTGCTTGCAAAATTTAATCAATGAAATTAATCAATAGGTGAAAATATCAAAAGAATCAAATGCTATATAATATAATAATACACCCCCCCCCCCCAAAGATTATAATATATACTTAAAATTAGTATTTTTAGTAGATTTTCACTGCTCGATCACTTTTTATAAATTTAACAATGGTAAAAAATGAATTTGCGATAGAATTTACTGGAGAAGGTAAAAATTTAGTCCGTGGGCTATAAAAGCGCCAAGCACTTCCACCAATGCATCAAAGCAATGTCCTAAGAAAAAGAAATATATCGGCCGTGCACGTTTCTTGAAGATACGAGAAGCGATACAACGTGCTCACGCCATGTTGGCTTGATGATACGTTGGAACGATACATCATCATCGTCGCGGGGCAAATGGCGGGCGTAAAACTGTTTTCGCCGCAGTATTGCTATTACAGTATTATTAAAGAGGTGCGCAGCGCGATAAATGCGAGTACAATGACGCCGGTAGAGTTGATAAACGATGTTAATAATCGGGCGAACGACGCAAAACGTAAAACCGGATTACCGCGACGAAGCGAATTCTCTTTGTGGCATGCGAAGCGTGAAATATGAATTGGCGTGTTCATGTGTAACGGTTACTGCCAGTCATCGTGTGGCGATTGCCAATAAAGAAACGAGTTATATCGGCACAGCCGTTGGTTCCTTTTTTCGTTACGATGGCTGATGTCCGAGAATTAACAACCGATGCCGAAGCGATTCGTGCTATGCACGACAAAGCAAACAGCGCACGTGGTACTACTGTATTTGATTCAGTATATATCTTTGTATCTTTGATATCTTTGTACGTTTAAAACCAATCTCTGCTCAGCTATTTTGCCTGAGAGTAACCAAAATCAATATTACTTCAGGAATTATTGCCGCTGGGTTGTACTGATCGCCGTTTTCCTCGCGCAATAAACAGGAAGAACTTCGCAATCAGCAGTGGCTGCAGTCCCTGCTCTTGGAAATTCGATAAATCCACGAAGATCCTTCTTTGAACCATAATTTATCCTTTACCCTTCTCCTAAATTAGTTGGAAAGGCTCTGCGTCGTGGATTCTGCACCGCTTATCTCGATTTGCCCTTCTTTCTGGCTGCTCTGCTCGCGAGCCAATGTTCGCGGTCTTTTTGGTAGAACCCAGCAGGACTGAAGGGTCTAGATGCTATCTTCGGAAAATGCCGGCGCTAAATTTCGACCAGTCATTTCCATGTGACGGGACGAGTGTTTATCGCGTATCCGCATCTCTAATCAGTGGATTAACAAAAATTTATTCGTGCACGGGGATCAACTTAACATTTTGGGCGTAATCGCGCTTTAATCTACTCAAAAGGAAAAATTGCGCTGACTTCCTGTAAATATAATGCACCACAACTTGATAAATACCGAGAAAATCATTTTGCTTGATTTAGCAAAGTTCGTAAATTTAGTAAAGTTATATTTGTAATAAACTGTCTGCAATTGGCTATATTCTTATTTTTAACTTTATTATATTTTTAACTTTATTCATTTAATACATATCAGATATGTTATATTATTTAAGATCAAAAAGATCGTAAAGAACAAACATTTGCATCTCAAAAGTATTAGAGATTTATTCTGCATTCCGAAATAGTTCCCTTCAAACTGCGCATATACCGAAGTTATAAAAGAAATATACAGTAATAAGCAAAATAAAAAGTAAATTTATTATTAAAGTTTATTAACTTATTAAAGTTAAGCACAGAAGGATATGTTGTAGCTTTGGAACACACATTATATATAATTTTCTTTCTTTCCTTAATTTATAACAAGGTGTAGTCCGTCGTCCTAAAAAGCGATACGAATTACTTTAGTGATTACTTTCTTCGCAATATCACGAAAGTCGCGTGAAAGTCTTATCGGTGCGAATTTTTCAAAGAAATGTTGAACTATATATTCGGTTGCCACACAGCGGGAGAAGCGGAAGCTAGAGAGCATAGAACTAGAGAGCGTTCGTGGCTCGCGCAGTGAAATCTTTATAAAATATTAAACTCAGAAAAATATTAAATTCCAGATTGGTCTCGCCGTGCCTCGTAAAGTTCTCTCGTGCGTCATTCCGCGATAGTGCTCGCACGTTTTTTTTCCCCCCCACATCTACCCGTCCTTCTGCTTCCTCTTTTTCTCTCTTTCGATTTCCATCTTTCTTCTTCGAGATAGAAACTCTACTAGACCGGAAACGAGATATAAGTGAGCGCCTATAACATTGTCTTTCTAATAGTTCGCGTGGAACCGTAAAGAAGAGCATCCCTCCGTCGATGACCTCGTAAATTCTCGTCACGTAGAAGCGATCTTGAGGGATAACGATGTTAAGTGCTGCCAAAGCTTCACGCTATCAATTGCGAAAGTTGCGCGGTTTTCTGCGGTTCACTCGATTACGTGAAAAGACATTAGAGTGGTAGAAATAGTGCGAAGGAAATGTGTGGCTTATACAGGCTCGATAAAAAGGTATCTACTTTTTTCTTATATCTCGTTCTTGAGTTCTTCAGATCATCTGGAGTCGATCTATGCATGAACGGAATCCAATGAAACTTTATTATTTATTACACATTAATTTTAGTATAAAATATATTTTATTATATTTATATAAAATTGAAACTCGTAACTCTCGATTAAAGTAATGCTTTAGATCAATAATTATTGAAATAATAGCGTTATTACTTTCTTTATCTACATACATATATAACTTACAAAACTAAATAGATAACGCTGATACTTTATATACAAAAAGCTACCTCTCTTTACGATTCTATAACGTTCTACTTCATAATAGTCGTCGTGCGCGTTGATAAAAGCCATATTATCCTCATCGAAGAGCGAATTCTATAAAGGAAGCAGGAAGGCAACATTGTTCGAAAGTACTCCTCAAAACTTGGTAATGGAAAGATTTCTGTGTATTTTTACTATCTTTGTTCGATGCCTCAATATGATTCCGTTTCTTGCTTCATCAAAGCGAACAAGTTCCGAGTTTTCCCTTCACTTTTCTTCGCCCCTATAGATTTTTTCGCGATTAAATCGGCGGGAACACGCGGCACGGTTACGTTCTTACTTCCTACGTGTAACTTCCTTCGAGATTTCTTGCGCGCTTGGATTTCGCATGGCAGTCCTGCGACGTCCGTTTCCAAGCTATTCGCGCCAAGTTTCAAGTTTCATTTCGAAAAGTTCCTGCTGACGCATACGCTCGGATTTACTCATGTAAGCGTGCGAGCTGCAATCGAAGGTTAAGGGTTGGCAAAGTTTCGGGGCAGTTCGGCCATAGAATTCGCAGTAACACGTACTTTATGTTGGCTATAGAATTAACGCGATGAATTTGAAGTTTGAAGGAAACGCTTATACAATTTAATTCGCGTAAAATGGACGCTGATTTCCATTTGCATTATCACGCATCTAAATTGAATTGGAAGTCTGAAAGTTTAATCGTCTTTTTATCGCCGTGTAAAATTCTAAAATCTGCATAAAACGAACTCCCGAAAACGCTTTTACTGGCATTTTGCTCGCTTTCTTCGAATATTATTTGTTCATTAAACAAACACAATATTTGACCTGTTAAATAAATATTAACATATTAATTATTAAATGTTAGTAAAGATTATAACATCCGTAAATAATGCGTAAATTGCAAAGCGTAAATAATTATGTAGTATAGTACAACAAATAACGAGATCTCACATTGGTATTAATCGAAAGCGACTTGTTCAATAAAATGCTGAACACGAATATGGTTTTATTTTTCACTCAAGCGTATACATTCGCGCATTTGCATGAAAAATAACGCAGCATATAATGAAGTTTACATGAAAGGATAAACATTTAATGAAAATATTTTACACTACAGCGTTGGGAGAGAAATATGCGTTTATTTGAGCGTTATAACAATAGACGATTCGATGATATAAAATTTTTTAGTATTAGCTGTGGTTGCGTCTGCGATGGAATTACATAATTTATTCGTGTTGCCGGCGATAAACTATGTACACTCATAAAAGTTCTTATTGGTATGCGCATAATTCTCATTTAAATTCGAACATCGAAGTAACAATACCTTACCGATAGCTATAAAAGGTTGAGCACCAAGTTTTCCTTGGTTTTGCATGGTTATTTTTGTATCGTTATTTTTATGTATTATGTGGTTTTTCATGTATATTCTGATTTTTCGCTGAACAATATGACATGTCGAATTACATTAAGCTGAATTCCGTTGAGCATTGTACACCACCATTAGATGCGAACGAAGACTAATTTAATCAGTCATTAGCATTTTTTCTAGTTAGTTGTTTTGAATTTTGCTCATTTAGACTCACTTTTATCGCACCTTTAAATCAAATCTGCAATTACCTAACGATATCACTATTATTTTACGAAATTTATTTACCGCATGGTAGCTGACGAGTAATACTCGCGTTAGCATTTGATTGCAAAGTTTTTGATACGTTTGTATATTTAATAACGTTTACTCGCATTGTCGTAATGCTGAAAAATTACGATCGACGTTGAGTCACTCGATGAACTTTCAATATTTAATCGCTCGTTGCATCGATTAAACTGGGAATAATACAGGCTTTTTAACTTTTCTGAGACAAGATGCTAATCTATTATTCCTGGAGTTATCGATTTTTATGTCACTTGCAATGAGTTCCGGATAAATAGCACTTTTTTTCCGCCGACGCAGTAAAAGTCGACTTCTCGATTACTTCCGAATCTCGTAAAGTAAGTTCTACGATATTGTAAAACGCGACGTTAACGTCGCCGTTTTGAGAGAGTAAAGCGTGACATCGTGATGTTTCGCGGCGATAAATGGATCATTGCACCTCGCACCGAAGCGTGTACAAAAGGAGAGAGACTCCATGAAGATTTAAAGAAAAAATATTGCATTCTATACATGTCAGCGCCACGCTATTAAATTTTTATGTTTGCTCGAGAATATCTTCTTTCTCCTTTTACTAGAGTGATGAAATCTACACAGACTATTTCCAAGAATTAACTCATTATTTTCTGGTAAAAATATCAATGAATTTCGGGTTACAGAAGTGCACTTCGAAATGAAATAAATAGTGATCTAAATACATAATAAAATTTAATTTGATAATTGTCTAATATACAGAAGCGATTTGTTTTAGTAACAATTACTTAAAAATTTAGTTATCAAGATGTCTAAAATAAAAAAATTAACGCACATGCACACATACAGTCCTGATTTCTCAAGAATAATACGTGTCTCATAAGTCCTGCTATTTTGCTCGCGACGCGACGCTTTGATTAACGATTTCGTAATTGTTATTTACTCTTGCTGTATACAGTCGGATCGCAGTGCATCATCTAAGATAATTGCGTGCGCTAAGCTGCCGCATTATAATTACAATTGTGTATGCAGGGTACCGGCAATAGCAACGATACATAACATCCGATTTGGTAACCATAATTACCGCTGCGGTTACGGTATTCACTTGTCACGGTATTCGCTTTCGAGGATGCAGCTCCCGTATCTGGCATGCGGACATTAATATGGTTGAGTACGAAATCGTAACCACGCGCACGTTCACGAGCCCCTGGTTATTATCACTTAGCTATCATGCGTCCGTAGAAGCGCGGCGGGCGATCGTTGATGCCGATATATTTGATTACACAACTATAACTACCGTTATGCTTAGCGTGCCGTTCTCGTACGAGTTTGCGCGCGGTGCGATAATTGCTAATGATACGCTTGTGTGGCAAACTTTAAACACCGTCACGTAAAACACCACCGCGTAGAGAGAACGGCGATAACTGTCGCCGCGATTAATCTTGAAGCTAGCCGCTGCGCTGCGCTGAAAATAATACCCGCCGTTTTATTTAATTTAATGTTACCAATTATTTCGGCTCCGCTGCTTCCGCAGCGTTCGCAACTTTTGCAGAATTTATTTATGTTCGTTTCAGATAACAATATAAGCGTCATACAGTTATGTTTTCGTCGACTTACATCGCGAGACTAATTATTTCACGTTACCAAAATCCGAACTGAGTTTAACGCAAAATAAATATTGTAATAATTTAGAATTTTTAGTTCATTGAAATTTGATTACGTGTTAAAGATAAAACTGCCAAAAGTTTAGAAATAGGTTTTATCTCTAGTTAATTTTTCATTCTTTCGTGAATTTTAAGTGAATTTAATACAATTTATATTCCAAAAACGTATACATCAAGATATTCAGTATAAAAAATTAAAAAATTGTAACAAATAATTATATATTTGTGAATTTCTTTTTGCTGCAGAAGAATAGATTTTTCGGAAATTTAGGATTTTCCTATCATTAAGATGTATGTTGTTCGATTAAGCGGACTGCATGCGTAGAATGCTTTTTGTACATGTGTAAATTTTCACATGTTGATGAAAACGCGCAAAAAATGTTTGGAATATATGTTTTCTTTTTTAAAATGTCGAAAGCCATAAATTTTCCGTCGTTTAGACTACGATAAACCAAATCCGCCGCAGGCAGTAACTATAGCTCTAACTAGTTCTCTTTCGCTTCTCTCTCGTGTACCATCGAGATCTGCATACATCCGACGTGAAACTCCGCGATGATTATTGACGATGACGCGACTGATTGTGCCGCTATAACCGTTATCGCGTAGCACATTAACGTACGTTAGTACGCCACGGTCTCTCGTAGCTGAGCCCGTTTGCCTATAGCTTGACACTCACTACTACCCGTGGATCGCAATGATGCCTTACCTGCTGTCAGCATTATCGCGTTCCATTACTACTGGGCGCCGGTCGCGGACTACGGCTTGCCAGTACTACTGATACCGAGGCGCGGGGCTCATTGCGGAACTGTAACTGCTTGTAAAGCCCGGTCGACATAGGTCGCAGTTCGCAAAACGCAAGACACACGCACAGTCTACATGTTAATCTAACCTCTATACACAGAAAGGTCAGATTGACATGTAGACTGTGCGTGTGTCTTGCGTTTTGCGAACTGCGGCCTATGTAGACCGGGCTTAATGTTTGTTGACGTTTCTATTGGCGGAATCGGGGAAATCTATTGACCCGCAGCGCACAGAGGGGCCGACAGATAACAATTATTGTCTCACATAGCTTAAAGGGAACCGCTGCAAGACGTTCTTATTGTCGCCGAATGTAATCCTCTCATGTGCTATGAATCTTTCTAGTTTCAACAATAAAGTTACATACAAAGATCGCAAATTATGAGGATACGTTTCGTAAAAAATAGGTTTCCTAAAAAAGAAAGACATGTATTCGAAAATATTGTTTTTACATAGAAAACGAATATACTCGACAGTAGAACGATTTATTGGGATTTTCGAGCGATAAGAGCTTTCCCTTCTATCTTTCTCTAGTATCATTCTAGTGTCTCGAAAAACCAATAAATCTATCTCTGAGTAACCAGAAACAGGCGAAGTAGGATAACGCCTTCTAGACCCGATGCTCATCCATTTCTGTTTTCTTTTTCAGAACCTGAAGAACCAGATCATGACGACAAACGTTTGGGTGGAACAAGTAAGTAAAATAATGTTTTTTTTTAATACAAATTTCTGTGTATTAAACGTGAATTAAACATATGTATAAAGCATACAAGCGTATTTTCCAGCATAATTTTATTATTACAACTGTTGATAAAAAAAGGAGTTAAAGTAACATTAAGATAAAAAGAACTTAAAAATAGACTAAATTGAAAATTAAAAAGGAACTGTACATAATGTAGTTTTAGCACAAAAAGCTATTTAATATCTCTGAAGAGATTATAAATACAAGATTATTGAATTATACTAATTAAACGCAGTATTTTTATAATAGTATCTCTAATTTCTACAACTAATTATTATTTTAATAAGAACCATCCAGTTGAGCCTCCTTGTATGCGTTTATATTTGTTTATTTTATTGTTAGTTATTAATATGTATGTGTGTGTGTTGGTAGAATTATTATCGCCATTAATGCGATATCTATTAGTATGTCT
The DNA here is from genome assembly GCF_030848795.1 of Temnothorax nylanderi. Taxonomy (NCBI): domain Eukaryota; kingdom Metazoa; phylum Arthropoda; class Insecta; order Hymenoptera; family Formicidae; genus Temnothorax; species Temnothorax nylanderi. The sequence goes on from NW_027249082.1 coordinate 680,416, forward strand.
CTACGATAATCGATCGATCGGAGCTTATCGTATTTTATTAATTAATTAAACAATACCTAATAAAATATGTAAGAGATATATGGCCTGTGTGTCATGAATTATTCGCAGCTTCGGTTTGATAATATGTAATATTACTGATACTCATTATTGAGATGTTTTTTTACAAACATGGATATCTCATTATCAATAAAGCGCGATATTATTTCTAACGTAAAAATTCTAACGTAAAAAAGTTTTTTGTAATTTGGGAAAATACAACTACATCTCGTACATGAAAAGAATTTTTTTATCGGCAAGATTAACATACATGTGAAATACATGTGAAACGTAATTGCTAAAAATTAAAAATATATTTTTTAATTTAAAAAAGTGCATTTGAAGATATGGATCAATTTTAATTATCTTCCATGTCTTTCCAGTCTTTTCTTTTCGTTATATTATGAGTTTTGTATATATAAGAATGTTTTAAAACCTTATAAAGATTCTATAGAATAAAAAATAATTACTTTAATAATTTTAAATACAGAGAAAGAACATTTCTGTTTTTTTTTTGTAAAGCACATAAAGCCAAATGCATTTTTTCAAGATTGAATCTAGTGTGATATTTTAAGATCAAAATTTCATAGAATGTAGATGTCATCGGTGTAATTTTGTTGTTAACTTGATTTGCTCTTAATTTGTAATCAAATTCCACTCATGCATGACGAGTGAGGCGATATCGGAGGATAAGCTGCTTAAAGATTACAAATGCCGACCGTCGAAATTCGGTTTCCATTTTCGTGAGTGCTATTGCTTTGATTGTCAGGATCTACCCCTTTCGACGTAAGACGGTGGTGGTTTGGAATTTCAAAGCAGGCGAATTTCATTCGCGCTTGTCGACGACGAAATTCGAATCGGCGGATAGCAGTTGGCCTTTATTGGTGTAATACCCTCCTCTGTGTCTTCGCACGGAGAGAACAGCTCTTCGTGACACGACCATTCCTCGTCTGTCTTGCGAATTTATTGGTCGTAACCATTTTTGCTCTTCGCCTTTTAAAGATTGCATTCTTTCTTCTTTGCGCCATCATTCTTTGTCACTAATGATCAAAAACGTGCTTTAAAGTCGCTACTTTGATAATTAATTTTGACGGATTTTAATGAAATTGATCTTTTTATCCTGTTCTATGTAATTAGGTGCCATTCCTTTAGCTATCATGAAAATTTTAGGCTTTTAAATTCGTATCTGCAATCACTGAAGGATATACGTACAGAAATTCATTTTTTTAAATATCTGCGGGGCTTTCTCGAGAAATTTGACTTTTAAAATAAAGTATGGATATATACATTTATTTAAGTTGAAACTTGTAAAATGTCCTCGATGTTTATTTATTATTTTTATTTCATGTTAAAAAGAATAAGACATATTTAGTGAATGTATAAATTGGTAGATCAGTAGTATCTCTGGCTCAGATAAATAATTAATCAGTCGCAAACGCATGGAGCGGGATTGAATCTAATGTGATATTTTAAGATTAAAATTTCGTAAAACTTCCACAATTAAAGTAATTTGTTGTTAACTTGATTTACTCTTCATTTGTATTCAAATTCCACTCACACATAACAAATGAGACGCGATATCGACAAGCTGCAGCAAGTGCCGACTGTCGAAATTCGGTTTCCACTTTCGTGAGTCACCTCGATCACAAAATGTAATAATTACGATTTTATATCCAGATAGGAGAAGATGAAATAAATGAGATCGCGATGACAGGCAGTGCGTTGGAACATGGCTCGTTGAAAGAATCTTTCTAAGTTAGTTCGGGACACGCTGGGACGTCGAAAAGCTTGTACATCGCCTTACAGAATCTGCAAGCGACGGCGCCGCGGCGTGGTGTCGGCGGGATGCATTTTAATTGCAAAGCAGCCCGGGTACGCGCACGTACTTGCGGATGCAACCCTCGTCTTGCAACGTGGAAAATTTGGAATTCTCGAAGAGTCGTCGGCCGTCGCTGGCGACGATCCAAAAAACTTTGGTATCGCGGTAGAATGGATTTCCTCGGAATGTGTATAGATATACTCTTGGAATCGGAATGTATAGGTATCTATTGGTTGACTTTGGCGTAACTTTTAAAGGTGTTCCAAATTTCTGTACGTGCGAGGCAGAGGAAAATCTGCAACATCTCAGTTTCGATATACATACATACTGTCGCGTAATCAGTAAAAAATATAAAACAAATTCGGTTGCATTTGAAAATTTATGTGTTTAGGGGAGTATATATGTTATAATTGTATTTTTTTGATGATTGATACAATCTACGTTTATTAAATTTTTAATTTTTACATTGTATTAATTTCTTTGTTGTATTCGAGACTGTCGCAGGAAATTCTTTCGTGGTTAATTACTCTCAGCAACGCTCCGGAGTATCCTTAGCCGTAGAGAATAAGCCTTCGGTAACGAAATCGGAGACACGAAAGTTTGGTCGGAAAAGCCGAAAAGTTGACCTTGGGCAAAGAAGTCTCGACTTTTTTTATATAGCGTAACCGCGCGCTTCCCGTTTGTTCGGAACTTTTTTTGTCGTCTTTCAGGTCTTTCTTTTAGCCGGTTCGTTACGACCGTTTGTCAGTGTCGATAAAGCGAGATCGGCGTCTTTCCTTTTTTTTCCGACGTCGACCCGCAGGATAGCGGATGAGTGAGCCGGAGAACGTGGAGGAGGGTCAGAGGTGAGTTTCCCTTCGGCGTCACGTCAGTCCCGTTGAAGTGGCGCCCCTTTATCGGAGTTTCGGAATTGCTTGCGATTACTGTTAGTCAGAGAGAAGCGAGCCGAGAAAAGAGAGACCAACTGGCAGCTTCAACGACGCACGGTCTTATGATGGGTTCAGAAGTTCCGCGATACTCGGGAAGTAAACAGTCATACGTTTTTCTTGACAGAAAGATGGTCAAAGCTGCCGGAAGAGACAGGAGAACGGGCAGGGAAAGTTTAATCGAATCGTGCGTCGGCAGTCGTGTCTTGTTTGTAAAACAGGGTGGATATTATCTTTGTTCAGACAAGACAAATTGTGCCCGATGGAAACAATGTACTATATAGGCGTGGAAACCTTACGGCGCGAGAGCGGGACAAGAGAGAGTTATAGATGAAATATTTTCTCGCAAGCTGGCTATAATTAGGGAAAAAAGACGCGAGGGAGTATTTATTAGCAGCGATTGTACAAAGCTCGCGTGTGCAATCGGCGCGATCGATTTCGGATTTACCGGGTTCGAGTGTCTCGCAAACGTACGCTGCGGGTGGTTGCCGCTATTATTGATATTGTTAGAATAATTACAATGAACCGGAACGCGAGCGGCACGATTTAATGTACGCGCGGCTGCGTATCGCCGCTATCGACGTATCGGTTGGATTTCATCGTCGATGGAAAATCGTAATCGACTGTGTGCCACGCGGAATTGCACAGAGCTCAATTACGGTACATGCGCGAATTATCGGCAACTCTATCGAAAAATTATTTAATTGGGTTATCGCTGTATTATTACTGTCGCATCGTTCGTGCCTGCTCGGCTACGAGAGACAAGAAAGACAGAAAAAGAAAGAGAGAGGTAGGAAAATTGAATTCCACATTCGCGAGCTCTCGTTATTATCAGTAGATGGATTGAAAATCAAGAGACGGTTGCTCTGCTCGTCCATATTGTCACACACCACGAGAAATCAGTCCGAGCTCGCGACATTGGCCGGAGAGCGCCGGAGGAGAGAGAATCGTTTCTCTTCGGCGATATTTATACTGTAAATATGGCGGAGACGAGAGGAAAGTTTCCGTATTCGTTCTTAGCCTTTGTAACTGCAGCATAATATAAATAGGAGTAGGATTCTCGCTCTTCTCGTCCCTTTTGCTCATTAACCGATGCGCCGGCCCAACGCTCGTGCCGTATCACTTAATTCCTCGATAGCATAAAGAAGGGCGCCGCCTATTACAAAGTCTGAATACAGATTTAACATTGTGGATTTACATAGCGAGCAGTAAGCTTTCTCGTTTTGTCATTATGTAACGTTATTATATCGTATCATATTGTATTGTATATTATTATTATATTATATCGTTTATGCAAGTTTATCTCGTTTGTTCACGAGTCTATCGCAACGTTATTATCCAATAACGCTCTTGTTAAAACCGATGTTCACGTCTAATAATCGATTATGAAATGGATATTACGTTGATTGCAACGAGACAGACACATAAAGATGTGAAGCTGATTACTTTGAAATAATTTATAAAACATTCGGATTTTATTAGGAAACCTGACGAAAATATGTTTAGTCTAGAAAAGTTTGAAAACGCATTCTCTTCCACGTGTGTCCAACGAATAAACTTTATTTCGAAAAACGTGAGCTAATATTTTACGAAACCCACTCGGCGCCGTCGTCGCCGTGTCGTAACGAATGTATTTTACAACCCGCAAAAATGCGAATATCAAAAGCGATGTTCGTTCCGATTGAGTCGATGTGCTTAAATCGCGTATTGTTGCTTTTCCTCGGTATTTTCTGCGGAATGGCTGATCCGGGGATTACGGGGGTACGCGCGACCCAGGGCTTGTTTAAATAGGGCAAGATGTTTGCATCGGGCGTATTTATTCTACCATTCTGCCATTGTTGCTCGAAGCTGGCGAGTTTTACGGGGCTTCCGAATGTCCGACACGGGCGATTGTCAGCTCTTGCTAGAAAAGAAGCCGACAGCTCCAGTCTTGCCAAGTTTTCTCACCTACTTCGGTAACAACGGATTTCTTTCTATCCTCCGCTTGTTTTCCACCTCCCGCGAAATGTTCTGACACGAGCTCCTAAAAGATTCGTATCTGACCTGTCGCGAAAGAAAAAACGGGTATCCGACTGACTGAAACAACGGGTAACCGAACGGTTCGTTTGCGATGCATTTATATTCTAAAGATGTTTTATCGCTATTTTGTTACGAATTCTCTTTACATAATAACGGATGAAAAATATCTGTTTTCCGCTTGTCAACTTTTTTCTTTGTAGTTTCACCTTTTCAAAATTCTGGATTTAATTTCATAAGTGGAGACACGCAATTTCGATGTCCATATTTATATTCACACCCATATTTAACATTTTATTAGTATCGTTTTATATAAATAGGAGAAATGTATAAGAGAATATATCGTGCAGGTTGTACGTGCGCAAGTTTTCGAAACGCCACAGTAGAGAAAGATATACGTTTTCCATACCAAAAGCAAGCGGGTCTTGTATTTCAAAGTTACTAGTGGCTAGCTTCGCAATTCTGTTATCAATAGCAACATTCTGCTGGTACCTCGAAAAATATAGCTGTTAAAATTGCAAGGTAAAATTCGTGCGCGTATACAGGCGAACGCTCGCCCCGCTCCCCCTCTCTCTCGCGTGCGTTTTCCGTGTGTTTTCCGCTGTGAGATTTTTTCGCAAGAGCGAACGTGACGCTGCGTTTACGTGGCAGCTAAATCTGAACGTGTGACAGCGTCGACGGAACAACCGCGCTTCAAACTAAACGGTGCGGCGCGCGATAATCGATGGTGAGCATCGCCGTTGCGCCGCGGCCCGTTTTATTCCGGGGCCCGGGCGTCTTGTATCGTACCTATCGGGAAGAATGACGCGATCTCTTATCTCCCTCGTGAGCTCTCGCGACTGTCATTCGCGATTACACGCGTGGGTTCGACGGCGACGGGGACACGAATAAGCCGAGCGTGCCGAGTCCTCTCTGCCTTTTGTGGCTGCGAATTTCCTCTTTACTCCGAAACCTCTTTCTCTCTCTTTCTCTCGATGCGAGATACAAATCCTTTGGGCTTCACGACAGGAGACGCACGGTGCGAGAAATACGGAGATTCTCAGCGGTTCTCGAGTTTCAAAGGTTACGTTGGATAGTCGTCGATTTTGCCTCTCCCTTGCCTCTCTCGCCCAGCGCTGATTCCTCCCCATCTCTCTGCGACGATACGTTTTCTGATACTGTGCAAACCGATTTACGATGCACTTCGGTCTCGTCTCTTCGACCTCTTTAACAAAGAGATATAGTTAAGGAAGGGAACAGTAAGTAACTTAGAAAAAAGATAATGGTACGAAACGGGGTTCAATTTACAATTTGTCCCGCAGAATAAAATAAAATATGTCTGCCAGCTCCGCCTGTGTTTCACGATAGCTAGAAGTAAGTATTGCTGACTAAAGTTTACTGCATCTATGTTTAAAAGATTTCTTAAGACGTATATTTTCTACAAAAGCAATTTTCACATTAAAGCTATAAAATATATAAGCGTCTTCTATCCTTGTTTCTTATATCACGTAACAAATCACGATATTAAATTCATTCGTTGTAAATTATCGAATAAGTACAATGTAAAATTGAAGCTACGTGGATATTGAAAGAGTTAGGATAAGCAGCGAAGGAGAACAAATAGTTTGAGGATATTTATACGATACAAGAAAAGATTGAAGCGAACGTACTTTTCCCAGACGACCGGTATCACGAAGGCACTTTACGCCGTAAGAAAGAAAATATCGCCACTAAATTGCCAGCATTTTTTCTCCCGGCTAGGTCGTGATCGCGCGGTGTACGATTTTACGACATCGTAGAATCGATCCTCCATCCTCGGTAAATCGCGTCTCTCGCGTAGCGCCTAGCGCCGTCGTGCGAGTAGAAAAATTCGAATGCAAATGACATGTGGGGTAATTTACGGCCGTATTGAAAAATATTGAACCTTTATGATCGCGCTTCGAGCCACTCAGCCACACGCGGCTGGGTTATTTGAGGCCACTTGTGAGAAGAGTGCCGCGTTATTATCAATTAATTTCTTCTTCATCTTCCTTCTTCTTCCTTGGATCTCGTCCTGTGCTTCGATAGTAAGGGAAGACCTTGGTGTTTTTTGGGAGCTACATTTTCTTTCCTTTTACAATGGACAGGTTGCTAACCTTCTAACCATTCTTTCTCAAACGGCTTAGAATCATCTATAACAAAATAATCGTAGCATATATATATTCTATTAATTTGTTAATAGTTATTTAATTATTGAGAAAGAGAAACACACTGGTAATAATGTCTGATGTATATGTATATCTATATAGTAAGAACATAAGTTTTTCTTCCCAAAGGGAAGAAACTTTTCTAGTAAAAGAAATAAATTCGTATAACCGTGCAATTTAATTGTTCGGTTAGAGAAATAGGAAGACGAAAAGAAACGCGCGCATTTATTATGAAACTTCCTTCTGTTACTAAATCAATGCTGTATTTCAATATTCTATCTTACGAGGCACTTGTACGGTGTGCTTCTGCAATAGCGCCGGATTAATTAGCGAAATTACCTGCTCGGTTAATTTTAGTTTCAACCTTAGCAAAGCGTAGGGCTCTCTCGCGAAAGTTCACTAGTAGGATTTAGTGCCGAAGTTTTAGTTTTTCCTCGGTTTTCCCACTTTGATTGCAATCCGCCCAAAATATAGAGAGTGCGCTCTAATATTACGCTATGCAAAGTTGTCTCGGGGCGTTTTCCTTTTGCAGGCTTCCATTTTAGAACTGCGTACTAAATTAATGTCGAAATCATCCAAGCCGCCGTATAATCGTTTTAGCAGAAAGATAATTTTCTGTGGTAGATGTGTGACGGTTTATCATCTCGTTTCCCAAGGGCGAAGAGAAACGTAGGGAAATTGCTAAAGTGCATGCTACATAATTGCATGCATCTGTTCATATTACATAACGCTTTCTCATGTCAATAATTAGCCCAGCGGAGCATTACGAAAAGTGCCTAATTATATTCTCTCGCTTTGCCTCGTACGGTGCAAATTGTAAATTTCAATAAATTAATTTGTTCCTCGCACCAGAAGAAGTTTCCTTGCAGTTTTGTTTGAAATAGTTCGTTCGTAAAAGCCGTTCGTTCACCCAAGCGACATGAAAGAGAGGGCAAGAAAGGGGACAGAAAACTGTAAAAGAGCAAGTAATTAAAATCCTTCGAGTGCTCCGCTCGTTGCGCGCCACGGTAACTGATTTCGATCCGGGTCCGCTGGATCGTGCGGGGAATTTTAGGCGCTCCGCGCGGCGCGGCGCGGCGATGCCAGAGATACGTACCTACCGAACTCGGCTAATTGCGAGCGGAATAATTAATGCCTGCAAGAGCAACGAAACTCGACGCGCCGCACCAGCACAAACGTACGTCGCAGGTGTGCTTGTAGCGGCTGTTTTCTGTCACGCGTTGCTGCGTGATATAATTCCGCGTGGGATGACGAGATCAAGTTACGCCCGCTGTAGTCGCTATAGTCTTTAACTGCTAACTAATTCTTGACGGTACGAATGTAAGTCTAACACACCGTCACAAGTTCGATTCGCATTGTTCGCGATAAGTCGGTTTCTAAATTGACGCTGGAAATTATTCTAAACGCATGCAAAAGACATGCACGACTGTCTGTCACTTGTTTTAAATTTTAAAGCACCAATTGCAGACAAATAAATCTTATTTCAGTCTTTTAACTCGATATTTTATTGTCACTGTGCGTACGAGATGCTGCGCTTGTGTGTATTTTAAAATTAAAATGTTCTTTTTAGACGTACATTATTTTCAACGAATCGTGTAATTTAAAACGAGTAAGATGCGGGCGGGCAAGAAATAAAATACCAAGTGTTATTGCGTTACCCACGCAATGGGCGCAACGGGAGAACTTTCAAAATTATGCAGCTAGTCATTTTTATAACGGCGAAACTATTTGTAAAAAGCGTTTATTTTCGCCGCAACGCGAGATCGACTATATTCCATTTCATAAAGTCTCTCTCTTCTTTTTGCACCGGTGAAATATCCTCGCACGCCACAGCCATTTAATGATGCGAATAAAGTCTCGGGAATAAATAAATTAACAGGTCGTAAAGAATAAAAATTATTACATACCACGCATTTAAAATGCAATTTCTTTCTATACATGCGTTGGCCATTGCTTTGTATTTTATATTAAAAGGAGAAAGAGAGAAAGGGAAAGAAATTGCATATTAAATATGAAAGGGAGAAATGGTTTTGAAGAAAAAAAAACTTCGTAGTCTTTTATCTCGCAACAATAATAATCTTTCCGCTGTTCTGTGTAGTGTCGAGAAATCGGATATCTATATTTGAATAAATGAATATTCAAATGGCTCTACGATTACTTAGGATCGTTCGGGCTATTCGTAAAACCAAATTGCAGTCATACGAATATTCCGTTCCCAGAGACGTATGCGATATGCAGAGATGTATTCGAGCTGTTTGAATACGATTATTCTGTTATTGATAACGCTAATCCGCGATATATTCGGCCGAATGAATTAGCGAAATTTGTAAGCTGTAACTCGATCAGACGAGGCCTCAGCCGCCGGGCGTCGCCCGAGTATTGATCCGACGTAAGAAAACATCGGCGTCCCGTAAAGTTTATGCTTCGCTACCGACTCAGGCATCCGTCTCGCGCGGGAAAATATCGGCGCATCTTGGAATCAGGCGCGACGAGCTCACGCGACGTTATACGTAAATATCCATCTTACAGCTTGCCGTGATGCCTCGTCGATCGCCTCGTTATCGCCGATCAATAATTTCGTCTCTGATACAAGCGCGTCAACGTGTGAAAAAGCTAGGTCGATCTCAAAGCGACTCGATTCTAGACGCATCCCTCGAGTCCTTTCCTTCCTTCTACGAAAGGTGTAACGACGAAAGATATTGTTCTGGGAGAACGATTCCTCTCTTGCCGTTATGTATTTGAACGACGCTACTTGTCTCGAGAAGCGCGAAATCTCGTAGATAATCCATCTCTGAAGATAAGAGAGATGGACAGCGGACAGGGAGAAAAACCGAGAGTCTCATAATTACTTTGCCCCTTAATCGTTTTATTTCACTTAAACGCGTAAACCGGAAAGTGGATCTTAGAAATAGGATATCGCGTCTTCCTGCCCGGATATCGGTAGCGATGGTCGAAACTTCCGTGAGGTAATTATGAGGGTCGCGCGAAGATGCCTACGGTCGCAAAAGGGTCCCGAGTCGAATGGTGATATATATATCGAGGGCAGTTAAGACACTTATGGGCTATCTCTTGCGCGAATTGAAGATTCAATTACAAATATTGCATTTTGTACTTCTTTTCTTTACATAGCCCAATTTTAATTTGTACTTCGGACAACAAATTCTTTGTTAGAAATATTATTTTTTAAAAGAACGTTTTTTTCTTTATTGATTTGATACATATTATTTTTCTTGGTTCAGGCAAAGGCTGCTCGGTAATCGATTAAGACTTTCATTCTCGTTAAATCGACGACGCGTTCACAATTCTTCTTTCTGCTTTCAGGAATGGAACGATTACAAGCTGAAGTGGAATCCGGACGACTATGGCGGTGTCGACACTCTTCATGTACCATCGGAACACATATGGTTACCCGACATTGTTCTTTACAACAAGTGAGTTGACATGTCATTATACACATAGATGAGCGATATTGCCCTTAAGTTATCGATACGTGCTTCTTTCGCGTCTCTTAACCGTATACGGTATTACTCGCCAACATCCATTTCGCAAGCGTGGTTTCGGATTATATTTGTTCGTCGCTGCAAAATGGCTATACTCCATAGGATTTTAGCGCGTATTCCCGTAAAGCCCCGTCCGAGATATTTCTCTGGCGTTCTTCCGCCGGGTATTTTGAAAATCCACGCCGCGAAAACGAGCGGGCGCGGCTGCAGTAACTAGTAGTCCGACTAGCCTCTGCGACATCGAGAAATAGGACGTTCTCTCTAGCGCGGCAAGGACACTTTTACGAGGAGGAGGTTTCAGGACGCCCTTCCTCCTCCTTGGGGAGGCAGACTCGTTTGTTCGACGGCGACGGACACCGCATTCTCGCCGCATTTCACGGTCGAATGATCCCTGCACGTAACGCCGAAGCAATCGCGCGGAAAAGAGTTACGTCTCGAATATACAACCTCGAAGAAGTCGATAGTAACGATGTCCATTTCGTTGGATAATGGTAGATGAAAGTGGATGGGAGCGATTAAGAGGCAATCAGATAAACGGTGTGCCGACGTTATCTGATTAGCCGTCGGCAGACGTGGTATAAAGCGAGATTACACGATACGTTTCAACGTTTCGCGCACATGATACGCCGACATATCCACGATCGCGCGGATTTCATTCTCCGCGAGTCTTCGCCGCGCGCGTAATATTCAGACGCGATAACGCGATGCATAATGTGCGGTTAGCCAAACCACAAATTGCGTAAGTCCGCGCAAATTACGGAACCATTAATCCAGAACAAGTCGAAATTAATTACCCGCGCCCGCTGACGCGACCTTCCGTCTCGTGCAGCAACTATATCGCGCGCAAAATGTTGCCTCGCTACTGGTGTCAATTTTTTCGAGGTTTGTAAAAAGCATTATATTGCACTTAGAGGATATTATAAAATTGTTTAAAAAACTATCAGCTTGGTGCAAAAGGTTGACTTTATTCATTTAAAAGAATTTTTTTTTCGATCATTTTTTCGAAGAACATTAGATTTTAAACTTTTAATAATTAATAGAAAAATGTTTCGCCCTGATTTAATGTTCACATTCTTGTTAAGAAAGCATTTCAATTTGCGACTGCAAGAATTCGGAGATACTGAATTTTATTGAAATCTACCACACAAGCGTTCTTTCGGAGATAAAACGTCTTCCCATTTTGAAAGGGTTTATGACACTCTCCTGATCCCGGGTAGGAGATCCACTTCTGGCGTCTGCTCTACGGACAATCGGGTCTCGCAGGGCGGAGACAGGCAATCTCGTTTAAGGCGTTGAGGTGGTGTATCAAATAAACCGAACTTAACCCGCCCTATTAAGCTCCACTCAAGCGCACGACGTTCAATCCGCCATTCTCATTTCCATCAGAGCTTTGAAGTCTTCCCTGCGTCCCCATGAATCGCGCGCTCCCCTGCCTTGACGACAAGATCCCCTCTTTCGTTTCCTTTCTAGGGAATACGGCGCTGATACATTATGTAAAACTCAGCCTGAAGTGCCAGAGCGTCGCAACCCTCTCTGCACTCTGCGCCGCGCCGATCCGATATATCTTTCTTTACTTCTTGTTGGCTGAAGCGTATTCTGGAGTAAGCTATTACCGCGGTATAGTACAATGGAAGATATCAAATGGATTAAACAATAAATTCGCGCGAAATTCCACTGTACGCGAATCATTACTGATGGACATAATTGTCCCGCTCGGGAAAGACATTTGGTTAATTTAGTGGAACCCAGCTTTGTTGACTGTATTTTATTGAATTTACAAAATTATTATGTTAAACGGGCTGATATATATTGTTAGCTTAACAAGATTACTTTGTTGGGATTAATTTGTTAAATCAGCAAAATAATTTGTAAACTATATAAACATTTTTATTTATGCTCCGTTACAATATAAATGATGCAATTATCGCGCACACATACTGTTAATTAAGAAATTATTTGGTCACATGATACTTTATTTCTTAGTATTCTTAATTCGGATACTGAATATTCTGATACTAATGATTTACAACAAATGGATAAAAAGATATATAACTGTGATGATTCAATAAAATCATTTACAGCAACATTATTTCGATGATATATCAAAACACATTTAAAAAGATGATCTTAATGACTTAATTTTATTGATAAAATTTGAGATTAAATTAACGAAATGCTTTCTTATACAGGTTAACTAGAAATTACATTGTCTCTTTCACTCATTAATTACTAGATTTTTAAAATAAAATATATTTTCTCTCTCTCTCCCTCTTTCTATGTAATTTAATCATATGGTGTTATCGATTTTTGTTCTTTAATGAACTAAGCAACATTTAAAAATCCAAAGCAATATTAGACAAACGTGAAGATTCGAACAATTATTCTTTTAATGAACACTGCGTAAAATTGTTATTATTAACGAGAACGAACTGCCGCGGCGCGGCGCGCCGCCGACATCGTGATTTCAACAAAATTACCCAAGTCTCCGTGCAATCAGCGAAGTGAATATGCGTTTATTATGTACGCAAAGGGTCAGTAGAATGGCGGCCAAAGGGTTGCTTAGGCACAACGACCCGACGGCGCAACGTACGACCGTGCCGCAAAATGCAGAGTTAAAATATGCAGGAAACGTACGTGAGGGCGAATCTCGTTACTCCATTATCACCGGATTACTGCACCTGCAGCTCATCCCAGACCGCACCGCGGTAATCCATTCCAGTTGCTTTTGCGAGAAAGAGAATGTGTGTGAGAGAGAGAGAGAGAGAAAGAGAGAGAGAGAGAGAGAGAGAGAGAGAGAGAGAGAGAGAGAGAGAGAGAGAGAGAGAGAGAGAGAGAGAGAGAGAGAGAGAGAGAGAGAGAGAGAGAGAGAGAGAGAGAGAGAGAGAGAGAGAGAGAGAGAGAGAGAGAGAGAGAGAGAGAGAGAGAAAGAGAGAGAGAGCGGGGATGGCCCGGTAACAAAGTATCGTTCGCTCCAAGTAATCACACGTACGTGTTGCGTCGCAATTGCGTCGATACGCGACCGTTTTCTCGAATACGACGTGAGTTTGATATAAAGGGGGATGAACTCGATGAAGGAACAACAGGGAGTAAAGGAAAACTCCGTAGCGGTAAGCTCTACTCGCAGCGCGCGTCCAAACTCACTTTTGCTATATTTATGGGATAACTTAGTCTCTCTCGGTTTCTCTCCCTCTCTCCCTTTGTCTCTCTGTCTCTCTGTCTCTCTCTCCGAGCTATTCAACTCGCATTTCGCAAGTGTCAACCGCCATGCCCTGCTGCTCGCGTCCAACTCGCTCGATGCTTTCCCGAGAGCGCTCTCATGTGCGCCGTAACGCGTAATCAATTGCGGGATCAGTCTGTCCTGGTCATGGGCGCTACATCGTAAGCATCAAGATCTACGATAATAGGGAGCTCCCCCCCCCGGAACGATTGCCGATAGACGGGCGAGGGAAGTGTAAGTAATATCGTCCATAAAGGTTGCCACAGTGCGGAATGCGGTTGTGCAACGATTCCGCCATTCAGCCCGGGAGTATATATCGAGTCTTACACCCTCGTTGAGGTGGGACAAACTACCGGGTAAGAGGATACCGATGGTCCGGATAGCGGTCCGCTCGTTTTTCCGAGCAAGAGACGCGGAAAAGATTATCGTGGACTCCAGCCGTACTAGCCAGCGAGCGATCCGCAATGTCGACCGATGCCGTTGTCACGGTTCGACACGAGAGAATTTCCGGTCCCAGCTTCGGGAAAACGGTTTCTACGGAACGGCGGAGCACAGCGCAAATGACGCGTCATATTTTTCCGGCACGAAAGACCGATCCCTGGCGAAGGGCGGCATTCTGACGCGGTTATAAATAAGCGTACTCGAAATAGGTCAGCATTGCGCCGTCGTTTACAATCGTTGCGCGCGATTCAACTCTTTGTAGCGGTAGATTGAGCAAATGTCAAATTTGTCAATACGTATTGTGTATTCCAAGAAAATTGTGAGATCGTCTAGGAAATTATGGACTCTGCGCTCAGCAACATTTGTTACGTTATTCTTGGACACAAAAATATGTTATAGATTTCTCGTACTCGATCAGTAAATACAAGCATAAAAAGATTAGTATATGATATGTAATATGTAGGTATCAATTAACTGATCTAGTCAACTAGTGTTATAGAGTGTCTAATAATTTTAAATAAAATACATAAAGTCGAAGAATTACTTCTTCAATTGTAATTGCAATAAAGTATAAAGTAAGAAATAAAATAAATATAATTAGTTAAATTAATGTCGTAGTTGTGTTATGTGTTACTGACCGTAACAAATTTTGCTCTGGCCAGTGATAGGACGACGTCATCTTTCATTATGTCGCTGCGCGGGAGAGAAAAGTTTTTTTTTTTTTGAAGAACTCGTCCGCGGCCTCTCCGGAAGGGACGATCGGATTGAGGAACGGGGAGAGAAAAGACGTTATCATTAAGATTGCGACAAGACGATGCCGCGGCCCTCGAAGCCGTCGAGTCGGAGTCGACGGTGGTTTTACTACTTGCACAGAGTTCTGAGATTTACATGACGTGCCCGCGCAAAAAGCGCGCCATAAAGCGCGTCTGGAGTACGAAAAAAACGTGATTAATTGAGTCTTCGAACTTTCTTGACGTAACTCGTGGAACGCGCCCGTCGTTTCTTACGGTGCTTGCAGCGTCCACTTTGTCTTTAACCGGCGAAGCGCAAAAATTATGGCTCGGCCTGTGGAACACCGTAATTTCTCTCTCTCTCTTTCTCTTTTTTAAATCTCTTTTTAGACATTACATCTCGGTTTTATATAAGTCATAATTGTAAAACTTTACAACGCAAAAATGATAAAAATATATTTCATAATTTGCTCTCATATAATTCTTCAAAAGATCTAACGGAAAGAACATTATGTATTTAACGTGTCGTATTATCGCGTTTATTTTATTACCGTGTGAAATTTCCGCGAGATATTTTCTTAAGGTTTAGCTACGGGATAATCGTGATTTCAGAGACGATTTTGAGTCGTTCCGTTATTAAGTGAACGGTTATCTTTCACCGACTGGCAGCAGGATAGTGCGGTAGCATTCGAGATTATGTAACGTTCCCATAACAACGCGAACGTTCCTCTCGCCGAGAAATCCCGCTCGCTCTGAGAACAAAGCTTAAGCATCGTTCGACTACGTGCCGCGATTAAAATGTCACTTTTGAGCTAGCCGTCGTTGTTCTGGCATTATTAACCACGCGCGAGTCGCTTTTATCACTGTTCCGTTCTAATGCGTGTCGAGAACACTTTCGGCTGATATTTATCACGGCTAATTTACAGACGATATTCTACGCGCGGATTAATCTTCGGTGTTTCCTGGTCCACTTATCAGAATTATAACGGTTTCACTATTCACGAAGATAATAATCGTTTGATCGGCCGATAATTAGAGGCTGCACGCGGTTAATACACAGTAAAAAATTTTGTGTCAATGGAAGTCCACTCTCAATTTTGTGTTAAAATAACTCATTCATCGTGTTAGTTTTGACATTTAGAAATGTTATATCGACATTTATAACATTTCTAAATGTCAAAAATAACACGACGTATGAGTTATTTTAACACAAAATTGAGAGTGGACTTCCATTGACACAAAATTTTTTACTGTGTAGAGGCGTTGTGC
Source organism: Temnothorax nylanderi (assembly GCF_030848795.1). Lineage (NCBI taxonomy): Eukaryota > Metazoa > Arthropoda > Insecta > Hymenoptera > Formicidae > Temnothorax > Temnothorax nylanderi. The sequence continues at coordinate 696,536 of NW_027249082.1, forward strand.
GATACATTCTCGGAGAACAGCCGCGAAATACTGTTTCTATGTCTTTTATATTATCTAACATCTTTTAAAGCTGCAAGAAATCGAATGTAGAAGCGCGAAGAATTATTGTCGTAATGACAGAAATACGATGCGTGATTTAAAAATGTATGATGGCGTTACTTTTATTATAAAAGATTTTCTGATTTTCTAGCTTAATTGTCACGTATACAAATGTGGATAGAACGTAGACACACAATGTAATCTACCGAAAAATTATGTCAATGCATCTGATATGATCGTTTTGAAGTAGAAAGTTGATCTTATATTCCGGAATTTTCGCTGCAACCTGCATACTGCACGTGCATTGTAGACTAAACCGTAACAGTTACGGCGAGTCGCCCTTATTTTTAGCTCCGCGCGCCTCTCTATACAGAGTTTGATAACAGAAATATAATTATTGGATGACCACAAAGTGCAGGAGACCTACATTAAAGCTCAGAAGCTTGTATAATAGGATTTGCAGACGCGCGAACTTTATCCAATATGCAGCTTTTGTTGCAAACAAATGTTCGCTTTTCACGAACAGTTGACGTAAAAGTCTTATATTATGTTTAAATTGTTATTTCCTCTAAAATGTTCGTTATGTTTCCTCGAAATTTCAATTCTTTTAATACGCTGAATTTTTATTTATTAAGAAAGATTCTTAGAGTCTTTATTTTGTCTTGAGATTTGTAAAAATTATACTTTTTTATTTCTTCAGATAAATTATAATGAAAAGCAATATTCTGTCTCGTCAGTTTAGATTTTCGGACGCTAATACTTTCTTAGTTTCATAGATAAAAGAATATCCAGTTCTTATCTCTGATATTTATACAGCGTGTATATACACCACGATGTGTTACACTGCAATACCTAAAATTATGAATTATTTCCCCGATCGACAATCTATATGTCAAAGAGTCCTCCCCGTTCCGACTCGGTGGAGGTCAGTCGCGGAGATAATGTCGTCACATGCGCACGGCGCGACGAGACGTCGGATGAAAAATTCACGAATTGGCGCGGAACCGGCGCGGCGCGAAGTGGATCGACACACATGGCACAGCAGAATTCAGCAATAGCCGGCGTGCCGAACTAATAAGAATGCCACGGCCGGCCCCGACCGAAAATAGTGCAACAAGTGCGGTCGCAGTAGCGACAGCTGCGACGGTGCGGCCGTGGCACTGCGAATATCGTATTAGCTCGTATTACTTCGGCGAGTAAGTATATTTCTCTCGCGAGCACTGTTTCTTCAGTCTCGCGCAATAACATAAACGCCCTGACGTCTACCTGTATCGTTTATTTGACGGATTTTCATATCTCGCCCGCCGTAAGTTCACCGTGACATTCCGTGTTAATTCCGCTCGAAATTTTCCAGCTCGCACCGACAGCGCGGAACAGCCAGATGATTCAATTTTGGTTTAGATTTAGTGTGAAGATTATTTCTGTGTTTCCTACGGAATTTAGGAGCATCGAATTGAAATAACATGGAATTGTTAATTAAGGATCTTGAAGAACAAGAAATAAGGAAGTTTATTCTTATCTTCCTAAGAGTTTAAAAAAGTAAATTTTTTTTATTATATCAGTATCAAATTAAATAAAGAGCAAAGGGATTTAATATTTCATCAACTATTTTGCGAAAAGTATTTCATTGTCGGTCGCATAGATATAGGTCAGGAAGAAAGTTCGGTTTTCATGCTTTTATTAAGTTAGAGTTATTTCTTCTCTTTTAAAAAAATTAAAAAGAGTATTGATATATTAACTGTTTGATGATTAATTAAAAAATATGATAGTAATACGTCCTGAGAAGCTTTCTAAATATTTATACGAATTTTTATAAAATAAAGAGAGAAAAGAGAGGAGAAAAAGGATAAACTTAATTTCTAGAAGAATTTATAGCAGAAAAATGGTTGCGGCGATAGATGGTACAGCTGTTTCGCGTTCAATGTACGCATCGAAGCGTACATCGCTTTGTCAAATTTTCACACAATAACATTTGAAGCGTCGCTTCGCTTTATTCGGACTTTCGGAGTATCGATTGGTACCGTTTCTATTAACTTTACATATGGCAGGAAGCTTTTAACTTTCTGCTGTGACGTTGTAGATTCGTTGCAGCGCTTCTTCTCCGTCATGAAAACGCAAGTCTCGCGAAATACGGGAGAATTTAGAAAACGATTTTATCCAGAGCGGAATTACATCATTGAGCATAAGTTTAACTCTCGTTACGGAACGATATTAATATGAAATATTTTTTGTCGAGCAGGCATTTATTTCGCAGATAATCGCGCGAAGAGGTTAAAATGTGAAGCTAACATGTGCCTCGTTTGTATGAATGCACTATATCGCGCCATACAAATATGTACGACATGCGTGATGTTATAAATCGACAATCGACAAATATCAAAATTGTATTTAACAATGGGAGAACACGTTATTCAAGGCTCGGATGTTTTAGCGATATTTTATCTTTTAGACTGTTGTTTAATGGACAAAATATATTTACAAGAATTATGGATTTTGTTTTCCAGTGCCGATGGTAATTACGAGGTGACCATCATGACTAAAGCGATTTTGCATCACACCGGGAAAGTCGTGTGGAAACCACCGGCGATCTATAAATCATTTTGCGAGATCGACGTGGAATACTTCCCCTTCGACGAGCAGACTTGTTTTATGAAATTTGGTTCGTGGACTTACGATGGTTATACGGTAAGTATTACGATTGGAATTACTTAATTAGTATGACTGTGAATTTTTATTTTATGTAGAGATCATAAATTTATGCCTGTCAAATATTCGTATTAAAATTTTATTCCCTAAGTTATACCACGAGTATAAATATAGATATAATCATAAAAAACTTTGGAGCTCGCAATCTCTAACGTATAACATGAGATAGGGTAGTTTAAGTAGAATATTTTATGATAATTTATCTTGAGTTCAAATATAAATGAATGTCATATACATATTTTTCTCAAAAGTAAAAGAGATGCTTTTTTCACGGTTCCAATTATAAAAATTCACCTGTTATGAAATACATTCTACAGCTTTTGGATATACAAAGCAGAAGTAATTTAAATAATGTTATGTACACGTTCATCGTTTGCATTAAATTACACTCATATTCACATGTTATGGAAAGGCAGATTTTATATATTTTTATTACTAAATCATAAATTTTATATATAAAGTTTTATACGCGTTTATAAAATTATACATGCATTCCAAAAGTATTACTATTAACGTATTACTATCATTTGTTATTAGGTATATATGTATAACACATTTTTTTTTCATAATGTTGAAGAATTGAAGGATTTTTAACTAAAACAATCAAATTGTCGATCAATTTAGACGCAAGTATCTAAATAGTATCTATATAAGAAATGTTTAAGGCCGACTTCTTCAGCATCGGCTAACTTTGCCCGTAAATTAGCTAACCTTATCTCTCTGTTTGCGTTCTAGTCTTATTACGCTCTAGAGAGAAACAGAAAAGCTGTAATCTTTCGGATAACTTTATCCGACAGCTAATTAGAAGTAGAAAAATCGCGCATTAGTGCGGCAAATTAAATACTTAAAAACTGCAACGCTTCGTATCCCTCAAACCACTAATTGCACATTATCTTAATTGTGCAATTCCGCCAAATCATCTTTATCTGACCATAAAATAATACTATTAGTTCATCCTATAAGAAAGACGAATATTTTTTCTTTATTTAACAAATAAATTAAATAAACTATAGAATAAATTTTAATCAATTATATATTTATCTTCATTTTGTTCTTTTTCTCCAGCTTTCAATTAATTTTTCCTCCTTATATTACTGCAGTATAATACGTAGGAAAATTATTCTTTATAACTCTTTAAAGTATCTAAAAATTACCGCATTACTTAAGGGATCGTATTTCCGATTTGTGTAATAAGAGCCGCATTTTTTGCAACGGTATTCTTTTTCACGAGTTCTAATTTTAGCAGAAACTAAGTATATGTGTGGTGTGTAAGAGAGAAAGAGAGAAAGAGAGAGAGAGAGAGAGAGAGAGAGAGCAGTTGAAGCGTGGATAAAACGTCACAATTCGGTGATTACAACTCGCGGCGCCTGTTTGTCTCGTCCATCGTGTTTTCCTTCGCGCTCGGTCCGACAGGCGGGAGACTCCACTCGCGCCTGACGGATATATCCGTCACTGACAAATCCGCCTGTCTGCGAGAGTTTTACCGCTGTACAGCGGCACAGACGTGGATATAAATCCCACGTCTGTGCGAGGATAAGCCATTTCGACAGAGAAGCTCGTCCGCTAGCCACTTCGAAAACACACCAGTGCCGCCAGTGATCAACCCTACATCCACCTGCGCGGCGGATAGCTTCCGTTTCCGCGCTTCGGTTTCAATTTCCTCTTATCGGCATGTCTTGCGTGCGTATCGGGCGTATTTTCCACCGCGAAAAAGATGTCGGGGTTATCAAGGATAGAACGGTTGAAATTTAAGAGGCCACGATTTACGTCAGACAGCGAAAAATAGTCGATATACTGTTTGATCGATATTCCCGTCAATTTTGCGCGTCGATTTAAATGGTTACATATCACTCACGGTGCCAATAAATCAACATAATAATTCGTCGCTAATATTCTTTCATTATGAAGCGATATAAATCAGTATTACATTCAACGCTACGTTAAAATATGATATAAAAATCCAATTTTAAATTCTTTAGAGATAAATATTTCAATAGAAAATATAACACGGTAGCTTTTTAAAAGAAAACTTATTAATTTCTTTTTATTCAAGGATTATTATACAATTTTTAGAAAAATAATGACGATAATGGCTTATGTAATCGGTTCATAACTTTATTCCACTCTATAAAACTGGAATGTTTAACGACGTTGGAAAAAGTTGAAATAGGTCGTTACATTGATTTCTTCTGTAACTGAAATTAAAAAGGGAAAACCTTGATTCCCTTCCGAAGGAGGATTGGAATTGAAAAATCAGGAAACGAATCCGATTAAAGCAGCGCGACGAGAAAATGCGCGCGGAAGGCGCAGTGAACGAACAACGATTGCTCATGGAACTATCGACAGATCTCGAAAGTGGTCCAGGGAGGATCATTCAGCGAAACTCCAATGGCGGTCGCGATTTGGCTCCCCAAACCTTATTCGGATTTCGCAGGACTTTGAGATAACCAAAACCTCTATCTCGTCCGGCCATTAGAGGTATCCAATTTCTTCCGTTCCTTTCGCTCTCTTCCTTTCCACGTCTCTGCTTTTTCTGTCTTTTTTTTTTTTTTTTTAAATAATCGCGTATCTTGAGAATCGACTGTGCCGAGGGATGAAATGGATTTGGATGGCGACACTGCATAGCGGATCAAGAAAATCTCCCGTAACATATGGGTACACAAGAGTATTTTATAGTCGGCTAGTTATAGGATTTCTGTAATTGAAATTGAATCGAGTTTCTTTCAACAACTTTTGGATATTTTATAACATCAGACTACAAATTTTCATTAAATATGTGATGAGCAACCAAAACGCAGGTTAAAATCTTGTTAGAATAAGATTCACTTGGAATCAAATGAAAAACAAAATTTGCATCGTCGAAATTCAATTCAAAGTTTTTAATTTATTTTGAGATGCTCGATATCCTTCGAGCTTATAATAATTTTACTAGAAAATTGTTAGTGTCTTGAGTTAGTACGATAAGAGGCTAAAATAAATTCTCCGATTTAACTCCTAGCATTTGTACATGAGAGAAAATGCGCGATGTTCCAACATCCTGTATTGCTTTAGAGTGCGAGTGGATATATGTCCACGGCACACCCTTGAAAGTCAACCGCGAGATGTTATTTATCGCGAGGGTCTGTATCAGAAATGTCTTTGTGCAGAAGTCGTGGAGCCCATAAATCCCAAGGCGGAGCAGTTAAGCCACAATGACTCTTTCGAGATATTGTCTTCTTCAGATTCGAACGACGCGAAATCATTTATATGTTTTTTTCTTTCCTTAGTCATCTCTCATATATAAAACATTTGAAACAATGCAGATGCAAATTGTTGATATTATATCTCAGAAAATATTCTTGTCTTCGCCTTTTCTTCGTCAGAATATTAATATTACAGTATTTATTCAATAATCGAATATTACTTGCCATTTTACATGACAACTCAATTTCAATTCGTGAAAGTTGGCACGTTAATCTAGATTCTAGGAGATTGTTAATTAACGGAGCATGTACATTAACGCGTTTACATATGTAGAACCATGTCACGCACATGCTGCTGCTATCGCTTGTCCGTCCAACTCCTTCCGGGACGCCGATTATCCGGAGCACCGAATAGACAGCGCGCGCTAAGATAACAATCTTTAGGTACTCGGAGCGTTTGTGTTTACTGATTTATCTCTCGTCGGCGTATTTCGATTATGTACCGCATCGAACTGCCGAGTAGTTGAGGATTAGGATGCCAAATGCGATGAAGTGGAATAACAATTTGGATTTAGCTAATGCAGTTTTGGATTAGGCCTCCGAGATCGTTTCAATGGCGCGTGGTTTGAAAGCCGGGGATTCATTCGGAAGATTAGTTGGATTGTTGGATTACAAATCTTGATTGCAATGCTATCGCAAGGAAGATGCATCGGATTACGATCATATACTTTAGAATTTAGATTAATATAAATGTATACTGCTTACTACACAAATGTTTCTGTCGATGATAATGACATATATCTAATAAAACGAGAAGAGAGGAAAAGAATGAATAGGAGACGAATCATTTAATTTAATGATCTTTTAGTTCAAATTGTTTTTGTAATCTTTATCAGAAAATTAATTAAAAATTATGTTGCTCTTTGTCATCATCATTACTTTTTTCTTGCAATTTCAGACTATTGAAGTTCTTGTTTTGAACGTATATTATATTATATATAAGTAAAACTGAAATAAAATTAACAGTCAACTGCTTTTTGTGTGTCTCTCATATAATAATAATTATTTTAATTATAAAACTAATTTTTATAATTTTTTTTTATAATTCTTTACGTACATTATGACATTTGAAAAGTTTTAAATGTTAGAAGAAAGCAAGGAATATTTATGAAATAATAATCAAGCTAAAACTTTAAAATTCAGTTCTTTATTGTAGTATAATACATAAATAGTACATTTTATTTTATAATTTCAACTTTTATTATCTGATGTAATTAACAGTTGCAGTGATAAAAAATATTTTTCGGCTGATGTACAATATGCAAATTTCGTAGAACTCACATTTTATGCAGTGCTAAATATCTAGGTTGTACTAAATATTTGCTAATGTAAAGTATAAATTTATTTTAATAATATACGCATGAATTTTGCGGCAATGTGTTTTAAGATAAAATATTCATACGTAGTACGTATTTGCGTGCAAGGTATATATTTTATTATGCCAACATTAAACGAAGTTTGAAAGCTACGAAATCTCGATGTTGAAACATTACACGGAAAACATTTCGAAAATGCAAAACATTCCACGTTGCAGTTCACACATGGCGAAACATTCCGCACCGCGAAATTATTTCAGGAATAATTATTTGAAAAACTATAATTATTATTAGCCAACGCTAAAAAGAATTCATTGCGATTCTGCCACAGAGAGTGGAATTTATGATCGCATTTACTTTACTTTACCGAGACCGCAAATAATTCCTTTATACATTTAGTTTTTAATATCGATATGTGTGTACACGCGATATTTCAGATATTTGATATTAAATTCACATACGATCGTCCTTCTCGTGTTCGCAGGTCGACCTGCAGCATCTTCTGCAGGTCGAGAACTCGAATCAAATCGACGTCGGGATCGACCTGACCGACTATTACATCTCCGTCGAGTGGGACATCCTAAAAGTGCCTGCCGTGAGGAACGAGGCGTTCTACATATGCTGCGAGGAGCCCTATCCCGACATCGTGTTCAACATCACTCTGCGCCGCAAGACCCTCTTCTACACGGTGAATCTGATAATACCGTGCGTGGGCATATCCTTCCTGTCGGTGCTGGTATTCTACCTGCCGAGCGACAGCGGCGAGAAGGTCTCCCTGTCGATCTCGATACTCCTCTCGTTGACGGTGTTCTTCCTGCTGCTGGCCGAGATAATACCGCCCACGTCGCTGACGGTGCCGCTCCTGGGCAAGTACCTGCTGTTCACGATGGTGATGGTGACCTTGTCCGTGGTCGTCACGATAGCCATACTGAACGTGAACTTCCGCTCGCCCGTCACCCACCGTATGGGCAAGTGGACGCGGATACTGTTCATCCAGGTGCTGCCGCGTTTCCTCTGGATCCAACGGCCGAAGAAGGAGGACTACGAGGACGAGGATCAGGACAGGGACGGCGCCGGGATCGGCACGGGTGGCCTCGACGACGACGGCATCGACGACGACGAGGACGACGAGGACGATGTCGAGGCGGCGAACGGCAAGCCGCCCGAGGGCATCCTCACCGATGTGTTCCATGTTCCAGAGACTGATAAGTACGACACGTACTACGGCAAGAGGTTCAGCGGAGAGTACGAGGTACCGCCGCACGGTCTACCACCGCCGGCGACGAGGTACGACCTCGGCGCCGTCGGCACCGTCGGCACCGTCGCACCCTGCTTTGAGGAGCCCCTACCCTCGCTGCCACTGCCCGGGGCGGACGACGACCTCTTTGGGCCAGCTAGCCCTGGATACGCTCACGAGGACGTCAGCCCCACCTTCGAGAAGCCGTTGGTACGCGAGATCGAGAAGACCATCGACGACGCCCGTTTCATCGCCCAGCACGCCAAGAACAAGGACAGGTTCGAAGGCGTAAGTATGACATTTACATATCTCTAATGTTCGCCAGTTTACTCGTGAGCTCGGGATAATGTTATCTGCACGGATAATGTTATCGTTGAGATGATACCGAAGAAAGAAATGCGTGTAAAATGGATATGCCGTAATCAGTTCTATTATGCTTGCGCGCACTCGTTCGTCGCAGCTATATTGGATTACGACGTCAAAAGGCGAAAAATTATGCGAACTTTTATATCCGCATTATGCGAATAATCTTTTTTTTTCAAATATGATGGACCGTTAAAACGCGCCAAAAATTACCTTTTGATTCATCTTTACTAATAAATGGCTGTGTAATTAAATCTATATAGACGCATGTCCTATATTTTTTTCCAAGTTGAATTTTATAAAAAAAATTGGAATGAATACCTGTTAATTTACGTATCAAAAAAGTAATCTTCGGCATATTTCAAAAATCTATTCTATCGAATATGCGACAGAACTAGTTCATTTTGACATGTAGCTGCAAAAATAATTCACGCATGATTTCTCGCTATTGACGGTATCATTGCAGATATGACTGATAGTGATTAGCCAAAAACCTTAATTGTATATTTGACTCACGCTTTGTGTTGCTTTAGTAATCGCGGATCGATTATGATATTAAGAGATCAGCGGGGATACAATGCCAGAATACGCGCGATGGATCACTTTTGCCTCAAACGCATTTCGGGATACCGCGATTTCCGAATCACCAGAGGGATTGGAACCGGTGCGTTTGACACTGTCGGAGTCACACAAAAATGCATGCGGTGGTGCTTTTATCGCCTGCTCGTGCAAACACGCCCGGTGTTTAGAACGATCAACACTTTGACAGCGGGCAGTGGAGATAATAGCACTCGCGTATATAGGAATAACATTTCGATCTTAATAGAATATATAATAGAACCTATTAGCCTCATAGCTTGTTATGTCATGCGTTTCACCTCCTCTAAGATAACTCGAATAATTCCGCATCGGAGCAAATATTTAAAATCGGGGATGATCTTTAAATCACAATTCGCAAGAAGCATTTCCGAATTTTCGATCGCGTTGTTCCCCTTTCGTGTAATTTTGTTCCTTCAAAAACAAACTGCTTGCAAGAAACCACCTCGCCTAAACAGTCATCAATTCGTATGAAACTTCATAGATGTATAGGCTGTCTCAAGAGACATGAATAACGATACACTCCATTCGTGCCCTATCGCCCTTTAAAGGTGTGACGTCTGACCTTAAAACCAAACGCCCACTTTTTCACGTAACTTTTAAGCTGCATGAAGCAAAGAGAAACGTTTGTGAAAGTTTATGATGGCCAGCACAAACTTGCTTAGACGGCAACGTAACGGGATTTTAAATATAACGTAGCTAACAAATTTTTAATCACAGCTGATGTTATTGTGCAGACTTTCTTTGTATTGCAAGATAGTTTTATGTAACGTCGTTGTTTTATTTATAGGCAATACATGCTTCTTTAACTTTTCGCTGACGTGCTACAATTTCCTCGTCGGAGGACATATCCTTCAAGTTTTCAAAATTATGTCTAAAAAAAAAACGATAGATTGCGAAGCGCGAAAGAAATCGAGTTATTCGATATAATTTTTGAGCAAATCTTAATTGCAACCAATTCGTAAAACCACCGGAAATAGCGATTTGCAAAACGTTAGGTATATACGCAACTTTATTTCGCATAGTACGAACGAGTGATTTGTGTGTCACAGAGCTTAATGCTATTGTGGAAGAGGATTACTGCACGTTTTATTGCGCTGCATTCCGGTACGATGGCGACGGCGGTTTCCGATCGTAACACGTACGTCGGTCACCACCGCGATGTGCGGATGACAATAACGTCACGTGTATCATACGCAACTGCTTTTGTGCTTCTGCACGCAATGAAATGTCATTGCGATGATACATCTCTCGCTATCAGCGAGCCCGCGTGACGCCGTAAGAGGATTATTGACTTTCATTATACAAGATGGAATGCGGATTAGTTGACAGAGATTTGCATTTGTCTATTTATCGCGCCGGAAGTGACGCTAGATTAAACTGTATTAAGCTTCTGATTCGTACAGCCCTATTAGAGCGTAGAACTTGGCGAGATTTCCCGGCGAGCTCTCGACGGCCGATAAATTCATTGAGATCCAAGTTGAGAGCAACTAAAAGTTTTAAATGTGCTCCGATCATTTTTACGAGCGAAACTATCAAATTACTTGCGGAGTGTTTAACGTAGCCGAGTTTGCATTATCCAATTATGCATATGCGGTATTTGTCTCAAATTCGATTTAATTTCTGACTTTTTGCAACTAAAAGTTTTAAATGCGCTTCTAAGAAAATTGCAAAATGATTTTTGTATTGATGATATTTATTAACGTCGCACATCGTAGTCTATGTGTGACTATCCCTAAATTACCCTATACGTATGATTTGTACAACGTGACCCAGATTCTCGTATTTTAGGTGGAATCGCGAATCGGTTTCTTGCGGCATTTCGGATTTTATAGCGCCGAGCGTATCGCGAGACCCGACTCAAATGCGTATACTCCAGAGATTTTGAAATCTCCTTCGTAAAATCGAAGAAGCGTCAACTCCGCCGGGTTTCGACGATATATACATAATCCGTAGCAGCAGCAGCCATGAAATAACGGCGCTGGAGATATTGAAGAAGGCTGAGGTTAAACAAAATGGAGTGATCCCCCTTTTTCGGCCGTGCCTTTTCACACTTTATTTCGCTCGCATTCACTATACAATTCCTCCGAGCATGCAATAAAAATGAGATATCCTTACATTTATATTGACCATTGCGTAGCTCGCTTTGTAAAACAAAACGCATTTGAAATGTTTGGAATGAAAGCGTCGACGGAATATACGGCTCGCGATTTACAGAGTGTCTCGGAATGGTTGAAAAGTGGTCTTGTAACATTTTTCGCGAGAAGTTTGTTATCAATATTTTCTCTTGATGGAAATGTCGGACAGTGTCATCATTCTTTCACTTTTGTATGAACAGCTGCAATATCTTTATAACAGTCTTGAATTACAAATTAATTTCAAATTTTCAACAAAAGAAATATTTACTTCTCTTCGTAGAGTTTTTTTTAATTTCAGAAGAAGCGTCTCTCTCTCTCTCTCTCTCTTTCTCTCTCTCTTTTACTTTTAATCAGAGAATCATCAAACATTCAATATTCCCTGTAATAAAAAACTGAACTTTACGAGAAATGCTTCTGTGTCCAGTTTCCGTAAGTTTCGGGGCACCCCATTCGTGTCGTTTAGCTAAATTGGAAGTTCGTGGTTCCGGATATGGCTTGATTTCCGGATACGTAGTTTGCCAAGATAGATCTTCGGATATCCTGGTACCGCGGTAAGCCAAGCTCAATGAAGCTTCACTTAAAATCATTCTCGATATCGCGCGTGTAACTTATACGAGTAAAAGTATACCGCTGGAGAACGCATTGCGGCAGAGTACCGCTCATTGCCAAATGTACCCGTTTTGCGGCAAATATACGTTTACGAGCGTACGTAGTATAACGGAACTAGAAAATGTCATTTTGCAATATTAAGATTCGATGCGGGAGAAATTTAGTTGAACCTAACTCGCCAAAATCTGCGTTTTATAGGAAAATTCATTTTTCACGTTATTTGATTTTATCTCACGTCCGCTTTACAAAAGTTTCAATATAAAACTTTTTATAAAATGCAAACGTGCTTTTGGGTGTATCACGTTTCTTTATATTATTTCAGAATAATACTCGTATTATTCCGAAAAATATTTCTCTTACACCTATGCAGTTATATGTTGCAAAAGAGCTGTGTTATTTTAAGTGCAGTCTATATAGAATAATGCGCGTGAGTGTCTATAGCAAATGCATATGCCATGTATGTTAGCATATACTAACACATATACGTGCGTCCCTAAGCATATATATGCTTAGGAACGCATATAATATATATACAGAGCATGCAAATGTATTTACGTAGAGTAATATATATACGTAGAGTGTGATGCATATATATATACGTGGAGTATGATGCAGCAGCCAATCCCGTTGTTGTAGCCAAGTTTTGGCTCGATTTGATAGAACCACATAATGCCGTTCCATGCTGCTGCGTGAAATCGAATATGATCACAAAAGAGAACACGATCATCTTTTATACGGCTAAAATAGAAAACGGGATGGTCGATATTCTAAACAGTCCTAAACAATCTGGTCTTGCGAAAAAACAAAATAATTGAACGTTAAATATTAAATATAAAAAGATTGGTGTTATTTTTCATCAAATATTATTTTTACTTGTAATACCAATTAATTTTAAATTAACTCTTTTAGCTAATACATATATTTCCAACTTGTTGTGTATAATTAAAGATTTTTCCGCGTTAACTTTTTATCGCCCTTAATTATATTCCGACGTCGGCGTCGCCTGGAAGCCGTTTTCTCACGGCGCGCTAGTCGTTTATTCAGCATCGGCGGTTAAGCGGATGCCGACCTTACGAAGCGAGATCACGCGCTAAAAGTGCTCTCAAGACGAGCGATGTTTCCCCGTCAGGTTTCGCGACGGGCAGAAAGGGAAAGAAATACGAGGGGAGGAAATGGTGATAGAAGTGGGTAGCGAGTTCTATATAACGGCACGGTGCATTGTCCTCATGGAAGTATCATAAAAGTATTGGGTGACTGTTTTATCGTCTCCGGCACCTCTCTTGTCGCAGTGGGAATCTAAGGAAGTCAATACATCCCCTTAGCGCGCGGGATCGATCGTCTCTCTCTCTCCCGTGTTCTTGGATCCGCGCGCGCGCGAGAGGGTGTTTCAGCGGATCGCACGTGAGACAGAAACGCATCTTTATAGCGTCGTATACAAACGCGCCGTAAGTCGGGTAACAGATATGCCCGAGTTGTTGATACTAAACATGCGCGAGGGACTCCCGCGATCCAGAAGATTTCCTTGTTTTTATGAGATCTGTACTTTTGCACGCGCATTTCTTTTGATGCGTGCCCATAAAAGAATCTAAACCATTGAAATTATTGGCGGAAAGTCCATGACTTGATTCTCGCGTTAACTTGTAAAGTCAAGGAGGTATATCGTGTGGCGAAAGGTGGAATAGTCTACAGTTAAAAAATATCAGTTTTAATGGCATTTAAATGGCATAAAAAAGATACATGTGCTTGTGTTCTTTTATTACGACATAACGTGTTGGCTACGTCGGGAGTTGACGTAATTAATCGCGACGCACGTTTCCTTCTGTGATTGTTCCCAGGTGGAGGAGGACTGGAAATACGTCGCGATGGTGCTCGATCGCATCTTCCTTTGGATCTTCACGATTACCTGCGTGGTCGGCACGGCGTTTATTATCTTCCAGGCGCCAAGCTTGTACGACACCACAAAGCCGATCGACATCAAGTACAGCAAGATCGCCAAGAAGAAGATGATGCTGTTGGGCATGGGCCCCGAGGAGGACTAGTCGACGATCCCGCGCGGCCCGGTGCCGCGTCCACAACGGCGGTCGAACTATCGTTGGTATCGTCGACGGCGTCATCCACGTCGTCGTCGTCGTCGCCGTCGTTGCCATTGTCATCACCGTCGTTGTCGCCGTCACCGTCGCCGTCGCTGTTGCCGTCGCCGTCGTCGCCGTCGCTGTTGCTGCTGCCGCCGCCGCCGCCGCCGTCGCCGTCGTCGCCGCCGCCGTTGTCGTCGTCACTGTCGTTGCCGTTATCGTCGTCGCTGTCGTTGCCGTTCCCCGCGGCCGCCCATCATCGAAACTGCCGATTTTCGCGTCGACGTGGAAGAGGAACCCTCTCTCGATTGCCGGTGCCAGAGACACGCGGTCCCGGACGACTCCAAGGATGGACATGCAAGTGAGGGGGATGCGATGGGACAAGCGGGTCACGAACGAGTGACCCATCCGGGGGTAAATCCGCGGAAGCGGGATTACCGTTTCCCCTTCTCGAAGAGGGCGGATCGGTTGAACTTTAGTCCGACTACCCCTTTGGGATGAAGATAAGGGCGTGCGACTGCATGGTACACGAGAGTAGTAGAGCGAGCTTTCGCGACAGAACGAGATAGCGAGAACGCGCGCATCTGTACGCGTGTGTCTGTATGTGTGAGACAGAAACAGAGCGTGAAAGGGAACGAGAGGGAGAGATTGAGAGAGAGAAAGAGAATGACAGGAGCGAGCGAGGTAGAACGAGAGGTTGAGCGAGAGAGAGAGAGGTGAAAAAGTGCCAAATACGCGAAAAACACGCGCACCGTATTTTTGTAAATCTGGTTTCATACGTAAGGCTAGAGTCGTGCGGCGAGACGTCGAACTGCCCGAACTGCCGATTTTATATAAGAAGACGTTTACAGCGCGAGGAGGATGCGTTACACACCGAGGTAACACACACGCATTCACACTATACATACGTATACATTGCACACGTTTGGCATAATACATATTACTTACATACATGTACCCAGCACCAACGTCGACCCCCGAACGCGGCATATTTATATATTTACACGTGTTTTGGGGAAGATCCGCGCGTCCATTTTTTCGGAATACCGCGGGTGGCATGGCGCGGAAAGACTTTTTTCGCGCGCGTATTCGTGTTGACACGGCGAAGGGGAATAATCCCTTTAAGGGAATCTGAATAAGTCTCCACATCTCTTCTCATCTCAGATTTCTGCTACCAAATTTTTTGTCTACATTCAAACCTAGTCTGTTCCCAAAATTATGCAATATTACCGTTAAATTTTCGTCCGACAAAAATAGTCAGAAATTTATGAAATCTGCCGATCTATCGACTGATTCCTCGTTGAATCATCGGCGTTTTTCTCTCGGCGGTAACGATCGGCACTCGATACGGATACCGATGTGCCGTTACCGACGCGAGAATAATCCGACATTCGAGTAATTTACACGAGCGGCCAATTATCGAAGCAAATTATCCAGTTGATCGATTATTCCGACGTATCGAGTGGCCTGGACAGCATTCAAGCGCCTGACGAGAGCGGCATGACTACCCGGAATAATTGATTGGCAAAATAATTTGCGCGTAGCGTCCACTCGCCGGCTTGTCCCATAATTAATGTCATTGATTAACGGCGATCTTTGGGCAGATCGCGTCCTAGGCGCCTCACCTTTGCCGTGTCACGCGCGCTATCCAAAAATCGTGAATAAGGAGCTGGGAGAGGGGGCGATAGAGGACGGAAGAGAATCGCGCGAGGAACAAGCATAAATATCGA
Organism: Temnothorax nylanderi; assembly: GCF_030848795.1. Classification (NCBI taxonomy): domain Eukaryota; kingdom Metazoa; phylum Arthropoda; class Insecta; order Hymenoptera; family Formicidae; genus Temnothorax; species Temnothorax nylanderi. Next base: position 712,585 of record NW_027249082.1, read on the forward strand.
GCAACAACCTTGCGAACAACTGCCAATTTTAGACGCGGTCGCTATCTAATCTATTTAGTCGTCTTGTAAGGGAAACGACAGCGGGATAAATAGCGTCGGTACGTGGGATAAAGGGTAGTCGATAACGTGACGGATGAATAGAACGGATAATGACGATAGGAGTATGCTGAGCATGCCAGAAAGTGGTTTCATACACGAGCCAGCTCGCCCACGTGCTGAAAGATTTCGTCGCCTTTTTCGGATCTTTTTTTATTCTCGTCCGAGATAAATTTTATTTTATACATCATTGACGATCATCAATACTTATGCATCTATAAGACAAATTTCATAATTATAAGTGATCTCATCGAAAGTTGCGTACATGACAATGATTCATGATTGATCGAATAAATAATCATGTCGCAGATAATTAATTGTGATAGTCCTCGCGACGCGCGGAACAAAGATTAGCGACGTCGATTTGTGGATACGATATCGATATTTGTTTCGGAAGAAGATTCTCCTGCTAACGAAGGTATTTCCCAATAATAGTTATTGTTTCAACCGAGCAATTCACGATTATTAATTTGCATCGTTAAAATCGACGAAGCGCGATGAACACAATTAATTATTAATCGCAATGTTGAAAAAGCGACGGATTCTAAAAAAAAAAGATGCGAATTAAAGGTACGTTCCTGCGCGCAATGCCGTTTATTAATTATCCCCGTGCATTCATCGTCATAAAACGGAGAGAGTTCCATTCTACTCGTATTTTATAAAGTACGAGCGGGTTGAAGCTGGCTCGTCCGGAGCCACGAACGTCAGTCGTGCGATCGTAATTCACCATTAATCTCTTCTTCGGCTTCCTCTCCTCGATCGCGGTTGCATCATCGATCGCGGCGCTGCGTGTAATTTCTTCTTTTTGCCGCGTGTACACCCGCAGAGATCAATACAGACCACGTATATTCGCGAAAAGACGAGAGGAAGGAAGAGAGAAAGAGGAACACATCCAGAGATGAGGGACGCAGGAAGGCTTTCGACGTGTACGTGTACGTGTATGTGTGCGTGCGTGCGTGCGTGCGTGCGTGTGTGTGCATGTGTTTTTGTGTGTGTATGCGCTCACATCGTCGCAATCGGTCGACGTAATCTCGTCGAGAGCGTTCCGACGTCTCTCACGGAAAGAAGTGGGGAGGCGAGCGTGGGGGGGGGGGGGGAGAGGAAGAGAGTGTTAACAGGAGCCGAAATGACGCGGCGGGAAACGCGAAATACGAGGAGGATACACCTACCCCACCACGGGCGGGGGATAAGAACGCGAGCAGAAGTTAAAGATGACACGGTTTCGGATAGTTTTCCCGCCGGAGACGAGAGGGAAAAGAAGCGAAGAGGCTCCGGGGGCGGGGATGGGGAGGGGGGGGGGGGGAAGCGGTGATGGAAGGGACGAGAGGACGGAGAAGAAGAGACACAGGACGTAATTAGAGCCGCTGGAGATTAAACACACACGAGCGACCGCGCACACACGTACACGGGCACACACGCACACACGCCCACGCACGCGCTTGACACAAATTCCGTACTCCGTACTCTCCGTAGGTACACGAAAGGACGCACTCTCTATCTGTACATGTGTACACGCAAATATACATACATACAATACATACATACATGCATCCACACATACGTGCGTACACACACGTACGTACGTACACATTGTTTATACGCCGACGAGAAGCAGACGAGAGGGAGGCGAGGGCCAAAGGGGGGGCTGTAGGGTGCTCTCGCGTGGCCCTCGCCGGCGATATAATAATCAATTTATTTGCTCACGTAAAAGGTAACGGTATAATATATTTCATATATGTGCATAATAGGTGTATAAAGAGATTAACTAACACTAATTGATTAATTGTACAATCCGCGAGAGATAGGGGAAAAAGGGGGCGGAAGAGAAAGAATATGGGGGACATTCCACTCGCCGGACCGCGCGAGGGGCGGCGGGCGGTGTTGTTGACGATGCTTGTGACAGGTGGAACATGAGGTTTGGTGTTGCTGTCGCGTATATAGATCGCCAGATAGCAGATCAAGATACACGTGTCCTGATGCGGAAACGCGAGTGGTGAGAGGGGGGGGAGGAGGAAGTTAGGCAAATCGATCGAAGGAGCCGGATTAGCGCGCTGGGACTCTCCCGTGACAGCGAGAGGACAGCTCGCGAGGACGAGGGACAAAGTGACGAGAGGGGCAGGGGGAGGGGGAGCGAAGGACGACGAAACGGAGGTGGCACGATAAGGGGATGAGGGACCGAGGAGATGCGCGGAAGCTTCGATAATCATCGCGTCAGTTCTTACCGATCGCCGAGGGGATTGACTTCGTCCAACGTGGAAGCGGCAGCCAGACTACCTTGGCAATTAATTAACGGAGCAGCAGCGTGGGATGAGGGCAACGGAGGGATGAGGGCAGCCGTCGACAGGGTGGACGAAACACGCAGCACCGAGTTGCCGCGCGCGGAGAGAAGAAAAGAACGGAAGGAGTGAACGGTGAGGTGAGGGGAGAAGAGAGTGGCGCGATGAACAATGGCGGGTGAGTCGACAAAGCGGCCGTGAAATCGCTGATGTCCGGCAGTCTCGCGATCGGTTAACCGCGAGGGGGATAAGTAACGTGTTATCGATAACGTGTCGTTGGCGGGGAGATCGGGACAAATCGCGTAACGACCGATTTTCGATGACGACGGTTTGTTTAACTTATCTGACTGATGATCCTAGAAACTAATTTTCGAACAAAGCGAACGTAATTGATCGTTCAATCTATTCTCGTCTAATTCGTGTATTTCGATGCGCAAGCATTAGATTGATTGATTGAGATTAATTATGGAATATACGTAATTTCTAAAGTCTTCTCTGTTCGTAATAATTGTAAAAAAAGAATCGGTTCCGCTTTTAAAGGGATAATCCATCGCGTGCAACGTAAGAATTAAAATTACTTTGTGGATTTACCGTCCTACTTTTCCATTATTTTTGACGTCAGCGATAAAATAATTCTTATCAGAATGTTCTCTCCTTTCCGTGGACGGTAAAAAATTATGTTACGACACAGACACAGATCGTTATTTGTACCACCTCTAGTATGTACAACCAATGTTTCGACTCTCAGGACCAGACAAACGTTTGTCATCTCCTCCCCGCGATTTTATTTCATCCGAATTTGATCGGTGGTTCGCGCGATTGCCATCAAATCGGCGGATTTATCTTGGCAGCCGGGTATTTTAGGGCCGCGTCAGTGCCACGCTGATTTGTTATGAACGCACGAACGCGTTCGCGCGATCGAAGTGAATAGTGGGGAAAGGGAAAAGCGTTACGGGTGCCCTGCCTCCGCGTTGCACGTTACGTTAAAACGGCGTTTGTCACACGTGAGCGACGCAAAGCTCATTTTCGTGGCGGCCTGTGTTATCGAAAATTGGTCGAAGCGAGAAAGGGCAGGGAAATGGTGACGCGGGGAGAAAGGGGAAGAGAGGCAAACGCAAAACGATCCGATTCCCCGTCTGCGGCCGTAGTTAATCGATCGATACTGCGTGGCTGGAACACGAGCCGATAAAGCGCGCGCCAACGACCGTTACGATAATAAATAAATATTGATTATCACGCGATATATATATATATATATCTAGGGGGGATAGGGGGAGGCAGTATGAGATGCCTCGCTTCTCATCCTTTACAGCTCGCATCCCGCCGCTATTCTCTCGAGCGATAACCGTAGCCAACGGTATAATTGCGATGCACTCGTAATGACTTTCCCGACGAAGGAGAAGAAGAAACGGAAGAAAGGAAACGGAGGATGATGGCGACAATGGTAGCGACGACGACGAGGTATATATTGTTAGTTATAGAGCGCGGTTAGATACAGGCCGCTCGTAATCGGTGATAATTGACCACAACGCGCACGACGATGAGCGACATGTACATAGAAGCGAGAAGAAGAGCGTGGCGTTGCTGGACCTGGAAATCCGCGATTGCGAGTCACGCGCTGAATCGAATCCCACGAAAATCCGCAGATCGATCGCGTCGCCTCGACTTTAGCGCGATAGGCAAGCTCGATTATTATTATCGTAGATTCTTGTTGTAAAAGGAGAAGCTGGAGTCTTGGCGCAGTTGTAAGCGCGTATAGGTATTTACGATAATTGTAAGTATTATCGAAAGGTGTATAACGGACGCCAAGCACTTTCACGTTAAGCTGTCCTAAATGGTCGGGGAGTTTGGATTGTTGTAAAGTTATATAAAAGTTGTGTAACTGAAGTCTATCGGAATCGAACGAACTTGGAATTGAGTTGATATTTACACAGCTGAATTGTTAATGTTGTATTAAATTACTCGATTGTTGTACATTGTTGCACAATTCGCGGCAATGTTATATCCGGCGATGTCAAAGGAGCGAATTCAAATAGCGACGATGAGCCAGTTATTTGAAACGCAATCTTGCGCAATTATCGCACAGAGGCATTTTCTTCGTTACGTTATTTTATCGGATCCTATATAGATCACTCTACGGGAATCGTGTACAGTTACGTAAAGGCTATATAACTCGACCGTGTAAATCGTGGAATCGTATATAAATATTAAAACGCTATCGATCGCGCGCATTCGTCATCGTCAACAAAACGCGTAGACGGTCGTGTCGGAAGAGTGAAGCGCCTTTTCGTTCCTTCCACAAAATCACTTCACCCCGTAAACGCTGCCAGAAAGCCCCAATCACGCGTCTTCCTGTAATCGAATTATTACTCTCGCTCTACTCCCGCGTTAAGAAAAATAGGTAACGAAAGATTCACGTGCGGAAATGAGACAAACGTTCCCGGAGTTTCTCGATAATTCCGACGATTGGAGATTTGACGGAAAGCTCTACCTGTAACTCAAGCGTCGCTTCAGATGAGCGACTTCCTTCAGCATTTTTGACGATTATCGCTTTCTCATTTCATTATTGTCATGTCTCTATGTTCTTATTTCACATGAACTTTAACGTATATAGAGTCTTAATTTGAAGCGTTCTCTGATTGCAGTATGCAGCTTCGGAAAAATTGCAAAAAAGGACTGCAACATTTAAATTTTAGCAAAATCGAATGTGCCCCGTTGTGTATTGTAAGCACGAAAGTGTGTTACAATTAACAGACATTTCTACACGCCAATCATCACAATTGTATCGCAAGACAATATATTGCCGACCAAGGCCGTTATCTATCAGGGGAACGAATCGGGTCGCGAGATAATTGCGATTGCTCCTCGAAATCAGTGATTTTCCGTTTTTATTTGTCGTTCGCCGCTACCTCTGTCATTTTACACGTTTCGCGCGTCCAGGATAGTTTCATTACACTCGCGCCCTAGCTCGCCGATATAATTGAATTTTTCAGTCACCTCAGCCTTTGGCAGAAACGTGATTCATTAGTAGTGCAAACGGCGATGGAAAATTAGGACGGGCGTGCAAGGTAAACGAACGGACGAACGAACGAACGAGCGAACGAGCGAACGAACGGACGGACGAGGGACGTGAGCACGTGGCTTAGATAAGTAAGTTCTGATTTCGTGCTCCGCGACCGACCGAAATTTCAGAGATTACGTTTTGCGTGGATTTTCTCTTCCGCGTTATTTTCTCTTGCTTGATTTATTCTCGCTGTTTCGCTCGTGTAATGGAATGAGAGCTCACGGACAGGTCTCGATTAATAAAATTATTTTAATATATAATCCAACTTTATTGCGCGGAAAGAGTTACGGATAAAATGTAATGATGGAATCCGTCGGTAATTTTGTAATTTAACGCGATCGATACGGTTTTTCATACTCGATTGTTTATCGAATGTTGTGCCGCTAAATTATAGCAGTTAGGACTTCGAATAATGTCGATAATGAAGGTGTAAATATTATTCTGTACGCGAATTTATGATTCAAAAATTAGACTTTAGCAGATTTATTTCTTACTGTAGTTTTATTAGTTATTGATTAATCGCGTAGGTAAAGTCATTATTATTTATATTTATTTCTGTCTTTGGTCATATACATTTCGTTCTGTTGTTTGCGAAATCGCCGCAAGTGCATCGGCCCGGATCTTTACAAATGTGATGCAGTTTGGACATGCTCCAAAGTCTCTGCTGTGTTCTTGCATCCCTAGATTTACACATAGAACGTGGAGTCATCTCGTCCGCAGGATCAATGAAGAATACGAGGGCATGTATGAGTACGGTAGCGCTCGTAGTTGTCTTTGATCGTTTAGGAAATTGCATCGCAAATTTCATTTTCGCAATGCCTGAGAGTATTACGTATGTGTACAGAGTTTGCCGCGCATGCTGTCTGCGTATGTAATATATAAGCGGATGAAGAAGATATATAGGTCACAGCTTCGCGAAATTTTATTTGCCTCTTGATTTTTCATCTCTCGTTATATTTCGCGATATCGACTGCTTTGAATCGCATTGGAATACGAATCGAAAAAAAGTCATTTGTTTGACGATCAGTTGACAGTCAAATTATAAATCAGGTAATTACTAATTAATAGTCGAATTATAAACGATACAAGCTTGAGACCTTTCTCGAAGTTGTAGGGGGAACGTAAGTAAATAACAAGATCTTATTCTTCGCTTACTTCGAAGTAAAACTTTACTTCAACTCGATTATACCGGGATATTTAATTATTGAAAATTAAGGGACTGAAAATGGCGCCCAATTAAATTTTCGCCGAGGGCGAGTACGCCGAGGAATCTGGTAGCCAAGACAACGGGGGCGCGACACTTGAAGTATCAAGTACACCCAGGCGGCTCAGATTTGCTGTTCACCATTTAACTTTGGAACGCAAACAAGTAAATGATCGCGGTAACGTAAACGCGGTAACGTAAACGAGGGGCGGTCGAAGGCGAAATTTCTTTCGATAAAAAACATCCAGAGGGACGAGGCTAAAAGGGAAATCTATCAGTCCGAAAAAAATGAATAGTAACGGATAGTAATTTTGTACCACTCTGTAACTCTGTACACGTGCTGGCGCGGTATGGTAGCTCGATATTATTTAACAGACGGATCATGTGCAGCGTTAAATTGCGCTGTGATCATCAACGCGTGCATTCAGAGGAGACAACGGTTGAATAGCAATTGAATCGCTATCGAATCTGATTCGTCGAATGTAGGGGTACATGTCAATAACATTCAATTGCCGTGCGATCGTTCTCGCCGCTGAATGCATCCATCATTGAGCTTTAATATCGGCGCGCTTAACGAACTTACAAACGCGATATATCTTATTCATCCGTTCGCACTCGCGAGGTGAACGGAGGAAGAGAGACGACGAGAGGATACAGAAATAACGGGCGCGTTCGCGCATCGCGCAAAAAACCCGTCTTCCTACCCTTGAAACTCTTATTTTCTCGCAGCCCACACGCAATCCGCGAACAGTCGGATTACATTATTATAGCATATTGTATCACGTGAAAATATTAGAGATTGTATAAACTCGTGTATATACGTGCGCGCAAGGAAGTAGGTCGTTAAGTAGAATAATAAATCATAAGGAATATATATATACTTCGCGCGTAAGTAATTTTAAGTAGACTTCTTTGGATTGTGGCCCACACGCATGTAGAGGAGACATTTACTGTCGGAACGTGCGTGCGGTTATTTTTAATCATCGATTCGACAGTCTGGTTCTTGGAAACGTTTGAAGCAAAATTCGGCGAGTTAAACAGTTTACGGGATTAAACGGCCGGACATAATTCTAATAATTACTACAGAATCATTATCGATAGTGATTTATGAAAAAGCGAAACAATTAGCCAGAATGGACATTCGGCGCTAGCAAAATTGCAATAATCTTTCGTCAGTAATAACCACAGAAATTTGGTATACTAATATTTGCTGCAATAACAATTTGCGCGTGCTATGCAAAATGTTGCAATTAATTCTAAATATATCGTGACATTGCAGACTTAATGTACTGTGTGTGACGTGGTCGAACCTGATTTCGAAAGCTAATCGATTTAAATGAAATACTCTCTCGGAAAATTATTTTGTAATATTTCTCTCTTTTACATTCACAAGGAAAAGAAACAAGAAAATAAAATTTGCTTTGAAGTTATAATATGTGCGACGATATATCCTCATATTATGAATAATTTCAGCTTATATTTAGCTTTATATTAAATATATATATGACTTTTTGATTATTCAATTGAATTTTCGCACACACAATTAGCGATAAATCTAATCGGTCGTGTAGCTAGTCGAATTATCTTACAAGTCAAAGATGTCTTAACGAAGAGAAAGATGTGTTATTGAGAAGTCGTCACGTAAGGAAAATGTGGGCCACAGTCACAAAACGCTCAATGAAACAAACATTTATTATCAGAAGCTCAAAGAGTTCCGCGAAGCATTCTTGTCTGGCCGATCTCGGGGTGATCTGAAAACTGTGGAATGGAGAAAAGAGTTGTCATAATGGAGATTGGCGTTTTGCCTTCGCTCGGCGAACATTATTTATCACTAATACTTTACGGCGTATTGGAAACTTCCGTGATATTTTCCGTGGGAAAAGGTGTGCGGGAAGAAAATTGAGGAAAAGGAAGAAACGGAACATCGAAAAGCTCGAGTTGTTCATAGACATAAATGGACGAGAAGAATAGAAAAAATTGCGACTTTATTTATGTATGTAAAAATTTTTTATTTTCGCCGCTACAATATTTTTGCTTCATTTTGCATCATTAAATGACGCGTTTGCTCATAACTTCGTCGGGTTCGGTAAATCGATAGTACAGCTTATTTAATTGTCTACCATTAAGCAGAGCACGTTGTAATCAGAAATACTTTCGATTCGATTAAAGGTTCTCTTAAAGTAACAAACTCCTTTTCTTCGATATTTTCTTTCGTGTCATAACTTATTAATTAAATGACAAAACTTATTAAATTAGTTAAAAGAAGAGAATGACGCAATTCTCTTTGACTACTTTGGCAACATTTTATTACAGTGATAGCTCTTTTTTATTTATATACGTCACTATCAAATTTATACAATACAATTAAAGAGAAGAATTAATCGACGAACCACCTAAACTTTTTTGTCGCTCGGAAATCTACGAAAGTTTCCGTACACATATTCATAGTCATTTTTTTTCTTCCCGATCCACCACTTTTATATGCTGATACAGTTTTTTAAGAGAAGTAGTCGCTCTAATCATATTGTACAATCAAACGTCGGTATTCAATTTGATGGATTATTTACGATTCTCTCTCATACGAACGAATAGTCGTAATATATTGTTTATGAGCTTAGGAAAAAGATTGATAGAATCTAGAACCATAAAATGAAAATAAGAGAGACATCCACATAACACGCTTATATGGATATAGCCGAGCTTTTCATGGCACTCGCTGAGAAATCCGAACTTCTTTTCGGAATTCGTAAATTTGTTTCATGATACGCGAACGAATCCGCGTTATGCTCACATAAGTCTGGCTCCTCTTCCGGCACGAGATTGTATCGCGACTGGTTAAATATAATAAAGCGAACAAAATGTTACTGATGTCGACAGTACGTGCCAACGCAGTAATTACATCGTGTAAGTTTTTGTCACGTGAATGTTTTGTAGAGCTATAACTTGCGCGGCATTTTCGCACGAGGGAGGAATGCGGCGTTGAAAAAAAAAAGAGAAATTTCGCTCTAGGATGTAAGAAACAATTCCAATTAACGAATGAAGATTAATATTTGTATATAAATACCATCATATGAAATGTTTCCGTTTTAAGGATTCGCACGTATGTTTCATAATCAAAGGTCTCCCTTCATATTTTTCTTAGTAGTTTTATTCGAATAGAAACTAATCTTTTATATCTAATATGTAAAGTGTAACGATTGCTACGTTATCCTTAGAGACGCCGTAAACATTTCCATTTATTGAAGCAGTCGTATGCGAAGAGCGAAGTGCGAAGGGGTTTATTTGCGATAATCGTGCAGCGATGAAACGGTCGCAACGAGTCATTCCTCGCTCGTTCCTCGAAAGGGCGTCTTCGAATTAAGATGAAGCGTCTTTGAGCGTCGTCCTCTCGCGCAATCTTTCGCGACGAGTATCTTTGAGACCGCAAACGTAGCTCTCTCTCTCGAGAACGCAGATCGTTAACGAGGCGAGGCGTCGATCAAGGCGGACACTTAGCAGAGAATTACTATCGTATGTCTTCCTGTAAGTACCCTTCGACTTTATGAGACTCTTTGTGCGCGCTCGCGCCAATTACCCGGAGAACTATCGAAGAATCGTATCCTTCGCGGCGGCGAAGGTGTGCGGTGGGGAAAACGCCGGGGAAGCGTCAACGATGAGAGGCCGACAAAGTGATTCTTCTTCCATCGCTTCGTCGCGAGAGAAGCCTTTTTGCATAATTCCCGTTTGCATAATTCCTCTTCGCCCTTCCTCGAGTGACTCTCGCAATTGCGTTCGATCGCGACACCGAGCGCAATGCACCGCCGGATATTTTCGGTGACAAGAATAATGACCAACAGTGCCGACAGACCGTCGCACCCGCGCCGCGCCGCCGTGACTCAGATCTGGTCGGTGAAACGTTGCGAGTTACATGTCGATAGGAACATGTGATAAAAGTGGACTGGAGTTACTTTCCTCGGAGTCATCGATGCCGCGACCGTAATTCGGAATTATTCCGAAAATGAGTTGGCAAGAAACGAGAAAGAAGAATGATACATCTATCTAATTTGATTTGTTGTTCGTTTCTTGTTGCCTGAATGAAGATCTGAGATTAAGGTAAACCGCCGTGCATGACTGCTCAACATGACCGTTTGGATGATGAGAGAGCTCCATTAAACGCGAGCGCAATAGTTTTGATGTTGGTTTTAGCTTGAAAGACATATTTACTTAACGGTTGATTTACTTATGCTTCCACGGAACTTCGAATGGAGCTGTAACTCCGCGCTGCAAGTAAATAAATTACCTATACCTAACCCCACATAGAGAGGGACGAAACATATTATTCCGTTGAAGTAAAGGCTACTTAAAGCAGTCACAACAATTTAAGACAATTAACTCTCTCTCGGAGAAAATAACGAGGCCAAAGAGCACAACGGAAACTAGATTTGCTTTAATTCAAGAACTTCCATCCGGGATTAAATTTAAGCAGTCCGGGTATAATCAGCTTGAAGAGGAGAGGAACAAACGCCGGTCCTGAGCAGGAAGTGGATTCTTCGTCCACTCGGGCTCATCCCTCTCCACCGTTCGTCGAAACGTTCGCTCGAGAAGCGAGACGCGGAAAGGGAGCGCAGCGAAATTCGCGAAGCAAGCGTCGTTTCTTCTTCCGCATCGCCGCGCGACGTTTCTCCGCCGAGATCACATTCGAGAACCGGAGATATAAACGCGCGCGATAATCCACGCGCCGCTGCTCTGTTTCAGCGCCAAGATGGTAACCGCTCTAGAGCTAATCGAAGCAAACTCGACCAAAACGCACAGACTGCCGAAATAGGGAATAAACGAACCTTTTTTTCTTTTGTACCGCCGATCGGGGCGCGCGAGTCGCGAGGAGAGAGCCGAGAACCTGTAATCCGACGCCAACAATTACAGAGAGTATTTCGACCAAGACACCAACTGCCTATATTTCGAGGGTACCATCCTTCCGTGACAGAGCTTCGAAGGTCGGAGAACGGCGGTAGAAGATATCGCTCACGACGCCGTCTCGATCCTCTCCTTCGAGCCCCTTTACGCGCTTCCTCAGGAGCGGGAGACGGTCGAGGGGACGTTCAAGTGGACGCAAAAATGTTTCCTCGCGTCGAAACGACACGCTTTGTCGCGCGCTGTTTATCCTCGTCGATACACGAATATTTTCCCCTCGAATTTCCTCGGCGAGCGTTTCGTCGGTCGTCAAAGGCGGGGAGCTTTCGTCAAAGATGTTCTCGCGACATCGCCCGTGGCTGCTCGACGACGTCATTCAGCGATCAGAAAGATTTCCGGCGCGAGCAAGACGGAAGAACTCGACGTGTCGAAGTCGCTGTGGATCGTAACGCGTCAAAAATCACTGCCGCGGGCATACAGAGTTTCCTCGAACTGGGGGAACGTACGTGCAGGCCGTGCGTCGATGTGCATCGCGTGTGTAAATAAATAAACGTACGCCGCACGGGAATCCCGGCGTGAAAACAGATGCGACTCGCAGCCAAGCAGATTCGCGCAATTGAATTATAATTCTACGACAGCGTCCGGTTGCGGTGCCGGAGCGCGAAAACACATGAGAACCGCGAGCGAAAAGCCCAACCGGCGTAATAAGACAAAGGGACTTTCTTCGAGCCTCTCTCATTTTTTCGTGCCGCGCGAAAATACGTCGGCCTGACGATGTGCTTCCTTTTTTCTTTTCCACCTGCGCTTTCGCCGCCGCGAGACACGAGGGCTTGTCAATGGCGTCGCTATTATTGTCGGTATAACCCGCTGTCTTTGTAATATGTACTGTCGTTGTTACGCGCTGTTTATACTGTTATCCATTGTCGTCGCGTCGCCGGCTTTCCGACGCGTTCCGACGACGGGCGTGTCCAAAGGGCGGACGTGAATCGCGCCCGGTCCTCTTGTTGCCAACATTTCGCGACTCGCCGATTTCGGTCGCACGTCGCACGCAAACGTCACTTGAGACTTGCAATATTCATGCGTGACTATCAGCCTGGTACGATTCGCCGAACGCGTGGACGCTTTTCAGAACGGTGGCACGATTTAACCGTGGTCAATCTGCGGTCGCGGACATGTATGGCGCGCCCGACGAATTCCAGTCGTTGTACTACTGTAAACCGCGAGACACCGTATGTGCGTTCAGCTGCACGCACGCGTGTACGTCGTGTGTCTCTCGCGCTTCCGTTCCGATTAATTGTTGACATTTCGTTTAACGTATAATGTATTGTAACGATTTAACGAGGCCGCCAGAGCCGTAAGTGGACAGCAAGAAATTTCCGCGCGCGTCGTTTTTAGCAGCGCGAATTAAAGACTGCGTGAAAATGACCGAAATTCCGATAACTCGGATATATCTCTCCGACCGAGAACCGGGTTGAGTACAATTCGCTGTACGTGGATATATATCTTTAAATGTGATTATTTAAGCAACGACAGGGCCGAGCGTGCGACGTTCTTTTGTGCGTTCGAAAAAGTATACGTATTCGTACGCGCGCGATTAATCGGAATTTCGTCGGCATTGTTGGAATGTTGTGGATCACGAGAGCGATCAATGGCGGATCGATAGGATGGTAGGATGCTGCGCGCGTGTGTTGGAGCGCGATTAGGAATAGGGATTAACGTAATCGAGAGAGACGGCGAAGGGCGAGGCGCCGCGCCGCCCACCTCGCAGTCGCCGAGTGGACATTTCCGGGGACTCGATGGGAGATCTCTCCAAGTCCCTTCGAGCGATCGAACGGATTTAATCGAAATCTTTGCTCAACGTTGTGTATGTGTTATTTAAACGCTAAAACGAAGTTATTCTACAGTCGAAAGATTGAGCTGCAAAACGCGGCCGTGGACGTCGACGGGGGATGAACGTTTCATCACACCGACCCCGAGTGTGCACGAGAGCCGAGAGGGACATTGTTATCATTTTATCGGGCCGACACATGCCGACCCGTTTGTAAATTACACGCGACATAGTGTACGTACCATCGGACGCGACGAGGCCGTGAAGTCCGAGAGGTGGATGGGAATATTAGACAATTAAAACGTAAAGATAGCGGTATCGCGACGTATTAATAATTGTAATAAATGAACTATATATATATATAAGAGTAAAACACGAAAATACCGTAACGTTAAGAATAATAAACGCATAGTAATAATAGTGATAAATAGCGAATAATAATAACAATAATAAAAATAACGCGGTAATTATAATAAAAAGTAACGATGAAATTGAACAACAATATTAATAATAATTCTTACCCCTAGAGTGCTAATTAAACTTGAAGATAAGAAAAATATTACGACACACTGTTAATAATTATCGTAAATGACTATTAGTAAAGGAAGAGGAACTCATATAAAACTGATAGTATTGTTAAGACAATCAGACTTTTATTGCTCCGGCCACCAAGCAGGGCCATCCATGAATATTTGTTGCCGAGTGTTCGCCGGCGGCGAACGATGAAGAGAACACGGAAAATATATCGTCCCCTCCCCCTTTTTTTCTACACGTCCTCGATGTCGAAAGAAATACGGAAGCAGGAGCGCGAACGGGCGAAAGTCAGGCTAACGAGAGAAATGAGAGCAAGTGGAAGAGGACGAGACAGGCCGGACCTTCGACGCACAGCCTCCTCCCCTGCACTCACCCAGCGCCACACATTTCTCGTTCGCGGCGGAAGAGAGAACGCAAGAAGGATCATACGGAGGAAGGGAGGAAGACCGGAAACGGAACGCGGCGGAGCAGACGAGGAGGACGAGGACGCGGCACGCGAGACGGAAGTACGCGAGTGTGCGTCGAGTGTGCCGCGGGACACCATTTTTGTACGCCTCACACATTTTCTACGATTAAACGAAACGCGAAAAAGAAGAAAAAGACTATATAAAAGAAAAAAAGCGGAGGGAGATTTATAAGGAAGCGCGCCGCGCCGACCGAGGATGTTCATCGCCGTCGTGGATTTTCGCGGCGATTCTACGCGGCGCCGGTGATTTTTTTCTTTCTCGCGCCCGCGGGATTCCCCGGGGGTGATTGGCGACACGCCGCCGTTCTCGGTTCTTCGCGGCCCGTTCCCATCAGCCGTTCCGTTCGAGCGGGCGTTCGCGGGCAGGCCGAAAGGACGCGGGAATGTGCCCGTGCATATTTTGCATCACACGCACACACACACACACACATACACACCCCATCCAGGCACACACACGCACATGTGTACACAGCCGTGTATCGGGCTGCAGTCGGGCGCTTTACCTCCGAATCGCCGACTACGCGTATCGCGTTAAGGAATTATAGCTCTCGAATTATCAACGGCTTTAACGGGTGGAACTTTAAGGAAAGAGCGAATCAGAACATCCTTTAATTGATTTCGACTTGGACTTTATTTGAGAAGTGGAGGTAGGATCTGAGGAATAACGTAACGCTTAACGAGGCAAATTGAGACGCTGTCGACGTTAAACGAAATGGAATCTTCGCTAATGGAAGACCCGAGTCCGGATGTTTGTAACTGAGGGAAAGCGTGTGATTTCCGATACACCCCCCATGCGTACACACACGCGTACACGCGTGGATCGATACGAACCTGTAGAAGGTCATAACGCACACCGAGCACTCGACGACACAAGTTAGAGATGATAAAGTCGATATTTTTCAGCGGGAATAGCTGGCGAAAATCGAGAATGCTTCCAACGAGAGATAGAGATGGCGAACATCAAACGTTTCCTAATGGATCCCGCCGTTCCCCAAAATAGATATGTCGCCATCTCTACGTGTATCCATACGCGATGGAACGGAAGTAGGCGATTTTACCGGAAACGACGGTCATTCGCGAATTATCGAGCCATTCTTGTTCGGTCACGTCACGTCGTTTCTCGCTCGCGTATGGGGAGTAGATTTTATGACCGTCGGAAGTCGGCGTGATGGACCGAAGGGATTTTTTTCGACTCGCCGATCGTCGATCGTTCAGCATTTTTACGACACAAACGCGCATAGATATTCCGATTCACTCTGTACGTACGCGATTCATATATACACAATATATATGTACATTTATATATATATATATATATATATACCGCGAGAAAGGAAGAGAGAAATCCTCCCTCGTCGCGTAGCGCTTTTCGCTTGGACGGAGGGCTTCTGAAACCAAAAGTAAGCGGAGGGGAAAGAACGGCGCGCTTTTTTTTAAGTAGAATAGGCCGGTCTCGATCGATGGACCGACGCCGAGATTCCGTGCACCGTCGCGTAATTTCGTCCGCGAATCTCGCAAGCGGCTAGCGATGATCCCGGACTAACGCCTGCTTACGGACGCAACGAATCGACGTTGCGCGTCGGTAATCGTCACGGGAGAGATACATCGGTAATTAGGAATCGCGGAGTCACGTTCGAGGTACGAGGTCACGAGTGTCAAGAGAGTTTTCTTCAGTCCTAGATACGAAAATTCCTTCCAGTCCATTTCCTTTTTCGCGTCCCGAAACATCCACGTGGTTTTAGGTATAAAGATGCCGTCACTTCTCTCGGACACGAAGAAGTTTAATTCTATTAATGCACATATCTTGCCTCACACTATAGCTGTAACATAGTTATTACGATCTCGCATCTTCGTTTACGCGACGCCGACGCACAGACACGTTACCGTAATATAACGTAAGTGGAAGGAGCGTCTCACTTTTTTTACACTTAGAGATAATTTAGGTTACGAGAAAGTTGACGGTGAATAATACGCAAACTTCTTTTGAGAGTGAGCAGGACTCGATAACCCGTTATCCCGTTGGTGTATCTCGCGTGCGAGGGTGTTGGTGCGCCATCGCTAGAAGGAGGCCAGTTTTAAACTCCCCCTTCGGGCCCTTCCGATCGAAACTCCGAAACGCGCTCCCGTTCTCCTTTCCTCTCTGCGTTCCGCGTTCCTTCATCCGTTTCCCTGATTCTTTCTTTTTTCTTTTCCTTCTTTGGCGATCTCGACGAGCGAATCGCGCGCTTCTTACGCTCGAGAGGCACGACTACGACGTTTACGTTAATTAGGTAACGAGATAACGAGCGTCTAAGGGAAATTAAGGATAAAATGCAGATAAAGAACGCATGTTATATACGTATATATACGTACATAGCCCGTACACACACGCGCGAGCGTGCAACGCGCGTATGCTCGCACACAGGTGTACCCTACTACACACACACATACACAGACACGCGGCCACACACACGAGTAACGTGTAATACATACGAGGAATAAGGAAGAAAAAAAAAATAACATACGAGCGTTTTGTTATATCCGTAATATGTAGGCGAACGTGTGTTAATAAGAGAGTAAACGTATCGAATCTACAGTTACATGTTTACGATAAAATTACGGGTAATTAAGAAATTCTAGATTTTTTCTAACTAATCGAATCGTACGGCGGACTCGTGCCAATCCTCTAGATTTACGACCTAAAACGAGATATACAAATGGAGATGAAGCTGTTATCCTATATATTAAGTCGGCTTGAAATATATTTCATTACGTGTATTTATCGAACGAGTGTTGCGTTCTACGTGCGTGCGTGAGTGCCCGCGCGTGAAAGAGCCCGTGAGAGAGTGATTCGTACGCGTGTGCATGCGGTGCGTGAGGGATACGTGGCGGGTTTGTGTGCGTGTGCATGTTTGCGTATGCGTACGACAAAATAAGCGGGCGAACGAAGAAGGTACGAGACGCCGAAGCGGAGAGATGTGCAAAGAAAATAATTTCATATAGGTAAGAGATATGCGCGCCGTGGGAAAAACACGCGACAGTGGCAAGAGCAGCGAAAGGAATCGTCAGGCGACCAATTAACGGCGCCTCTCATTTGCCTCCATTTAATTTCGCAGCTCGCGTCGGTCAGCCGCGTGTTTGATTAACGACGAAATTCATTTTGTTGGCATAGATACGAAATTTTAATCTTGTTTGTAGGACAATAAATGCTTTCGCAATTTAAACAAGCGAGCATATATGTAACCGAGTAATTACGAATTGCGAGGATATTACGTACGTTCTATGTATACTATTATTTACATCCCATCTTTTTGAAGTTGCTATATATTCAGTGATAAAAATCATCTTGGAAATATGTCGAATGAATTTTCAGAAAAATTGTGGATTATTTGTATCATCGCTGGCTGGGGTATGTAATCTCGTTATATTCAAGAGAGGATTAATCGCGTAAAACGGCACAAATCATAGGTTGTGCCATTTGCGATTCCGAAATACTGTAAGGCATTATTGCTTTGTTAATAGCTGCAAACAGCTTTTTCGCTGCTTATACGCTATTATATTTCATTCGATATTTTTGCGCTATCGACATGTGCGCAACATTAATGATTCTTATATATTATTTCGCAGTCACGGAAAATTGGCAATCAAAATCCATAGTGGGAACATTCGTGTTTTATTCATGAGATCATTGAAAATGTATGTGATCATGTGTAACAAGAATGGTAATTCTACATGTGCGTTAAATTTAGGAAATTTGCAATTGTGATAAATCGGCATTTAAACGACGAAATACCGACGGTAAAGAGCGTGCCAACTTTTAAATCAGTTATTTTGATGCGTCATTAAGCGTGATAAACGGAAATGCAAAAGCAGACGTGAAATTTATTAAATTTGTTTTTGCTGAAAATTGATTACAAGTAATTTTTTAAAAATTATAGATAATATAAGTACATGGATATTTTTTCTTGCTTTTAATATCAGATGCATATAATAATAATAATATAATTGGAAGATTGATTGAATCTAATAAGATTTTCAAGTTTAATATTTGTTAATTTGGTTTCTTCATTCGGTGATAATGCATTTTATACATCCAAAAAATATAATAATTTATATAATTACATTTCTTCAATTTTTTGTCGCATTTTTTTATTACGCTTAAAAGTCGTTTCGTTGATAATACACTTATCAAAATAAATGTGGCGATCATAGTCTTGATCCTTTTCATCTATCATTCTCTCATCTATTATTCAGTTGATCGATTCTGCACGAGTACACAAATTACATCGCCGTTTTTAATAAATGCGATCAACTCGATAAGGCGATTAACGAAAGTACACAGTAATATTTTTTAGGGACATACAACTTGTAATAAAAAGTTCGATGTTCGAGGAACAGCGTGAAAGAAAGTGGAAGATGCTGTTTTCTCGGCATTATTCCGGGGAATTTAAGAGACTGGGTCGCCGTATATCATCGTCGCGCCTGCGCCATTAAAGGGTTCATCTTTTTCTTTTTGCTATTTTCGATTTCATGACTACATCGAGCTCACGCCATCCGAGTCGCGTGTCGTCGCATCACTGCTACTGTCTCATTGTCGGTATAGTGTTTATATTATCGCTGTATAGAGAGACGAAGAGAGAGAATGAGGATGAGAAAATGAAGCGTTTAATTAATCGACGCCGTAACGAAAGAAGTGAGATAATTATTGCTATACATATGTATATACGGTGTGAAACGGAGGGAAGAGTTGCCAGGAGGGGACACGAAGGGGTTTAAAAGGGGGGGGGGGAGATAGAGAATATTTCTCACCGCCATTACTGGTCATTGCGGATCGTTATTATACGATTACGACGATTATTATTATTGTAATCGCTATTATCCTATTATTGTAACTATTATTATTATTGTCATTGAATATTATTAGCGAGGATTATTATCGTTCTGGCGAGTCGCGGTTCCGAGTGTACGAGTGTGGTGGAGGCGTAGAAAGGGGTTGCGTGAGGGCGAACGATAAGAGGAATGTACGCGGGACGAACAGCGATCGTGAGATTGTGAGGAGAGGTAAGGCGCGCGTGAAGAAGGAGGCGCGAAAATTTTTTGGGGAGGAGGGAAAATTTGTTTTAAATAAACAACGAATCACCGAGATTTCTACATTTTTGACATGCCGATCTCTCTGTCTATCTGTTTGTCTATCAGTCTGTTCGTCTGTCTGTCTGTCCGTCTGTCCGTCTGTCTGTCTGTCTGTCTGTCTATCTGTCTGTCTGTTCCTTGTGCGTCTGTTGTCTGACGTGTCTCAGAAACGAGTGCCACCTGCCCAACGTGCGTCTATTATGTTACTTGTTACTTGATCATTGCACCTGGCGCGACATCCGGGTGCGCGCGGGTGTACTTTTCCTTTACGGACGAGTTCCATCGAAGACTCGCCGGCGAACGTTCGCAAATCGCATCGACGAGTCTCGCAATTAAGCCCTCTCTCTCTCTCTCTCTCTCTCTCTCTCTCTCTCTCTCTCTCTCTCTCTCTCTCTCTCTCTCTCTCTCTCTCTCTCTCTCTCTCTCTCTCTCTCTCTCTCTCTCTCTCTCTCTCTCTCTCTCTCTCTCTCTCTCTCTCTCTCTCTTCCGCCAAATCGCGGGACGGTCGTCGTTGCGATCGTTGCGAATGGCTCGGTATTTGAATATCGGTGTCGGACTTCGTGATTTGTACATATTTATTGGCACAGCGCCGGTTAATCAGATCGGGGCTCCACGGTTTCTTATTCTTTCGATATTCGAGTACTCGAATTTGGCTCATTCGCGAATGTCGCGTCAGTTGCAATTTCGGTCCGGCGAGTCGGGATATCGGTTGGCTCAATAAACATATAAATAGTCTCATTCGAGATTGTCCAAATATCTCGATCACTTCAATCTCAATTTTGGGTTTTAGAAAATTGTTTCATAATTCGGTGATACCTTGCGGTACCAATGTTAACCTTGCGGATCTTCGTTTTTTCAGTGAGCTACAAATATATTAGAACAATTTGTGGCGTTAGATATCGGAACGTTAATGTCCGGCAGCATCCAGATATCGCGGAACGTTAGTCGCCACCGTTTAAGAAACGACGCGGAATTTTCGCCTTTGAATTTGCCGTGTGTTATCGATACGTCGTTATTCACACGTCGAAATACCCGAATTAACCGCACTGCGATCATCCGGATATCCCGAATTAATTCGAGTATTTCGACGAATCCAGCCAGCGTGTAATTCGAGCCCCCGCGAGCCTGATGCGCTGTCGATACCGTACGATAGACTGTATAGTAACTTTTATGACTTCTTTTATACATCCGATTTAGCGGTAGCGACGCCAAGTCGACGTGCCGGATGTGGCGTAATGTGCCGGCAGTGAGATCGCACGATCGCGAGGTGCGCGACGTTATTCCTCGCCCGTCGCCTTTGCCGAACTGCATTTGCGAGAACAATGGAGATGCGGAATGCGGCTGACACTTGCATCTCAGCAAGACACGTCCAAGTAAGCGATGAGATCTTGCGGTAAGACTGTTTTGTAAATAGATCTGCGGAATATATTTCATAAATCTGAAAACATACATATTGTCTTATTTAAAGAGGGTATTATTGTTTTATCTAGAAAAGGGAGAGATTCAGAAGAACAAAGAGAATCGTCATTATATTAATCATTAATTATAATTTTTTATATTAGACTCCATCGCGCAATATTTTCAAATGTTAAAATTAATAGTTATCGATTGTTAATAATTCGATAATTATTTTAATTACAAAATATAACAATTATACGTTATTTGTATATATAGTTATGACCATACGTTATATAAATTAGAGGAAACGTGAAACGTTACAATTTCTTATTTCTTATTCAACAAGGGTTCTAATCTCTAACATAAATTCAACAATGCCTACTTTGAATTGACACGACAGTAAATGCAGTTCGCACGGTAAATTCGGCAACGCGGAACGCCTCAGACGCGACAAGCGAATAAGAATTTCCAGCTCGTCGCATTCATCGAGAATAACGGACTGACGGGTTTGCTCGGGAATTTAAGCGCGTCAGAGTACACGGCGGTGCACGCGCGGTATTGTAATTCTCGTCGACAACGACGACGACGCTCGCTTCCGGCGATCGCTGCTGCCTGGGGAAGTCGGCGCTGGCACATCTCGGCGACGACGATCGTGTCGCGATTTATCCCGCGATTTGCGATTCCACGCGCGCCGCCCATATAACGCGTCGTCCGGCGAAACGACGGGGCTCGCCGGGGCTTAAACGGCAACGAACACATACACACACACGTACAGGTACACACACGCGCATGCAGCATGCACGTAGCGTACAGCTATACACCCGCACGTTCGTTCCTTCGTTGCGTTTTCCGTCGCGTTTCTTCCGTCGCTTCGTCACGAAACGCACACGCCGTCTCGCACAACGCATTTATGATCGAGCTCGCTCGATCTCGCTTCGAGGGGCAAATGGCACTTAAATCCGTCTATAATTTCTCACGTAATTCCGCTCCCGACTAAAGATCGAAAAGGCGAAAAGGGTAAGATAGAAGAGGCAGAGAGTTAGAAGAAAGGGACTGGAAGGACGTGAGTGAGTGAGAGTTGGTAGAATGTGCGAAAGGGAAGAATGATGTGAGAGAGAGAGAGAGAGAGAGAGAGAGAGAGAGAGAGAGAGAGAGAGAGAGAGAGAGAGAGAGAGAGAGAAAGCGGAAGCAGAGACGCTATATGTGTAAAATATTAATTACCTAATTACAAGGAGCCATTACTCTAACGGAAAGGAGAGAAGAAGAGAAACACTCACATGCATTATGTATGGATAAACTAAACTAATCTATTTGTAAGCTAACGTCTACACTCTACACAACTATCCACGTATGTAAAACGATTGAAATAACGAACGGTTAAAATTATTGTTTAAAAAATAATAAACGTATTGAAAAAAAAAAGAGAAAAGAGTCGCCGATGTCAATTGTCGCTCTCGCCTTGTACGTGTTCCGTTTCCCCCCTTCTCGTTAAGAACCGCGCCACCGAAAATCTGTGCGTACATGTACATATACATCCATCAAACGAGACCCGGGACCTGCCCAGTCATCGGCGTCTTTCTTCCTCCGGACGGGAAGTCCCCTTCGCGACAACTTTTATTGGTAAGGCACTTTATGAGAGGGGGAAACCCCTTATCGCGCAACGTAAATGGAGAAGTCCGATGAATGATGGATGAATTTGGAGCAATTCAGATAAGCCCTCGGTGAACAAGTGAATTATCCTACGCGGTAGGATAGAAAACTTCTCTCCGTAAGCTTCTTTTCTTGACGCGAAGCTGCGTAATTTCGTCCGGTCGGTGCGTCGATCGGCGCTCCAACAACGACGTGCTCTTCCGGCTTTTGTGTCGTCGACTTGAAAACTTCCAGATAAGAAAAGACCGTCCTCCCCTTAACTTCTTAATTGCACGCTACGTAATATCACCCGTCGGCTTTACTATCTAACGGAAATTGTTTCCTTTTTCCTGCAATTTTTTCTGAAGTTCCTTTTCGAAGTTTGTACGCGCACGAGAGACTCTTGTCTTTGCGTTATTTTTTTCCCCCCGTGAACGATACACATGCGTCTACCCGCATCCTCTTTTTTTCCCTTTTTGAACAGCATAGACATGCCCTTTCTCATCAAATTATGAAAATAGCCGCGCGCTCTCGTCGCTTTGCCGGTTTCCAGCTTAAAGCTGAAACTCGAGGACGAGGGAAGAAAAAGAAGACGGATACTTGCAGACGCGCGGAGACGGAGGAAAGTATAAATTCACATCAGTATCTTGAGAATTAATTACGACGTGAGCATATAAAGAACCATTAAAGTGCTCTCCCTCGAAAAATAGAGAATTAGTCTCGCGGATGATAAATTCTGGTTAATTAGAATCAAGTCGCCCGCGCCGGAAGTTCTCTCATTGAGATGGAGCGGCATTCATGCTATACTATTTAAGACCATGGGCTGGAAGCGCAACTTTATATTGATCAACGTACCGAAATAAGAGAGCAGTTACCTAAGGGGAAACTTTGTAACAATGCGTCTTAAAGAGAAATTAAAGTTTCAAGTTTCATCCACGTCGAAGACATTGGACATTAGCCATACAAAAACGTTTTATTATTAAAATATTAATGTTATCTGTTTTAATTAATGACGCATTATAATAAACTAAACGCGCAGATCAGATATATAAATATACATCATACATTACGATTCAAAATTTCCTCCATTTAATTACCATAAAGATTGGTCAAGCGATATAAATTGAATTTTATTAATTAATTTATTTTGCGCGATCTGAAATTTTCAGCTGCATGATATTACATTTGTTATTATTTATATAATGTTCGATAAATGAATGTAGATAGATGTAGATAGATTCAACAAAGCACGCTAATTTAAATAAAAAAAAACCGTATTGTAATCGATATTGCATTGAATTTTATTAACTACAAAAATTGAACTATAAAAATTCGAGTTTTGAAGAGTTGTCAAAAATATTTTAACCAATATTTGTTAGTCTAAAAAATTAGGAGTTCTAATATTCTAAATATTATTTCACATATGAAACGAAAAGGCTTGAAATTGCTCAATGTATCAATGCTCAAAGCGATAGCGTTATAAACTTATCATTTCCCACAAGATGTTTTATACAAGTTTCTAAAATAGACGATTTTGTGTTGTATGGCAGCGGTACATGGAGCTTTAGAAAGCGGAAACCCTCTGGTCGCCGGTATTCAGCGGAAGTTTCGTCATGTAGACATTAATATCCTCTCACACGCGGCGTGCTTTCCGCAGAGATATGTATATACGGTGGCGCGACGAGAGGGACTGCAGCTACAAATGTCACGGGGATTCTTGCCGTGTAAAGCAGCCTCTGTCCCAAGATTTATTCCGCCGCGTGTCTGCTTAACATGTACAGGTCAACTTTCGTCGCGCGATCGAACATATTGCTGTCTACTGTTGCAAAACCGGACATGGAGAAATTCTGAATCACGAGAACGTTTCATATGCTCGAGATGAAACACGGTGTAATTTCGATGTAGTTTTAGGTGGACACAAAGATACATTATTCATATTTGCTGATTTCCCTCTGCGGTATATGGTAACACGCTTAACAGACAGTTACACAGTTTACTCCAATTAGTTTGGAGATTTACTAAAAGAAGAAAATGTCCATAAATTTTTTATTTCAGATCGAATTGATTAATCCTGTAGATATGATTTATACTCCTGTTTCTATCCGATTTTCATTGCGAACGATAGTTGTCTTTAAACGAATCGTGTTGGTTCCAATGGCAAGTTTGAAGCATTGGCAGGCAGAGTTAGAAGAGGATAAAATCATAGGCAAGCCCGCAAAGCCGACGTGAATTTATTTCGAGGAAAATTGCTTGTTGCCAATAAATATATTCGAAGCAAAAAGATGGTACGTCTGTTTGCTTGTTTAGTGCAAATAATCGATTTCTACCATGAAACGTTTATTTTGCGTTTTAAAATATTTTATATCGTTTTTCATAGCACTTTCTCTTATAGAAGCAAATATTTTGATTGAAAAAATACGTGAGTGGTCAGATATTTCCACTCATATTTTGCAAAGTTTTATTATTTATTTCAATAAATAATAAGAGTATACGATAGCATTTTTTAAAATTTTATTTATATGACTCAATATACCGATATAATAATTGCCGTTTGAGTGCGGCGAAAGGCAAAAAAAAATTGATACAAGAGCTGAAGTTACCACCGGCGTTTTAATGAGTTCATAAAAGTAAAAGCGATTACGCGATAGCTGCCAGTTATCTGCTTGATAGCGTCTAACTTTCTTCGGAGATGGCGAACAGATAAAAATTGCAATTAATTTTTGCATCACGCTAATGAATTACGGCGGTTAGGGAATCGCTTTCGAGCGACGCGATTCGAATCGGCCCATCCTGTCAGCAATCGTATACACGCACGTCGTCGTCTCGATCGGGACGACGGAGGGTACTCTAAAGTTGAGGTAGCGCAAAAACGTTTCGGAGAACGGTATACTCTTTTCTCCTTTTCTCGAGTACCATCCTAACGTAGCTCTGCTCGAGGACCTTTGTCGTGCATCTCAAGGACCTCGGCTATCCGCCGCATTGTGTAGCGAATTTTCCATTCTCATCGTGAAAGATGCGATTTAAGATTATCGAAAAGACTGGTGCCTTTGCCAGAATCGTACCAGATAGTCCCGTACGATAAATTGACATTCTTCGGAGCGACAATACGTTACCGTGAAACAGAGGAAGGGAGAGAAGGGAGAGAAATAATTAAAGATATAAAAATATTTGACAGGAGATTTTTATTTTGGTTATCATGTCTGAGATACGGTGAGCTTTATTGTATGTTTTCAAATGCATGGCAACTCGAAGAGGGCAAATAACCGCTTTTTTTCGTAGGTTCCGCGAGCGATGGGCGTCTTATTTTCTTTACATTATGGACATTTTTCTCATCGTTCTATATTTAGACCCATACTCCCTTCCGAGTAAGAAAGATAAATAAATACAAAATTGTGTTTTGCAAGTATGACAATAATATTCTGGAGCAACATCAAAATAAGTATATTTAAAATTGAGATAAGTTCGATCTATCTCGAACTTCAAGGTATCGCAAAAACAAGATATTAATATAGATTCGTTTTAAATATACATACTTGTCATCACATTGAATCGCGCACTTAAAAGAAAGCTTTCAAATTTACTTATTTTCTATGTAACAATAATCAGAGATAAACAATATTTTATAAAAATTTGTTTTTATATATCAAATATAATTCAAATATTTTAACAACAAAATTAAACCGGAAACAATCAAAAGAAGTAAGTTTAGAAGTAAAATAAAAATATTTAAGGCAGGCAGGTATATCATCTTGAATGCCATCGTATCAAACGAATAAGAAATAATATCTTGTACAATAATGTGTCTGCTTCCCCTCCTAGTTTTGCTGTTGTATACGCACACCGACATTTATTGCTCCGCGATTTCGCGTTAGGGACGATTCCAATCTACGAAGACAAAAGAAAAATTGAAGTCGTTGGTTTTCTTTCCCGCCGTTGGTGTCTATCCCTTTGTCGCGAGAGTTGACGACGACGCAATATCCTTCCACGTAGCATTCCTCTCCGCGCCGGCTCGTTCTTTCTTTCTCCTTTTGGATAGATTGGCTCCCGGCACGTATTCGAATTTTCCATGCCGAGTCACCCGAGACTTCTCTCTTACAGGAATCCACCTTCCCCGTTCTTCCTATTTCATTGTAAACGGGACGAAAGTATTTCAGAGTGCCGGGTGAGTCTTCGGTGAAAACATCGGGTATACGTGATACGGATGTTTGAGCATCTGAAAGATTCGACGTCGATACTAAACGACGTCGAACTCATCGAATACGGCCGCGACGTTAATTTCTCGTTGCGTGATCCTCTTCTGAACGAGCGATTTACTTCGTTTAACGTTTTAGCGTAGGGTAGGTAGTCCATCAATGAACCAGTAGTACACTATGAACCATTGCGATATTTCATAAATGTAATGTTGCTAGATTGTGCTTGTTGTCATGCAACGACTCGCATTTGAACCCCTCTCCGGCTCCCCAATCGGCAGCCAAATCGCGCGAAGGACGGCCGTTTGAGGCCACATTTTGTGATTTTTGGGTGACAAACTAAGTTTTTTTCGTTTTTTTGTTGTTATATCTATTATTTTTTTCATTATTGTATAATTTTGTGTATATTTGGCTTTATAATTCTGTAAGTAACTTTCTTCTATTGCATTATTTTACCGTATTTTTTTTGTAGATTATCGTAAAAAATGTTATATGGTCTACAATGAACCATTTTGTTTTTTACTACAGTTATCTGTGTTATAAGTCTTATTAAACTGACTAGTTGCTACAATAAATAATAATCTAAGTGAGAAAAAGTCTAATTAAAAATAATAATTTTTATTGTAAGCTTCAAATAATAAAAACATAACATATATAATTAAATTAGTTTTAATTTAAAGTCATACTATCCTAACCTTACTTATTATATCTTATAATTATCTCTTCCCTAAATAAACATTTTAAAACATAGTAAAACTAAAATAACACTAACAATTCATAGTATAAAACATGTTTGTTTATTGTTAAAAATGGCTAGGTTCATTGTGTACACACCCCTGTACACTATGAACCATTTGAAATTGTTTTAAAAAAATCGAAGTTGTGGCTAAACTTTAAAAATGACTTATAAGTCATCTTATACAGTATGTAGCCAACTACATGGTTTATTGTTGGACTACCTACCCTATAGCAGGTTTCACAGTCATGTAAAACTTGTCGATCTTACGTAAAAGAGCCGCGGAATACCATCGTAAAATACATTGCCGACGAACCCGTGGAACTCCCGCATTCTCATTCTTGAGAGATGTACGTAGTGAGCAAAAAAATACCAAACTACGAAATGGGTAAACTTTAGATAGACAGAAGTTTAACGTCTCGTTGTGGAGAGCCAGCGCTGTTTTTAAAATTCGCCGTGACGTTATGCGGCTGATATTAAAACGCTCTGAGCAAATAAATGAAAAGAATACAATTACTTTTCGTAATTTGCTTCCAGCATTTCGGGATGGGAGGAGGAGAGAGAGAGCTCTCTCTAGAGAGAGAGAGAGAGAGAGAGAGAGAGAGAGAGAGAGAGAGAGAGAGAGAGAGAGAGAATTGTTCACATATTTCGTCGAGTAACGGATTGCTGCTTGTATAGACGCGTTCTTTTTAAACGTTTTCTCGAATAGCGTTTCCTAAAGCAGAACTGAATCATCTGAAGAGGCTGTGCATTTAAGACAATTAGAGAAACCTATTATTCCTCTCAGTATATTTTGTGTAAGATAATTTTTTTTTAGCTCAGGTTCTTTTAACAGTATCAAGTATAGATTTTAATATGCCGCGTTGCTATAATTTCTTTTTCCCTAAGTTCTTTAATTAACATATTTCTCTCCCTCTCTCTCTCTCTCTCTCTCTCTCTCTCTCTCTCTCATTGAAGATGGAGCGTTAAAGTTTTATCTTCTTATGTCTTGCTGGCACAGCGTTAAGGAGAGCGAAAGATGAGCTTCGTTTCTTTAATAATTTTGTCCGCACAAGAGTTAACAATAAAAGAAGCGAACATAAAACTTCGTCTGCCTACGAGGAAAATGAGTTTTCTATGGAATTCCAGTTGACAAAGGGAGCCGCATGGAGCGTATATCTGCCGTAAAATTCGCGAAGTAGAAAGTCGAAGATATAAATGTTCACCCTGTTCTCCTTTCTCCGCCAAGTTTATCAGAAAATGACCTCGACACGCGCGCTCTGCTGTGGCGGTGCAGACTCGTTTCGTATGCACTCCTGGTATTATACAAGACGGATCTAAAGTCTTTTCGCTATTTCGTCGGTACTGTGCAGACACTGAAGTATTAAGACTCTTCTTGCTGGTAATGTATTAGCTTCAACGCGCAGTTCGTATTTCGCACGTTAACGTGAAAAAGTCCTCAGCCACGGATTAAATTCTAAATAATTGATAACGCCATGTCACGAGGTAAACATAAGACGGGATAAATTAAAAAGGAAAAGAAGGGTATGGAAATTAAAAAATATCAAGTTTATTATTGATAATTTTATTGAAAAGAGAAGTCAATTAAATACATTTCGGTATTTTTCTAGCGACTCATCGACATCAAACAATCCTGATAAATATTCTCATTTTTATTATCACGCGTAATATATATCTATAAATAATTCGTAACAAAGGGATGTTCCAGAGGAAAATCTCAGAGCCGTGGATAAGCCGCGCCGCAGAGAGAAAGGGAGAGCTTCCCGCGGCTCCATTATTGTTATCGCTCCGAAGGCAAGGAGCGTGCGTCGGCAATGGTCTCGAGCCCGAGATATTCATCTGCAATTCTCCTTGCGATACCGTCCTGAAAGAAATTAATCTCGGCCTTCATTCCGCCGACGCGATCGCACTTTTATTACGGAGCGGAGCCCGAGCGGCGTAATTACGGCGAAAATACCGGCGCGCAGAGGGCGAGTTTCGGTTTCCGCGGGTAATCCTATCTTCCCTTTCCCTCCCCTGGCGCTCGTTTCGCCTCTTTGACTCCAGACGCTTTCCGCCGTATACGTTTCCAGTCGAGGATGTAATAATGCAAACCCAACGACACGGTGGTCTCGCGTCCCTGTGCGTCTGATACCGCGGCGGGCCGTAGGGGGATCTAGAATGCGCCTCGTATTCCTGTGATCTTAGGGCAAGGCGCGGCTTAACATGCCAGCGAAACGTCCGTTGTGTTAATGGATCGAGTTCGCGTTTCCCTGTTGTGTACCCGGCAAAGTGGAAACCGATGGTGGACGAGGTGTAATTTCATTATTAATTTCATTGCTCGCGCGGGATATTGCGACGTGACGACATATCCCGGGGCCTTTTCAGAGTCTGGCTTTGACCTTCCTTCATCCGGTCCCCCAGCTTTAGTCAGATCTAAATCAATTAAATCAATCAAATTGAACGATTTTCTTTCAAATGTTACAATACGAACGTGTCCGTGTACTCCGCCGTGACGATGAATAATCAAATGACGAATGCTCGCGATTTGCTTAGCGAGCACGTGTTTTTCAAACACGAAATGATTTCGCTGGCTTTTCATGTATAGATAGAAGTACCCCCGCTCATAATTGCGCCTGCATAATTATTGAGTTCCAAATTTTGAAATTATTGTCGTGTACGGAAGGTTTATAAAATCGGTTTAATCATTCGAGTAATCTCGTAAACGCGAGCGGCTCTATCAAAAGTTAATTGCGTATCTCATTACGTCGCTACATTGATGAATGATAAAATGTTTATTGCACATTGTACGTTTGTGTATTCTTCGTCTGTATTCGTGCGTCAATCAAGTTTATCGTATGAATTCTCGTTACATTATAACAGAATGTTCAAAAGTCTTTATTAAAACAAATTATCCGTTCACGATGTGTCGATTGATACGAGGAAGTAACAAGAGTCTCGTGATACCGAGACTTTTCAAGCGACGACGACAACGAGGGGACCGGGAAAGTGCACCTGGCAGGAAACTCGTCGTGTTTCAGGGCACGGTGTCACTTACGCGGCAGCCGAAACTGTTAAAGGCCACAGCACACGGCAGGCAGGGCGCGTCTCGCGAAATTAAGTTAATCGGAAAGAACCAATTTCTTCGGGAAGTACTGCGGCAGTGCTACCGGGCGATGCCTTCCGAATCAATACTTTACTCGTCGCGGCGAGCCCTCGGTGCAACGCTGCAGCGCGGCTTATAGCGTTCCAACGATAGCGGGGCTCGCCTTACATTGACGATGTTTAAGTGCGTGCCGCCTGCACGCCGTGCGAACTTATCGGGCTCGCGCTGCCTCCCCGAATTTCGTTAAACCCGTTCGCAACGTCGTCTAATTTGTAATTAACAGCGGCCCCACCGCTGCGCTTATTATTGACAGGTTTCGCCGCGTGCGTCGACAGTCTTCGCGAGCGACCTCGGTGCGCCCGTTTAATGCTCGAGAGAAATTTATTAACAGAACAGAGGGATAAAAAAAAATAAGGAAAACTTTTGCAGCGTACTTGACAATAAAATTCCTATTTAACTCCGGGACGTGAAATCGAGCGATCGAAAACTGGCGGGGCTTCACCCCCAAGTTCGCTATTTGTGTATTAACGTCGCGAACGGGGGCGATATTTTTTACGTCAACGGCGGAACTCCTCCTGGTTGGCCCTCCATAGAATGTTGCTTCGAAGCCGTTAAAAAAGTTTCCGCCATAATTAGCTCTTTCGACGGGCAGCTCGGGCTGGAAAAGTTCGACCACATAAAAGTCGTTGCGTCGAGTTAAGCCACGCGGATGGACGGCAAGCCATCGGGATCCTTCATTGAGACCGCGCCCATAACGCGGCGATATACGATCGTGGTCGATAATAAACCGCGGCGCTCTCCCTTTGTAGCGAGCTGATAGCATTCTCATGCTTTAACAAGTAAAGAGAATAACGTGTCGTATCACTATTAGATGCTGACGATCAAAGACTTAATTGTATATCTCATATCGCAAATTTTTCAGAGCTCATTTTTTAAAACATTGAATAGCTTTAATCGTCGTAATGCATCTTTCTAGGCTACAATTTCTTAAAGTTAATCAGCATAATTGATGAATTTGCGTAAACTGCATGAATAATTGCTTATCTAAAAATGGCATAGATGTTATTACATTTTATTACCCGCAATATTTTTTAAATAATATTCCTACTTTAATTTAGATACAAAGTCAACGAAGAATATTACACGATTTACATTAAAAACAATTTTTCTGAAAAATGTCACGTTTGTTTCAATCACCTGCATGGATTGAATTACACGTCATATTAGTAACAGTTCTCCAACTCTACAAATTGCATTCTCGATGCACGATGATATTTACCACAAAATGGCGTATTAGACGCAGCCACTCCTATGATAATTAAATATCGCATCCGCGTGTGAAAAAATTCTTCGATCCGTGTATCCGGTCGACTGTGCGGCTCTGAAAAAGCGTTAAACGCGATTCTTCCACGACGGCGGGCTCGCGTAAACGTGCGCACGCGGTGCCCCGCGTCCGTGCGTCCCTCGCAGCGTTATTTTATAACAAAGCATACATATTCGGCGGGCGTCTCGCGTGTGGGAGCGACGGCGAATGCGTCCCGAGTCCCACGGGGGCGGGTGTCGCGACGCGCCGTGAATCCGACATCGCCCGCGTCGCATCGACCGCGAAAACGGCGGCCTTCGACTGCCACCCCGTTCGACGCCACGCGAAAACGATCGCCGCCGTGCCCGGCGGCCCGCGCGGAGGTGTCCCTTTACATATCGCTCGGCTGCTGCGGGAATTGCGGCTAACCGTACGGAGAATCGGCGGCGGTGCCGTCGGAGAAGGAGAACTGTTATAAGCCGGCCTTACACACCACGCCCGCGAACTGGGGCGGTGCCGCACCGCCGTGGAATCGATATCCGTTCGCTCTTACTGGATTTTATTTGCCGGTGACAAAAAAGAAGAGGAAGGGGGCAGAGGGAGACGCCGCGATCAAAAATGAGCTCGCCGCGTGCGCGGCGGGCAGGAAGTAAAGTCGTTGCCCCGCCGTCGAATAAAATGCCGAATTGCCTATAATTGATACGCTCCGTTTCACGGGCGGTTACCGCAGCTCGAATTACTCATAAATTCGAATTCGCGGTAAAGCGAAATTTTTAGGACATTCGGCAAAGTACAAGTACAAACGATAAGTGTTACATATATTTAATTTCTTTTCTATAATTAAATATTGACAGATTTGTAGAGTGACACACACGTTCGAAGGAAAAAAAGATAGAAATGATGAATTAATTTCAGCCACTAATGTATCTTATAGTCTGCCGCGTATTAATTTTAATAAGTTCGCTATGAAAGATAGAGCGGCCAGCCGAAAATGTAAAAAATTGGATTTTCCATTTTAATTGCCATTAAATGGCAACATTAATGTTCCGTCAGTGCAATTATGCCGACGTAATTTTCTTGAATCTAATTTTTACCATCGCGCAGGTGCGAGACATTAAAGCCTCCTAAGGCTTTGCTGAAGTTAAAAAAAAAAAAAATGTGCGCGGCGTTTAAAATTATATCTCGGCTCTCGTTCTATCCGCACGAATTTTGACCACTTCGTTAAGCGTGTATACGAACTCGTTTGTAGGGGCTGTTGCGCTAACGCGTCCGTATTCTGCTGTGCGAGCCGCGCTATAAGTACATATTACAACGTAGATTACTGAATTATGGGAGGTGGGTGGGTAAAAAACTCGCGCGCTCTCGAGATTCGCCGCGCCTCGTTTAATCCGATTTAGAAACGCGTCCTGAATCACAGTTAATTCACGTGCTTTGGTACACGCTGTAGTTAATTGCGACTTTACGAGGCGCCGCATTCACAGGACGCGATCCGTCTATTATGGATGTATGCACGTCGAAGTCCCTTTTATCCGTTCCAGCGTCCAGAAGAAGGTAGGGTTACACGTGTGACGAGGCTGCGCACCAAGATAGGTGCATCGCACCCGCCGTGTAATGATAAAAAGCCGCACCTTGTAACGGAGCAAAAAGGGCGTCCCTTGCCGGCAAAACAAACACGACGTCGGCAATAAAACGCAAAGCAACCTTTACAGTATAAATAGGGCGAGAGAGCATCTAATGGCGTCTCCTCTCCACCGTTCAGCTAAGTGACAACTCGTAAATATCTCACAATTTTATTCGCATTTTATTCGGCATCTTATTATCTCAGAGTCGTTCTGAATTAATGAAAGAAATTTTTTACAGCGTTTTATCCAGTTTTGTCGCAAATAAATTCAATGGTGTCTGCGAGCGTTAAATTATCGAGGCTATTAACAGCGTTAACGTCAGAAAGTCCTACGCAGGTTTCATTATATGGCATTAATACGAAGTAAATAAGAAAAAGAATTACGGAAACACCGAGTAAATTTCTTTTTGGAATCTTTCGCGCGTGTCCACTACCTCGTTGCGAGCGAAAGAAACGCAGTAACAGATATTACTTAATAGTTAATAGCGAGGAATTAAGGGACCTAGTATTATTAACGAGCTCTGCTTTCGCCTCGCAATCAATATATCGGATTTCTTTCACCGCCAGTAATATCAACGACATCGGCGCCGCGAGAGTGTCATTATTCCCGTGGAGACGCCCCAGCCGGACACTGACGTCATCGAATAAATCCAAAATCAATTTCTCTCGGCGAGGGCACGGTGGGCCTATCGCAGAATGTCTCTCCAGTGGCCCAGACGACGAAAGTCTCGTCATTCTTATATATCATTACCGGCGTTGCCCGAGGGTTCCTTGTGAAGGGCCGATGTAATTTTTCATTCTTTATCCACGCTATACGATATCAGATGGAAAACAGCAAGCAAAAATGAGAAAGAACGATGAACAACGGAAACGGGAGATTATGGAAACAAGACTGATTGGATGAAAAAATTTATAAAACGTAGCTTCATTACCATCATAATGCACAAATAAAATTCAAGTACTTGTGGCTCTCCAAATAAAATCTTCTTCGAATCTTAAAACTCCGCCGAGAATATTACGACTGCTTAATCAATAGAGTTATACGCGAAGTAATTTTTGTAATCTGACGATACACACGCAGGTATATAACAGGTTTCAGCAAATTTATCTTTTTTTTTTTTGCGAAGATATAAAGTATTTATGACACGTGCAAATACAACATAAGTGCTATCTCAAAAGGTACTCTCCTCCTCTCTAGTTTCCATCACTCACCCCCTGCTACTTCTAACCGCTTCTTGATGCACCGACCGTCCCATTTCGTGTCATATCTCACCCAATCCATATCGGTCGTGCACGATTAAACCCCTATCGCATCTTCTTGTATGCTTTATAACAACATACTTGAAAAATGGTTAGCCTCTAAATGGGACTTATAAATAGAACGAATAAATATAAGTAAAGTTAATGCAAAACGATGTATAATAGCTTTCCGAGTAGTTTATTATCTCGCAACATATAAATCTAAAAATGTGTTTTAATCAAGTTTTAAAAACGTTGTTAAAATAGATTGCGTAAATTTGCGATTTTAGTTATATTTGTTACGTTTCAAAACGTGATTTATATATTATTTTGTTATAAACGATTAAAAATTATCCAACACGCGATAATTTGTATTTCATGTAAAATATTAATTATGCTCTAAGTGTAATTTTATAAATGCAAAATGTGGCTTTATTCACATCGGAATTGCATCTGCGCATATGTTGGAATTCCGTGATTTACGAGTTACGGATTCGCAATATGAGCCCCGCATTATACAGCAATCGACACTTGTAATGTCCATAATTTATGAGCAAACATTAATATAATTAAAAATATACTATATACACTGTTCATTACATACAAATAATCAGGATTACTGTCTCATTAAGCGCTCAAATTCGAAATACATATATCTTAACCCTGATCTATTTAATCGATAAATTTCTGATTGATTTCTTCGATTATCAGTTCTTGCATTTTTTTGATAAACATGAAACTCTAATTTCAAACCGACGTTGCGTAATAATGCCGCGAGATGTAAAGGGTCTCCATATTCTAAAAATATCATATACAATATTGGCGAGGTACTTACAGAAACGGAACAGAATACATCCCTTTGAATTCCGAACAGTCCTTAAGCCATTCTTTCTTCAATCTCCTCTTATCGGTTACCGATATATTTTCTCGTTTCTTGTTCCGTGTCGTGCAATTCGATACAATTCTATCCAATTAGTTAAATCATATTATCATGCACGATAACGATGTAACGAGAAATATTGTTGTAGCTTGTTATGGAGTATATCAACCATATCCACCTCGTCGGCGCCATGTGAAATGTTTCTCCGATGTTCAGCGTCCCACTTTCCACTTCCAACTCTGTTATTCGCGTCATTCTGTTTAATGATGTACTCGTAAATCGCGTATTAGTTGTCCGTAATTCGCGCTTATGCTTTTACACGCGATAATAATAATAGCGATAAAGAACGAATAGCAACATTAATTTTCAGGGCGTTGATGTTAATATTATAACGTGAGATATACAGTTATATTGGGAATTTTCCTTCTAGTACTTTATGTCTTCGCTGCTTCGTACAACATTCGGGAGCACTCGTGGAAACGGGAGCAATGATGAAAACAATTGACAATGCAGAAAGATTCTTTTATTTGTGTATTTTAACTTACAAAATCTGCCAAACTTACATCCTTCTAATATCCGCGATCGTTTGTTTCAGTCGAGGTCGAGTCGTCGGCACCGTAAGCGGCGTCCTGCATGTTCGTGCAGCGTTGAAATCAGGCTGCCGTTTGCATGCACCGCGTTACCTCATGTATCTCGGCCAATCCACGACAGGCCCGTCCTCCGTGCCAAAAGTTCCGGCGTGGTGGTCCGCGGCATCCCCGGGATGGTCGGACGGGGGTGCGTTATATTTCCCAAGAGCCAAGTCGATGAGGGAGAAACTGCACCCTGGAAACATGGCCGCGCAGTCCTTGCCCTCGTGGCCGGCTTTATGAGCCTGGGTGTACGTGTGATGCTCCTGCGGCTCAAAGGAGAACACTCTCTTCAGGGGTAATCTACAACGAGAGGAGCAAAGCGAGTTGCCTCTTAGATTGTAAGTCGTGCGTTCACTCTGCCTATATGGCAACGATCGAATTATATATCGAAGGGTCGTAGAAAACTGACGAGGAGAGAAGGCGGACCGGGGGGGGGGGGGGGCACGCTCTTGAGCTTTCCTGTATCATTCACCGAGTATCATATTATGTTTGAAATGTTCTTCTAGAGTAGCGCGATGATCTCTCAAGAGAGAATCCTCCAATATTCTTGAAAATCGTGCGTTGTTGCTGAAGATGATGAGTAGGCTGCTCGTAATAGTCGATTGTAGGATAATCGAGAAGGTGCCTCCCGGGATAGAAAGAATCTTTTAAATCCTATGAATCATGTTTCTAATCCGTCATCTCGTTTGCGTGGAATAAATTATTTTATTCTTTTATAAAGAAGAGAGATATATTAGTTATCTATAATTTAATTTAGAAGAAATCGAATATATATGGATATACAAATAAATTGATGCATAATATTCTGAGGCAAGTATATTTTACATTAATGCGGAAACGGTCACCTCATTTTTTTTGCATAAACGGTCACCTGAGTTGATTTTTACATCCCAATTAAAAGTTATTGTTATTAATTACATATTGCAGGTTTTTTATTGTTCTATAATTTAATGGTATTTGAGGATAGTAGATACGTTATATAGATTTACTCGATATTTTTTGAAAAAAGTAAGGAGAAATAAAAATATATCTTAAAGACAAAAGAAACACATTTAAATTACTGTAACGTGAGCTTTATTTTTTTCGACACTGAGGTGTAAAAATTACCCTAGGTGACCGTTCTCGATTAATAAAATCGAATAAAAATTATAGAAAATTTAATTAAAAGAATTGGATTCAGTCTTGTAACACATTATTAAGAAGAAAGTTAAAGTGTACGAAATCCGGTTTATCGTAAATACATTTTTCATCAAAAGCCTTTACCTTATAATATCATACAAGATTTTATGTAGGGTGTTTCAAACAGATAGGTCGAGTGTTCGATGGATCGAATTATATACAATCGAAAATGTCGAGACACTCTTCATAGCTTTTGTGCTTGTGCAAACGATTGAAACTGAAGAGTTTTTCAGGGACCAGAGGACAAATAGCTAACGAAACTACAAAACTATATTGACCAGTTAATGTCGAGTAGATATTGAATTTTTATTTTCAGACTAATAACGAAGATATCAAAGCGTGAAAAATTTCTACCATTTCAATTTTCATTTTTACCATTTCATTTCTACCATTTTTGGTAAAGAAAGATTTTACATTTATCAAAAAGTTATTATAATATAAACCACCCTGCGTTTAATTCACCTTAAGGAAAGCTATTTTTCCAGCGTTATTTATTTAGTGTTATTATAAATCTTGCATCTTCTTAGTATCAGTTAACTGCATCTTCCACCGCATTTGTTCCTTTCGCTCTTCTCTTCTTTCTCTCTTGGATCACATTATTTTAAAGTTACGTGGCACTTAATATTCATGAATTCTTAAAGTGAAATGTAGAGGAAAAAATTCGAAAAATAGAATACTAATCTACGACCCTTCGAAGCGTACATTTGCCAAACCCATTCATCTCGTTTAAGAAACTTACGAGAACGATATTCTCATCATTTCTTCTATTAAGGTGTTACCCTTTGGCATTAACCGTTGAGATGCTTCGCAAAGCGCGCGTAGAACACACGTCCTGCCGTCAAAGCCCATCCTAAAAGAATAAGAGAAACTTTTGTATAACATACAGTTATGTCTTAATAAACGCTTGCGAGATGTAGTTAAAGATTGATATGTATTCTATAGTTATTGTTAATAGACAAAAGATCTATATATGTATTTATCTATATGTCTATATTAATAATGTATGATATTTTGTAATTTTTAAAGATATAATAAAATGTGCATTACTGATACAAGATGATTGTTTTCTAAATATCCCTCCTATTTCCATACACGAAATAAACGGAAATTGTAAGAACTGCAATTCATAAAATTTCTAAAAATTTTATCAA
The DNA here is from genome assembly GCF_030848795.1 of Temnothorax nylanderi. NCBI lineage: Eukaryota > Metazoa > Arthropoda > Insecta > Hymenoptera > Formicidae > Temnothorax > Temnothorax nylanderi. The sequence goes on from NW_027249082.1 coordinate 751,095, forward strand.
CATAAAGAATTTGTCACCTTCTAAACGTTTTGTCAATTTTTTAAAATTTATCAACATAAAGAATTTTGTCAATTTTTAAGATTTTTATCAACAGAATTTTTTAAAAGTTTTGGAAGAGGGTTTTTAAGTGTTCAGGAAATTGATTTAGGATTAAAAGAATTTTGGGAAAGAAAAGGAAGAAAGAAGAGGTAGAATAAATAATAATACTTCAATGACCTTTTTTAAGTTTAATTTTATTTTTTTATGCCATTTACATTAAGAATAACATTGTACAGCGGAATATTCAAATTTGAAGCAATTTTGCGCTGGCTGCTTCCATCTTCATATTGTCCAATTATGCGACCTCTTTGGAAGTCGGTCAATTCTGCGGCATTAGGAGGCATGGTGATGTCACGTTGAGCACGAATTGAGCACTGAACACAGACTTATAAAATATATATAAAGAGTACATTTGCTAATGTGAAACAAATGAGGAGTCCTCAGTAACAAGCTCTTAGCGAACTTATTACTCTTAAAAAGAAAGAATCTAAGGATTCCGTAGATTCTTTCGAGTCTCGTACATTTTTCCATCAAAGATCAAAAAGCATCTTTGAGGTTGCGCGCTGAAAAACGTTTTAAAAATCCACTTTGTCTTTCATTAAATTCAACCTCGACTTGTTCTGTTCGTCATATCTGCGGATTGTCGGATTGCAATAGTAATTTTTCTGTCTATCACTGCTCTACCGGGACAATCTTTGAAGAATCGTTCAATAATGTAATCGTTTTGGTCTAAAAATTAATAAGCTTCTCTTTTGACTAATTAAGACTAAATTTCCGTTATATTTAAATACGTTTTACTTTTACAAAATAATAGTCCTCTTGTGATATACAGATTTTACTTTTTCTTCAACAAACTAAATCATAACAATCTAAACTTTTTCACCTTACAGAGAATGGAAAGATGAATTTGTATTTGCGGACGGAAAAAACAAGTCATTTATTACACGCAATTGACGAATATATCTCACAATCTGCAGTCTGAGTAAATGTCTGCTATTTATTTTGTGGGAGGATCTTAACGGACTGAATCTTTCAAAGAGTCAAGACAGAATTAATACTGCCAGCCTAATGTACACTCCGATATGTTATTTTATCCGATTCATTCTTTTACGTTATGCAAATACCATTAACTTATTATCTCATTCGTATATACATGGCTATTAATCTACGAGTTCTTCAAATGTAACAGTCTAATTTTCTTTGACAGTATAATAAGACGTTTAAATATACGTTCATATATCTATTATTCTTACAAAACCTGTTATTGAAATAAAAAATATTTTTTATTATAAAATTCAATCCATTAAGATTTATTAATAATTTCTATATCGACATTCGACTTTTTGCCGTAGCAATCAATTAAAATTTCGTCGTTGAACATTCTTTTACAAGAAAAGTGAGATTGGCTCAACATTGGATTTTGCGCTACGAATCACATTTTTGCGGAAGATTTCGTCGCAGGCTATCGCCAATGTTATTACGAAGTATTTCCGAGTTAAATATCTTCAACGATCAAGTAAAAACGCTCGGCTGCTATTGCCGCGGCCTTATTCGACCAGGAACGAAACGCCGCCGACGAAAATAATCGGACCACCCTGGCAGAGGATATAAATCTGGTTATGGCCGCGGAAGAGAGAGAAACTATTTTCCCGTGGTCGTTGGCCCGAGAAACGGATAAATGGTCCGCCAGACCCGTTCAGAAACAACTCCCTCACCCCTCCCCCGCCAACGCTATCAGGCCGTCGTGCCGTTCCGCGGCCGTGGAAGCGCCACCCTCTGATTCATGCCACCCTTAAGCCGTACCAACGGCACTACCACCGCCGACCAATCCCTTATAAACCACCGGCGACGTTTCCCCCCTTTCTCCTACGCATACACGCTCATGTATGTGTAGCGAAAACCATCCTTGCATAACCCAAGCGGTCGCCATAAGACGCCGGGCGTAAACCACCACTTTAGCATCTTCTCGGCGAAGGGGTGAATGATTTCATACGGATATTAGCCGCGATACTCTGACGCTCGCCTCGTTATCCCGGGCGGGATGGAGTAAACGGCGCTGCTAAATGTCGTTCGATAAACGTCCTTAAAAGCGTCGTGCGGGATGCAATAAACGCACTCGCTGAATTATGCGCGACTCGACAAATGGCCTCTTTTTGTCGTCTCACAACAGTCAGTTACAGTCAACAAATGTATTTGCTTCGTAAGCGTTATAAATAACGTAAATTTATCTTTTCATTAATGTACCGCGATGTTCTTTAAATGTAAGATTGTTTTTGCCTATATACTTGTTAGAAAAGGCCGATGAATTGCGATAAGAAAAATGTCTTGAGTCATATTTTCGCTGAGAAAAAATTGACTCTGATAGATTACAACAAAACTTCATGTACGATTTTAAAAAAGTATTCGATTGGAAAAACTGAGGCATAACATGTAAATGTATATATATAAATATAAAATCTGAATTCCGCAGATAAATACAATAAATTAATTAATAAAAATACGAATTGGCATTTTTATTATCAAAATTTCGGTTACGAAAGGATATGATCAAATATCATCAGATTATCAAAGATCTTGGCAGACATTCTTGATTTTTTTCTGGCAATATATGCTCTGCATTTATTCGAAGTCATTCGGTGTTAATAGACTATAATAAAGTATACCAACAACAATGTTACATTCCGTCAATTAAGATTAAATATTATCACGTCACACGAACTCACGCGATTCATCATAAATAATAGCGTTAATAAAATTATAACTGATCTCTAAATTGTTTTCGATTTATAACTTTATATTTTTGATTTTACTCGTTGACATTCATTAATTGAATTCCTTTTTTATCGGAAATTACATACAAATTTTAAGTTACACAGTTCCTCCATTAAACGCGACACAAAATTTGCAAGATAGGATGATCAATATTTCCCAATAAAATACAATTTAAATCTGCGTCGAATAATTAAAATTAATTATTAAATTCTCTGCGCAATTAATTTGTATTTGTATTTGAATGTTACGTAACCAACTATTTGCATAGACTTTTTATTAAACGCTTAACGCGATGGAAAAGATTGCCAGGAGAAGAAAGGCCTTGAAATTATCCAATATCTCTCTCATTGGCATTGAAAACGATCAATATTAGCGTGCCGGTAAAACGCCGGTTCGAGTCTTCGTCGAGTAATTAAAATTAATTGGCAAAATCCTTCGCGTAATTGCTACCGCCATACGTCTGTCCGATAATACAATATGACTTGACAAATTGTAAGCGTGACGTGATAATAGCGCGTCTCTACCTTCGACCGACATGCGGTACGAAGAGCTCAGTCTCGCCATCATTATCGCGATGTATCGGCTTTTCCTCCGTTAATGCGGTCGATACGTCGGTACGCCGCGATAGATGACACGGAAGGAAAGCGAGGTGCTTCGACGGGTCTCCATAAAGAGACAAGACGGCCGCGTTCGATCGCTCTGGGAGCCGCTAAAACCGCCGCGCCGTTCCATTTTATTACCGAGCGTGTCTCTCGTCTGAGCGTGTCGTGAAAATTCGTCGCTCCCCTCAAGACATCGAAATCCAGGTTAATATATTCGCTCAATTTGAATAGATGACGGTGAGCAATGTTGATCCCGAGAAATTGTTGTCTTAACGTGGACTCGCGATGTTATTAATCGTTATCTGGTGCGGAACTAATCGGACCGCACAGTTCAGACAACATCGATCATTGTATCATCGTGTTATTGTCATAATTTGTTTAATGCCCAATCATTCGCGTTATTATACATTATCGATCTGCACTGAGTGCTCTACGAGTATTCAATCTTCAAACGCGAGTCTATTGAAAGCTTCATGAAATTCAAACTATAAAGTATAAAGAAAGAAAAATATAAAAAATAAAGAATTATTTCTTAAAACAAATTTTTATTTGTAAGAAATCAACAGAATCCTTCATTGCTGAAGAATAAATCTCTGTTCGATCAATATTCTTATGATGATATTTTCCTAAGTGTACGTCATAGTTTAGTCCTTTCACGAAGCAGACTCGGAAATTAGATTGCTTTAAATAATAAAAAAATACTCACATGACTTTAATAATTTGTCGAGTTGTTCATTTACTTATTACGAGTTTCGCAAAAATGATCGGGAATACATACGCGTTCATGATGACTTCCAGTTTGTTGTAAAGCTCCCTCCGATGTCTCCTTTGCAAGTAATAGTACTCCGACTTGTGGTACTTTTTTTTGCCAGGTATGAAGTGTTGCCTGACGTTGTCATTCCATCTTGAATTCAGGAAGCCGTACTTATTAGCGATCGCAGTGGAACCGTAACGATCGTTCTTATTGCTCGTTTTAAATTTATCGTTCCTCAGCTCTAAGAAGGGCTCCAGGGCGGGCTTGCTCTCGTTGGGCAGGTCGTAGGAGATACCCCAGTTAAGGCCCTCGGTGAAGATGTCGTCCGGAGTCAGAGTGTGCACGGTTAAGCAGAGAGCGACCTGAGAACAATCCACAAGTTTAACGTTAGATTTATAGTCTACCGTTTCCTCGTTTATGTATCTTCGCCATAATTGTTACGTAATTATTAATATAGAATCTACAGCTCTTTTGATGAATCTCTAACTTTTAGGAGTAAGATTAATAAAATGTGTACCTATATATTATAATTTTCTACAACCAAAACATTTTATAACAAAGAAGTTGAGTTATATACGAGATTAGCAGGAATTATTGCATTTGCAATTATAAATGAAAGTCTTATGCATAGAAAATTAGAAGACAATCATCTTTGGTTCTTGAAAAATTTACAAATTTTCGTCAGTTGTCAATTTACATCTAAAAAATATGATAGTATATGACATGTAGATAATAATAAAATGTAATAATTCCATGTAACCTCGAAATTACCTACTGGTAAGTGCATTCAATCGGTAAGTAATTAATTATCGAGTTAATTACCGCAAGCAGCAGCTTGCGAGCGATACCTCCCTTACAACTAAATGTTAAATTAATTAATGCACTTACATTTGCATTTAAATTAATATTTACCGCATTCTAAAAATCTGTTCTTTAAGCTAACATGAACATAATGATTTCTGGCGCTATGAATAATAATACCGTTTAAGTGGAAATTACAGAGATTATTTGCGATAATGGATCGGTATTGTGCGATACTTACGGAAAATGTGGAGCCCTCGGGAAAAACGACGTAACGTCGTTTCCTCGAAAGATTCGTTTGGTATTTATCGTCCGCTTCGTACTCGGACAATACCAGGCAGAGAACTAAAAATATCAGGTACTTGGCGCTGTAATCCATTGCTATTCTGTAAAAAGTATGTCATATTGATCAGCAACTGAGAAATAAACGATACATTTTTACGAAATATTTAAGAAGTTATTTTTTGCAACATATCCTATATATTCAGTATCCCATCCTACGTATCCCGTATATTCTACATCGTATATCTCCTACGTATATTCTAATTGTAAGATGTGTGTTAGTATTGTTAAATTGATTGTCAATTTAATAATTATGTGACTTTACTATTCTAGCTTTAAAATTTGAGATATAAATACATATAAATTGTATACAGGATTACATATTATCTAGACTACGTAATATGTCTTGTTTTTTTTTTTTGTTAAAAGAGGAAATTTTTCTGCGTTAACTGCTCTTACATAAATTGACGCGGTTGAAGCTTAGCCGTCATTTTTTAAAATGATATCTCGTTAATCCAGACTTGAGAATCCCACGGAAACCGAACCGCTAATTTCGTCGCGTCAAGGAGGCGCCCTGAAGCGAAAGGAAATTATTCCCATTGTCCCCCCGTAAGGCGCAAGACGGAAAAAGAAAGCGCGAGAGACGAAGACGGAGGAGGAGAGGGGTGGATATGCGCGGGGGAGGTGGGTGGCGCGGGGGAGGGAGGGGGGGGGCAAAACTTCTTCTAGCGCGAACTTGTAAAGGAATTACCCAACTTTCCGGAGAGCAAATCTCAGTATAATCCGTTGAGAAATTGTTCGACGACTTTCCTGAAATAAAAGCAGCCCATGAGCGACGCCGGTAATGCCGCCTTTTTGCCCGCGATCGCTAGGAGCGAACTGCCGTAAACCACCGGGGTTCGTGATTCGGGCTGGTGACTCCAGGCCGGGCGTTAGCGATCGGCGGCGGGAGGATTAGACCGGAAGTTGGAATTGTACGAGGAAATAATCTTGAGATAAATAATCCGGTCGGCTACGCTCCAATGGCTGGATTTATCGCGAGCTCGCAGGTATTTAAGAGCCGGCTCGGAACTTTAATTCGGTGTTTCGCGTCGCCTAAACCCGGAATTAAACATCAGATCCACTATGCCCGTTATGCGCAAAATCGTTTCTCCAGTTAACGTGTCCATATGACATTTATATCGAGATACAAGTAACAAAAAATTGCAAGAGAGCGTTCGTTTTAGAAAAATTATTATATTATATCATATTAATTCTCTTTGGAAACATTTTTTTTAATCCTACTGAATTTTATACCTTTTTATTTACATTTCTGATGACTTTTGATCAAGACTCTTCCACATCGCGATTATAAATTAAAATTAAAGTAACGCATTTCTTCGAAAATAAATGTTACGAATTGTAAGTAATAAATATGTTTTAAAAGCATCAGAGAACTTAAAAAATTTAAGCTATAAAGGGTTAAGGAGCTTACGGCCCCGAAAAAGCGCGCGTTTTATCGTGGATGCAAAATTAATTTTTCGTTCCGCGGTAGGGCACTAGCGATCGCCATTCTTCCTCAACGTTAACCCGGAAAACTTCCGAATTGCTGGCATTAGTTTCTTTCCTGGCAGAGGAGTACGTGTGCGCGGCGCGAGAGCGTTGCATGTACACCGTGGGGAACGAGAATTGTACATTCTCACGTGATTATACATCGATCACCGTCCTTGCGTTTTCCGGCCACGAATCCCGTGGATCCTTGCGAGCGAGATTGGCCCGCTCCCTTCCTCCGAGAGAATTTTGCTCGTCCGCATCGCGACAGGCAGGGCAGGATATTGTCGCATTCCTCTCCGTGACCTCTCTCATCTTGTCGAAGCCTCGGAGCTTTCGAGACTAGATCGAGGAATCATACGTGACGAAGATGAAGATAGGGACGCTTTTTATGGCTGCACGTTTCAGCGCGCAATCTTCCTTTCGCGATTTAGAAAACGGCGCGCCACGATATCTCGCCGCGATGATTCTCAGCTTCGTGGCTTTAAAGTTACGTATATACATCGCGTTAATTTATTATCCCGTTGTACCTTCGCAATGTACGTCGTTTGGTTTGTCAGCGAATATTACTTGCTCTCCGCGCTAGATATTCCCGCCAATATAGATCTTATTACCTCGGCGCAGATATATAATCACGCCAAAACGCTGCTCGCTCGCTCAAATTGCAGATCACCTTCAGCAGCCAATTAATTGCAACAGCGCGGGATTATTAATGTACCACGGTCGCCCGTGTAGCGTAGGATGCTGCAAAATTTGTTATGCCGGAGAATCGACGCGTGGAGAAACTGTTTATGTACAATACATCCGAGACGTAAGTTCGTTAATATCAGCTCATCGATAACTTGCTCGTAATATGACGTGTACGACGTTGAACGTTATTTCCTTGGACATATGATCGCGCGGAGTCTAACGCGAGATACGCCGTTAACGATTTTTTTAATAAATAAAAGCGGAATGATTGACATTTCGCGGGAATAAGATTGCCGGTCTGCCGTCCACATAATTTAGCGGGCGAGCTATCGAAGGATACCAAGGACGCGGTCTGTTTCTACGGATTGAGATCCCGTCGACTTTCCGCCAATACAATAATACATCGCGGATACCCTGCATCCGATGAAAACCAATAATCGATCGGTCCGTATCCGCCGCAGTATCGTCAGATCTCGTCAACCCCGTTCACCATACCCCGTGAAACAAGTCTGATTAGATGTAGCGGCCGTTCGATCGCATTCGAGCTTGGAATCCGATAAAATCTATTCTGATCAACGAGAAACGTCGTCCGCAAAGTGTGCTCCCCATCCTTGATCTCGTTTCAGAGGTTTACTACAGACAATACGCGAAATGAAACATATTAGGACAGCGTCGTACAAGTTAAATTCCGACCCGGTGCGCGCTTTCTTCTTAAATGATCACGTTGCATCGCCCAACCGAAAATGAGATTCAACGTTACGCCACGGGGTATGCGCGGCAATCAAATTCGAAACGCGCATTCGCAAAAACACGACGGTCTCGTATTTCAGAAAATCGTCACAGAAAATTGCAATTACCGTATGTTGTATAATGGATTAAGAGACTCGATGCAATATTTGCCGAAGAGAGATAATTGCGTTGCACCGGAATCTACATGTATAGAGCGATTAAATTGAAACATAATCCTCGCGCTTATAATTTGCAGCGTATATGGAGATCAAGCATTATTATCTTCTATAGATATTTAATGAGTGGATAATCACTTTGATTAAATCCCAGGCTTATTTCGTCCGGTACGCAATCAGGAAACATTCGAAGATACATGTATACACCGGATATATGTATGGCTGGATATCTCCCTGTGCTGTTATTAATTTAATCACACCGGCGTGTGTGTCGGACATCAAGAATGACGAGGTTCACGGAGTTCTGCGGCGGATATCGTTGACATAATCTTCCCCGCGGCAGGAAATTGCCCAAGAAAATCGTTCGATCGTGGTCGCGGGGGCGCGTCCGACGAGGGTTGACCGAGTATTTTCGTGTAACGGCGAGGCAAATAGAACTTCCTGCGTAGGACGGGAGAGAGATCCTTCGCGGTAAAAATATCCCGCAACTCACTTCGGTAAGCTCTTTAGGAAGTAGGAAATTAGCTCACCGTGGAAAAATGACAGGCGGGCGGGGGAATGATCGATCGATGACGGTCGAAGGCCCCATAGAACACAGTACGCTGCGTGCCAGCGTACCCATTCAATGTGCGTTTTCCAGTCACCGATTTAGGACGCAAGCATGCCTTGGCAAATTCTTCTTATGATCGATTATGTCCTTTTCGATGCACATGCAATTTTTCGCTGTTGGGATAACAGCTGACGAGATTTTAAAAGCGACGTTAACGCCAGCGTTGCTCTTAAATACGTCGATCCGCCAGCAATATTGCCGGAACGTAAACTCGCAATTCGCTGTCGTGAATAGAGAGTACTAATAGAGATTAATCAGTTAACCGTTCTCGTGCTGGCTGAATTAAGTTTCTCGAAAGAATACTTCAGTGAGAAATTATATAACGGAATGCATTTACGTGAAAATTACATAAAAGCAAGAAGTTGTATCGTTTGATCTTCCGCGTGACAAGAGCTTGAGTAATCGGCTTGGGGCTGCCTCGTGTTATCGACGTATCTGACAAACTTTCTTTTTCATCGTCATTCATTCTCTGTCTCTTCCTCCGTGCCCTCGTGCGACTTCATCGAATATCGAAAACGTCACTCCTTTTGTTACACTTGACGTACTTCATTTGCAAATTCGTCGAAGCAAAACGATGCCAACTCGCTTTTATCGAAACGATTCGATAAAATGATAAATAGATAGATTTAAAATAATAAGTAACAATGTCAAATTGTTCTAATTAATTTAAATCGTTATACAATTAATAATAGTTACAATTACAGATTACCATTTACGGAATATATCTTCTTCACGTTTTCACGAAAATACACGCGCTTCTGCGGACACCGACCGCAATTTGGAAAGCACTGCGCGCAAAAATAATCCCTCGTGTGTTAAATATCATGTATGTAGAATTTACGAAACTCCCGCAAGCCCCATTCGATCATACGCGAATTCGACAGACACGTTCCGCAGCCAATTATTCCGGCCAATATCCGGAATCCCCGCGTCTGCGAAACGCAAACGAAAATGGAATGGAAACGAGTTGTTTTATTTCGGGCCGGCCGCCCGCGCCGCGCGCCGGCCGGGCCGGTGGTCGAATTAAGCGGATATCCTCGGGCTCACCTGCTCACTTATTTCGATCTCCTGCGGTGCTCGTCCACGAGAGTTACCCGGTGAATGATCTCCCGGTACGGTCCAGCCCGGACCCGGAACGACCGTTATTATTGCAGTTAGGCGAGCGCGGAGCATTGTCGAATTCATTAACGTCCAACCGCGCACGGACTTCTCGTTCCTCCGGCTTTATTTAGCGAACGATTAACGGCTCAAGAGCCGAACACGTTTGCTGGGCGTGAGCGTAAAATATTGCCACCACTATTAGTGCGATTAACGTTTCCGGCTGTATTGTCTGTGTGTGTGAGTGTGTGAGTGTGCCGAGTACCTTTCCCCGTATATACATACACATGCACTTTCGTATCTTGTAGTTACGCTTAGAATCCGAGAGCGTTTATCATCGCTGCGGCAAGATTTTTTCTAATTGCTATTCTTTGGTTTCTATTGATTTCCCGGTACCAATTATGCGGTAAATCGTGAGCATATTTCAGGAATTTCGGGTTTTCGAGAAAGGGAAGTTTTGTTGAATTAACTGTGAAAACGGAGATTATTTGTAGTTCCAAGTATCTTTCTTAAGCAATAATAAAGCGATTATCTAAAATGACACTGAACCGAAAATGGTAAATTTCGCTAGATTATAAAAAAAAACATTGAATTTGTAATCGAATTAAAAAACTTATCGTTTTTAATAAAATTAAAATATATACTTTTTTAATTAAAAAAGAATTAAAACCTCATTTTAAGTTATCAATTTAAACAGAGTTAGATTAACGCTGCTAGATTTATTTCACATATAATTTCGACTTGTCAGTTTTGCCATAGAAACGTACGGAATTATCAGACTAACTAATTAGTGAGCACTGAAATAGAAACTTATTTATTCACGAGGGGAGGAAATTTATATTCGCCGCGACTGCCAATGACAACACATTCGAAATAATAAGGCCAACAATAAAAGCATATCGGGAAGATAATTTCAAATATGAAACCAATTCCATTTTACATGTATTTTACATGTATTAGTGAACTAATAATAATAAAGCGCTGTTCAGTTAATTATACTAGTGTAATGCTAAATGTACTTCATGTGTGATATAATTTGAAATTTTCAATTAAAATGCTCGCTTGGCCGGAATTGCGGCTTGTTGCATCGCAAAAGAGAAATACATACCGGAAAATTTGCATATTTTCGGAATTAGTGTCTAAATAATTGTTTAATTTGACGATAATATCTTCGAGAGTTATCAAATAAAAATTACACAGAAATGTACGTGGATTGAATTATTCATTTTTTTTTTATAGATCCACTTTATTTCATTGTATTTTGTCGACGACTTTGAATGCGTATATTTTAGGTATTTATTCGCGCAATAATATCGGGAATATCACAGATTTTTTGCCTATAACAAAAACTGCGCTAATTAAATATAAATTCTTCTAATGGACGTTACGCTATACAGTTTATACAGAGTTTTGTTCAATCAATCTGACTTTTTAATCGGCTATCTCTCACGTCCTCTCTGTATATAAATTGTGTAACAATAATTTCAATAGCGAAAATGGACAAGGATAAACAAGCTCACAGTCACTTTTCGTTCGATACGCGACGTCATAGCAGTCGTAATTATCAGCATCCTCGAAATTCCTAAAACATACAATATTTCTCATTTTAAAAGTTATAATTTTAACAATGTGAACATATTATAATAAACTTAAAGTTAAAGTTAAAGTCGTTCGACAGATGCTAATATCAAAATTCATAAATGTCGATTTATTTTAAGACACGTTGAGAATATATTTACCTTAAAATAATTCGTATGGCATCCTCGATAATTGAAAATCCTGGAGGACTCAGTACCGTTTCCGCTTCACAAATTGTACGCAGAATGCATAATCGTCCGGGCAAGTTTTGACTGAAACAGATAACAACCAATGTTAATTAATTAAGTTCAACTTTATCCAAAACATGAGCAAAATTTCTGGAATGCCTGCAGGTATACATTTATCAGAAACCGTGCCCGCAATATTTAATGCATGTTCAATAAAATTTAATTATAAAATCAATATTTTATAAATATTTTAATACTTATTAAATAAATTGTAGCAGACCTTTCTCATCTACTCTTTATCTTGAACATTGCATATATGGGTCTGCTTTAATTTCAAATTTACAAAATAATTTGACAATAATAAATATTGTTCTTGCATAATTCATCGGACACTTAAAATTATACTTCAAATCTTATGCTTGACCGCTTTCAGGAATTTTTAAAAGCAATTTATATAAAACATAGTTTAAATAAAACAAAAATAATTTTCTTTTTACCTATTCAACGCTAATTCCAAATTGGCATAGAGCTCGCGTCTATGTCGCCGTTTTAGTTTAGATGGTCTTCTGTTCAAGGCTTTCCTCAAATCTTCCTGGCTAGGTATAGGCCATATCGTATCGAATTCCAGATCTAAGTTCCAGGTTTTAGGCTCATTAAGCTGAATAGCCTTTAGAAGGCTCAGGGTCATCTAAACAGGCAATTCGTATGCACCCTTCTCCATACAGAATATGAATAATAAAATTATTTGTCTAAGATTCGACAAAAGCAATTTAATCAAATTTAAATAAAAAATAATTATCTAGGGAAATATTTCTGAAGTGATAGAAACTTCGTTTTTTTTTTAAGTACATTAATAATTACAAAATAATTACAACGATATACCCTATATTTCCTTATACTTGCTAATAAGCAATTCGATAAATAAAGCACAATCGCCAACGGAAAACAAAAGAAACGCGCATTTCACATTTTATACGGTGCATGCACGAATAAATGCGATTTTAATAGAACGTGTTCGCTTTCAGGGTGATTTCTCATAAAAGCGCAGATTATCGCGGTAAAATGAGAAGCTCCACCCATCTAACTGATTTAACCGATCTCGACCTCCGCAGGGCAAGCGATGACACCCTCATAAAAGTCCAGCGTAACAAAAGATAACCCTCCCCCGCTCTGTGCCGCCCGTTGCGAACACCCGCGCCCGCGGCCGTCTGACTCACCACGAAGGCGCTTCCCTTTGGAAAAGTGAGCTCCCGTCTACGTCTGTGCAAAGTCTCTTCTGACCTTTGGCCAGCGGCACTTAAGTTGGTGTCATTACGGTGACATACCGCCTCCCCTAGGAGCAACAACGGATCCAGGATCACGGCGAGAATCAGGACGGGCCACGGGGCTCTCATTTCTCGGAATTATCCGGGTGAAAATCGCGATTTCCCCTCCGCGCGTCGCGCGGCCTCGGGCCAGCCCTCCCGGGAGGTCACGGGACGGAGAGCATTTGCAGAAAACCCGGGAACATCCTTCGCGGTTACGTCGAAATATTGCACTCACATTGCGCGCACACGCCACGGAAGCGACTCGCCACGGGACGGCGACGCGACGGCGACGCGACGGCGATCCTGTGTTTGCGCCGCGAATCGTCACGTTTGCTTCGACGAGAGACGATCTAATTCATCAACCGGATGGATATTTAAGTGACAACTTAACACTGCTGTGGCGGTTATCTGCGCTTGACTTTTCAACCGCGACCTGATGGTCATTGACCGAAGCTAATACAATTTTTCAAAACGTTTGTAAAAGAATCCTATCTGATATAAAATTTTTAATAATACACGTAGCTATAGATAACAGCATGAAGTAAAAAAGTGTGCTATTCGACATATTATCCCTGAAGATGTAGTTTAATTTAATCGTAGTTTTTTTACACAATATTTTATCACTGTATGCTTAAAATGAAAATTCTACCCGTGACGTACCTAGAGGTATGCAAAATATTCCCTCTGGACAGACATGTAAAATGCCATTAATTGCAGACTTCGTCTCTGCAATCGAGACATTTCTTCATCGATAACTTTTACGTATACTCCGCACGCGTGCGAGAATTGACCGCAAACGGGACGCGCTATCTATTTCGCGAATGTAAAATTGTTCCTAATGCTTAAGTCACGTATACGTCGTAAACGCGAGTTAAATTTTTCGTAATTTTTCAGTCCGGTACGCAAACTCGTGCAGAGGACTGCTCTCGCGGTTATGATAAGGTATGTGTCCCTATCTCATACGTGAACTACATATACGTTTTGCTCTGGCATATTTTATGTCGCGGTTGGATATCTTTCCGGTGGCAACGCGCAGAATAAATTTCAGTCCTCGTCAAGTTTTAATATCCCGCTCTGTGTGTGTGTATATGTACGGAGCATCTGTAAAATATATTTCAATATAAAAGAGAATATTCTAAAACTTAGGCAATTAATGCAGGTGTTAAGAAAAGTGGACTGAGAAATGGGTAATAGAGTGTTTCAATGAGCGTCAAGGCGGCGTAATTTGTGATTGCCTGTCTCGTTATAATCTCGCAAATTTCTTCATAAATAAAATTATTTAACGACCGAATCGATACTGATTTCCGAGCGTTTTCGCATTCATCGCGCTCGACGCAGACAGAGAGAAAGAGAGAGAGAGAGAGAGTACTCATTAATTTTCCGGGTCTCTCGTAGGCCATTAAAATCTGACAAGCTCCCCCATTGCGGAGTCCCCCGGCTTTTCCATGCTAATCTTGAAAAATCTCACGGAAAAGCGCGGCTGTTCTTTATGAAAGGTTCATCGGCTCTCCGTTTCCCTCCCTCCCCGCCGTCCAACCTTACCGCAACCACCGCCGGCGCGCTAGCTAGAGAGAGCCTTTAAATTTCGTAAATCTCGCGAAATATATTCAGGAATGGGCTGCCTGTTTTATCCAATCCCAAGGATCCGAGTGCTCTCTGACCATCTTCGCGGCTCCAATCTGCGAGGTAATTTCATTTTGGGCTTTCGGATCTCCTCGATCCCCTCCGCTCCTGTTCCTTCTTTTTTTTCTTTCTTTTTTCTTCTTCGTCCAAGCACGACGCGCTGCCGGTTCCACTGCTCCGCGGCCACTCTGCGCAGCCTTACGGGAGACCGCGTGATTTATCTGGCACTTAAAATCGAGCGATCTTCCCCGGGACTGCTGGTTAATCGCCACCGCCACGTAACGCGGAGAGAAACGCCATCGTAATAAGCGTGGTAATGGATTTATGGACTCTCGCGACGGACTTTTTCCTCGATGTCCTACCGGGATAAATGTCTGGAGCATCTCTTTTGTACTCGCGTTCCGCGACGCGTCTATCCTCAATAACGGTTTATTTCCTCGAGTACGCAACATAACGTCCGCACCGAAGTCCATTTCGCGCGAACATCCCGCGTCGTCATTAAGGTAATCAGTAGACGCGGGCTCGTCTGTTTAGCAGCTCGCAATAATAGGTCGCGTATCCGCGAAATAATACACGGCACGTTTCGCACAGCCGCGCGCGCGCGGCGGGTGTGCGCTTCCGGAGTACCGAGACATCCGTGATGCCGCCCGCGCGCGCCGTGCGTTACGGATTGCATTACGCCGTGTTTGCACGCGCAGCGACGGGGTAAGCTATCGTATATAATACAATTCCCCCTTCTGAGAACGTCAGCTGCGTGTAGTAGCAGCGAGTTTACGTCGCGTGTCATTAGCGCGAGTCGTCGTCAATTCGCGAATCGTAATCCCCGAAGCTGAAGCCTCCTCTCCCTGCCGGAATGCTGGGACATGACGTCGCGTTGTATCACTGCGGTCGAGTCTATCCGAAACTTCGCGCGCGTCGATTACTGGCTTTCCGCAAGATTACACGAATCTATACACACGTATTGGCGGAACATTAGTTTCTCGCTGAGGAAACATCAGCGTCAAATTACTCAAGGAAATCTGTAATTAACACTCATTGTCTCGAAGACATTTTGAGGATATCAACTCCTATAGCATCGAACGGTTCGTCATAAAATTCTGAATTCAATATCTATTCCCGATTAATTGAAGAACAAGATTTCCTTATTTATTACAACTGCAAAAACCAACAGGCTTTGTGTAAAAGTAATTTTACAATTACATTAATATCATTTAAAAATATTTGTTAAAAAGTGAATAACTTGCAACACAAAGTATACTGCAATTTGCACTTTGAAGACCCTCTCTCTCTCTCTCTCTCTCTCTCTCTCTCTCTCTCTTTCTCTCTCTCCACTCTGTGTTGAAAGTTCTGTTGTAATCCGAGCAATTTGGTAGTTACGAGGAAATTCCAAGAACGACGTCGACTGCATAATTCGAATTGCTGACGTCATTGTTGTCGACATTGTTGTCGATCTCATCACGTAGCGACGATTACAATTATTCGTTTTTACACCACAATATTTTACCCCCTTTTATCTCTCAACTAAAAGGACCGCGCGGCAGTTATTAGGAACGCTCTCAGTCCCAAAAGGAACATGCCTCTCTCTTTCTGCACAGCTTGCAATGCAAGTACAAGCTGTGCAGAAAGCGAGAGGTATGCCCATGTAGATTATAATTCACATCAAATAAAATTCACGGCGGACGTTTTTAAAATGCATTTTGAAATATTACATTATCACGTAATTTTATACAAATTCGTTATTGCATTATGCGTTAAATTTATCTCTTCGCCATTTCGTCATTCTTCGATACGACATTATCGATAATTTCTCAGATAATTAAATAAAATTACGCCTTTAACTTCAAAAATATTAATTAAGCATTCAATATCATTATATTTGAATAACTTAGAACTTAGAATTGCAAACTACCGCTAGTATTTTGCTACAGTTATAATCAGTTTCGCAAATCTCTTTACGCTAAGATAAAACAGTACTTCAAAAATATCTATTGCTATTTGCTTACACAAATCTTAGTCTAAATTTCATTGCTATTTGTAGTTGTGTAATTCATGTGTAATTCAAGCGCTCTAATAATCTAGAAGGGCCGGGAAAGGGAGAGAGAGTGCTTCGTGATGGCTGCTCGTTTCACATCTGCGTAAGATGATCACGCTTGATTGCGGCAATTCAGAAGACACCTGGACACTTGGCGTGCACCTCGTCGCAATTCTCACCCAAGTGGTACGTTCGCTCGTACTCGGTCATCGGATCGATGTCGTACCATCCTCCAGGCAGACTGCAAACATTAATTCGTCGCTTTAACTAACATCCGCCAAATTGACGTTCAAGATTTTAACAATTTAACCAGTCTTCGGTGCACAATACAACGAAGTGAAAAAATTTCGAAAATACGGCAGAGATCTATATATAATCTAACTTAATTCACACGGCTCACCTGAATATAGCGTGTAGGATCTCCTCGAGAAAGCTTCCCTTCCCGACATCCTCGCGCTTACGTCTGGCAGCCTTGCAGATCGCCTTGAGCACGCAGGCCTTACCGTCTTTTCCCTGGCTTCACGGTGGACAGAAGATGAGATACGACGGGAGAGGACGAAGGATTCGGGAGCAGCGAGGATCGTTGCTCGTTTATCATTATATCATCCTCGTTATCATTGTCGAGCTCGCCAAGAGTCGGCGGTCCATTCATTAAGTCCGCGATAATACCGGAGGGTAAAGGGGGGGGGGAGGGACGCGCGTTGATATTACCGAGCACGAAACCGAGCTCCACTGCAAACCCGGGGGTGGTTTACAATGAGCCCTCCCCTCGTTTCTCGCCCGCACGCCACACATCTGCTAAACAACCGAGCCCCGTAGTCCTTCCCCCTTCGGTCCGTGCTCTCTCTCTCTCTCTCTCTCTCTCTCTCACGCCGAGCAAATACCGGCAATTAGCCTATAGCTCCGCACAATTTGTATTAGAGCAACCGACCGCTTCTGCCATCCCCGGATTAACCCCACGACTCGACTCTTAACTGAAACTTTACTGATGTGTACGCGCGCCTGCAGTCAGCGGCAGAAAGCGTTTCGATCGAGGGTCGTCACCGTAATGAACGTGGGATACGTGTCTATCCGACGATCTGCGAAAATTAAGCAAAAGCGTGGGATGTGATTTATACCGAGAAGAGAGAATTTCCCTGACGCGGTGAACGTGATCGACGAACCGGAAGTGCTATTTTATTTTGAAATTTGACGAGACAAATCCTTTGGAATTAATATCTGAATTGCTGAAGTCCGTCGAGACGGGATCTCGCTGCGAGCTTTCGTCGGCTGGACCATGATAATTGATGAAACTTGACGATTGACGCGAGATCTAGGATTTATTGTATTTAACAAATTTTGACAGAGTTCTAACAGGAAGCTGTCGAGATAGACGGTGGATTAACAACAGTCTCTTCTTACAGCTTCTGTATCTTCTGCACATGTACCGTTTTGTCAAGTAATCTTCGCTTCGACCGGGTGACGGATGGAGCCACGATCTCGCGCAATCAAAATGAATAACGATCCCCTTTACTCCCGCGGATTGCTCGGCGAGGACATATCTTAAGACGCTCGGGCGACGGGCACGGAACCGCGCTAAACCGCGCAATCCCAACGATGAGTTTTGCTATCCGCGAAGCGAGACGTAGCGTGACGCGAAATAAAGCGTCGCAATGATCGCGCACGCGGCATCCTCCGAATAATGCAATTTCTCTTTTTCAGACGTAGCGAAGCGTCGAACAACGATCGCGACTCATATCTCCCCGTTGGTATATGCCTACGTGTTTCGGCGGCGCCGCGAGAGATTCTACCTTATTTTTTCTCTCGAATCGCAGAAACGATTCGGAACGTTTCGGCCGATTTCGAACGAGCTTCAATGTTTATACACGCACCCGTATATCATAGTATTAGTCACGATCGCCGTGACAACTGAATTTATTTGTACGCGGCGAAGCGCGGCATCGGTACAACGTTTTGCAACGACAGATATGTCGAAAATCCGATTAAGTCAGAAATTACATCAAAATACATGTTATCAATTTCAATGGAACTGTCAGCCGGTTCAATCGCGGCGCGAATATAATTGCTCCTATAACAATTGCCGAGACCCCGGAGTGGAGCAAATTGTTTCCACTAAGCGTTCGATAAATCGAGTGCGAGCCGACGATGGTTCTTCCGCGATCACCTGTCCCTTGATTCCGACCGATCGATCATTTAATTTGTAACTTCGCTTCGTCGTCGTTGCACAAGAACGATTCAATTAACTTTTTTTTTTACGCGTCGAGAGTAATCCTGTATTAAAAGGAGCAGCGAGCGAAGTGAATCTCGTCGGCCTCGTTTTCGTCGCACAAAATAGCCACGCTTGAAACAGCGCGAAGAGTTGCGATCATTGCGAGAGGCTTCTTAATCCGTGCCCGCTTAATGTGCTCGTAAGCGCTCGACAACTGTGTCCGCTGTGAAACGCGGGAAACGTTGCTGGAGCGGCCGAGCGAGCGCGGTTTTACGGCATTACTGCGTCGTCGGTCGTACCTGAATCATCGCGTCGTTTCCCTCAAGACCATTTTCCGGCCACGAGCGACGAAAGCGCGCCGCTTAATCCGCTCGCCGCTCGAATGACCGTTTAAGAGCGTTTCCCTGCCACTTCATCCTTCATCGGCCGTGAAATACATTCGTCCCGCGTGTTTCGTCCCGCGAGTTATATGGATTGACGCAGGTGCAACCTGGTTTATTACAGTCACGCACGCGGAGCTTTGCGAGAGTAGATTCTTAGGTTCTCCCGCGCGAGAGACGTCGGTGTCGATTACACGTCAGCGGTTGCCGGGTGACGGCCCGTTTTAAACTTCCGGCACGCTATGATTTTTCCTCCGGATCGATCGCCTCTAAACGATGAGACGTCTCGCTTTGGGGAAACAGAAGCGTTTTCCGCGACGCAGATGAGAAGGCAGCTTTCCAATAACGGGGTTCGCGCGTCTATTTTTCTTCGTGAACCGGGAAAAGCGGCGAACTTGCCCGACAAGCTCGCTGAAACAAAAATCTCGTCGATAAGTCTCACCCTTCGCCCGCGTTCGATAGAATTACCATTTTTCCATCAGAACCTCCCACTTGGTGGAGGAGGACAAATCTGATCAGTAGAGAAGAATGAAATAGACTCAGACGCGATATAAAGTGATGAAATATTCGATTTTCCTGCCGAACGGCGAAGTATGTCGTAATCGTTGCAATAGCGATTCATATTTTTCCTCGTCGCGCGCGCCGAAGGATAAGTTTTCATTTCCCGCGTTATTGGAATAATTCGCGTGATTTCTTTTTTTTGTATACAGACCGCGCGATCGTCGGTAATTCATACGGAATGAGAAAAGTGGAGAAACGCGGTCCTCCCTGCCTCCCCAGTCTTTGTGTCCACCTTTCTTACTCACGTTCTCAGCATTAGCTCCACTTTACGGTACAGCTCTCTTCTGCTCCGACGATGATAAACCTCGGCTGGCTTCCCGTACAGCACGGTATTTCTATAGGGTAGTTCCCACGCCAGCCCGGCGGTAACACCAATAGTAAACATTCCTTGGGGCTTCGAAAACGTGCTGATGGTTAGACAGTATACAAGCTGCGTAATAATAATAATGGAATAATGGAAAAGTGGAAGAAAGTTAATGTCAAATTAAATTTCGTTAAATCACAAATAAGGATTAATTGCTTTTAACTGTCGAGAGAGAGAGAGAGAGAGAGAGAGAGAGAGAGAGAGAGAGAGAGAGAGAGAGAGAGGAGGGGAAAGAGATTATTAATTACTGATTAATTAACTCTTGTACAGTATATTAATTAATTTGCTCAAATAACAAATTATTTTAATGTTATTCAGAGCGTGCGTGTTTTAATTCGGCAGCGACACGTTTCACATATTAATTTGAAACTAATTATATATATTACGGATCAATATTCCTCCCTTTCATGAAGTTTGTTATTATTCTATGTTATTACTCTGCTTATTAGAGTCTTTTTAAACGTTACGCATAAAGGGAGTTCCGTTTCATTTAGCATATGAAACTTCCCCCGAGCTAAACTGTATCGAGAGTTTATGTTGCGCCATAATATACAACTTCTCGCTACGAAACTTCCACAAGCTCGTATCGACCTGTCTGGCGCATTTCGCGCAAAAACATGAGAGAGGACGAAGATTTCATTTTAATAACGAACCCCCCCGGATTCGAAAGCGAGCGTAACAGGTGCGTTTACACTCCCCCCTACAATTTCCAAGTTTATACATTACAAATTCGCAAAACGAAAACTCGACACGAAGAGGATATAGTAATCGCGAACGGCGAGCGAAAGCGTTTTCCTTATCGAGATACACGCGATACCGTGTAAAATAAAAGTTTATCTTACTTGAACGTTGCTGCCTTGCGGGAACACCAGGTAATTAAATCCAACGTCTTCCAGATCTCTCCCGGATCTCACGAGCGAGTCGTTCGTGAACGTCGTCGATGTTGCCGATTCGCCGAAGCGACGCGCGAAAACGCCGAGCAGAATAAAGTGGCGGAGATGATTAATCAGCATCGCGCGGGTACGAAAATTTCGTGCTCCATCGAACGGAGCTAAAGCGTTAATCCTAATGACAGAATGGGGCTTGAGTGCGTGCGACTGTTGCTTGTTCTCGAGAACAAACGCTAACGAACTGTATCCGTCTGTGTCGAAAAGCAACGGTATTCCATTAGTGTTCTAATGACGAGTAAATGGAGAATAATTTAACTCTGTTCTTCGTCTCTCTCCGGGGAAGGTAGGAAAGTTTAAGAAAACTTAGGGTATTTTGCATAAAAACGTTGTCACGTAGATTAATTTACGCGACTGAATAATAAAATTAAGAATATGGAATATCTCTAATGCAAAAGTGCATTTTGTAAGTACTTCGCGCGAACATTTCGCATATAACATTAACTATTACGTTTGTTCGTAGCTTTAGCAACTATTTTCTTTCTTCTTTTTATTAAATTTCTTTAAATCTAGCAAGACTATTTATTTAATACTTAAATCACAATTGCCTAAATATTATTATCTATAATAATATTTCACAATAATTCAATAAAATGTAATTAGTAGTATCAAGCAACAAGAATAATTATTAAATTAACATTTTAATTGGTTATCGATTACTAACGTAAACGATAAGCTGATTAAGCATTAACCTGATTCGAATTACTGTCAACAGAGCAACAATACATATTTTCGAAACACGATGCGACATTTTAATTTATTGCAGAGGACCGGCAACACACCGGAAGAGTCGTCTTCAATTTACTCGCTTAACAAATATCCAACATTCCGCAGATAACAATGTACACAATTATTAACTATCCTCCTATACGTTTTTAGATCTCGCGGCGCACGTTCCCGCAATTAATTTAATTATCTTTCGGATAAATTTCCGGCTAAAATAACTATAACACTAAACCGAGCGCGCGGCATATTATCGAATCAGATGCATACCGGCAATCTAATTTAGGCCGAATGTATTACCTGTATCGCGAAATTATATCGAGCGCGATGTGCAACAAAAGCGGAATACGCGCGTGAATGTAATCTAAATGCGGTAATAACTGTGTGGCCGAGTTGAGGTAAAAATTTCACGCTGAAATTACCTGATTAACAATTTCCATGATGATGACAATTATTACTTTTACGCGATACTTTGACGCGTTACAACCGGGCGAGTCATTGTCTCAGGATTTTCCGGTAGTTAGTTACGAGCACTACGTCAAGTGGCCGCTGGGCCACCTTGTTAAACATCGTTAATAAACAAGCTTACAGTTGCGCGGCAGAATTTCATCAAGTAAATACAATTATGTGCTTACATTTGCGACTATAGTTTGCCGCGTTCGCACGTGACAAATACCGACGAACGGAACGCGAGGACTGAGTGCTCGCATGAGGAATGCAAAATGTTCGCCGAACGCATATCGATTAGACGTTCGTTACAATACGAAGATATATTTGGCATATTTTATTTCCATTGAAAAGGAGAGGAAAAAAAACGAGCGAGAGAATCAACCGTCGGACGCTCCGTCCGGAGCACTCTACAGAAATGAACCATAAATCGACGAGAGCCCGGGCGACGGTTTTATTAATGCAAAACGTCGTGAAATTATTCGAAACCGCGCCGAAATGAATTACACGTTGCGGAAGTAATGTAATGACCGATATAGAATATTCATGGGTCGAAAGCCTCGCGCGAAACTTTCTGAATTTAATCCCGGAATCGTCGTTGATGTTAAATAATCGCTTATTGTCGCGACCCTTCAACGTGCATGGCGGCTGGCGAAAAATGCTGTATTGTTATTAAAAACCGCGTAAATACTTGCGACATACTTGCAAACTTGATTAATGCGAATGTGAAAATTCATGTAAAAATAGAATGTGGAATGTTAAAAAAAGCGAACGGCTTATCGATTATATATTTCATATTGGCTTTATACATATATTATATTATGTTTTTATTATGTATATTTATATTATTGTATATATATTATGATTTTGTAATTATCTGAGCTATTATAAAACAATTTTGTACGTATGCAATAAAGTTATTATTAATAAAGATTTTTTTTACCTAACTGGCTATCTTTTGTCTTAATTACAATCGTCACGACGAGTGTCATTTATTGTCGTGTGTTACTAACACAACGGCAAATATATACGTGACAGGTAGATAAAATAAAACTAAAATTAACATATACTTAATTAATACGTTAAGCTAAAGATATTTTACAAATAATTTTTTTTAACAATAGACAAACTCAAATCTTATACGAATATAACGTTGCACGAACTTATCTCTCTGCACGCAGCTAAGTCTCTTCTCATTCAATGATTCAATAAAGAACGACGACCGTTTTATCAGTCGTCAGTCTGACACGTCGCGGAATGAGGGCGCGAAGCCACCGAAACGTCAGGCAGAAAAATCGCCGCGGAACGGGCCGGCTGCCAGAAAAACTTCGCCGCGGCTTCGCGGCAAGTTTCCCATCAGATTTGCGTTCCGCAGTTCGTAGAACAGCGCGATGAAAGGTCTGTCGCAGCTTCTGCCGCAGCAGCTTCAAAAGTCCACGTCGTAAATGGAGTGCCGACACGTGGGATACAACCGTTCGCAGTTTCCGCCCGCCTCGTATGCGCGATCGTAAGCGCGGTCCCCGGATCGCTCGAATCTGGCACCGTCCCTTGGCAATCTGCGAACAGAATCGTTCGTCGCCGAGCGATGATCCCCTCCGAATTATATTCTATACATTTCCGCATTTTCGTTCTCCGCGCGATTAACTTAAACTCGCGTTTCATTTCTTAATTAAAGTGTAATGGCTGGTTGAAATTAAAATTCGAGAGGAGCTTCGCGCGCTGTTCTCGGAAAGAACGAATTCGATGCTTTTGAAGGAAATCGGAGTCTCTTTACTTACGTGAAAATTGCGTGGAGGAGCTCTTGGACGAAGGATCCCGTGCCTATCCGGGAAGGATCTCGCTGGCCTGCCTCGCAGAGTGCCCTCATCACGCAGGATCTGCCGTCGAAGCCGGCGCTGCCGATGAAGTTTAATTTAAGAGCATAAACTTTGACGACGGCTCGGCTTACGCGGGGCTTTCTCCCCCCGCGCGAGAAAACACAATCACGCTCGAGACAATCCCGTTCCGCGATCGCCGTTAAAGGTAATTACGTTTTTATAACGCGTAACAGCCGCGAGTCGCGTAAAGCGTCGAGAATGCAGATATTATCCGAGCCGTGTCGCGATTTACATTCGCCATAAAATTAACAATAAGTCGTTTTTCTAACCGGTAAACTTACCGCATCGAATCGCGCCGTTTCGATGAATAAATTTCCACAATTGGTCTATATTTCCACAATGGTTCGTTGCAGACAACGCGCGTAATAATTCGCATTTACATTTTTATCTGGTCGAAAGGGGGGAGGGGAAGGGATAAATTTTTTTCATGTTCGAAACTGTTTCAGACATATTCAGCCGCGATGTACTTCTCGTCAACCCGAATACACGCTGAAAGATCGGTTGAAAAATGCGGAATAACGGCACGACACACTCACGATTGCAAGAAAGCCTCCATTTTCGGATATACGACGCTCCGGCTTCTACGGTGAAGCAAATTCGATATCTTTGAGTCGACCTTACTCGGAAGTTCCCAGGCTAAGGCAGCTGTCAGTCCCAGCACCAAATCACCGTCTCGGCCGTACGCTCCGATAGTCAGACAATACACTAACTGGAAAATACACGAAACATCCGCGTGCAAATTCAGTTTTCCGCGTAAATTTCGCAGACCTGCAGGCGGGCACGAGCGGGCGGCGCTTTACTTTTCTACTTTATCCGTGTACCGAAATCTGGGGGAGGCGATAAAATTTCGAAGATATACAAAACGTTTGCCAAGTACTTGGCCGAATTTACGTGACGACTGTTTGATTTTTTAATACAGTGCTCTAATGCAATCTTGCTTGAAATGGTCTAACGAACTCCTGCATTGTGGAGAAACGTTCTTAAATATTAATTCAAATTTACGGGAATTGTTTAATGCCAATACACTGTATATATATTGTGGAACCTATACGTTAGAAACATTTTATAAATGAGAATTATCGGAACAATCCTCGAATTACTGAAAAGAAATCGATACTAAACATGTCCTTTTTTAAGCATTACTTAAACATATTTACCTGAAAATTACTACCGTGCGGAAAAATCAAGTACCTCTTAGGCCGCGACAAGATTCTGGGCGTGACATCGACTCCCGTTGCGTTCTCATGAACGATCGTCGAGCCGGCGAAGAAAATCAACCAATTCAAACACCCGACAAGAAAAGAAAGCCGGTGGTCTGACATAACTCTCACACGGCAAAGCGTTAACGTTTTCTCGGATCATATGTGATCACCTACGGAAAGCGGAGTATCGAAGTCACAAAGGAACGAAAATCCCGAAACCTGAGACGATTTTCCGTCAACGAGAAAACACAAAGCTTTACTTGATAAAGTTCCGTTGCAAACTTACGAAAACTGATATCGCGGGTGAACCGAGCTCTTTTACCGCGCGTTAATTAATAACAAAAATCACACGTGATTAAAATTAATGAGATTCGATATATAGGACGTTTCGTCGTCGATCGACGTCAGCGGTTTATCACAGATAGCCGTCGTTATACTAGCGATCGCGATCAGCGGACGATAAGTACGAAGATTTTGACAGGCGATTCCCGTTAACGGTAACGGTGAACATCGCGTGCTCTTCCGCGATTTAACGGACTCGCGTCCGCATCCCGATGATTCCTTGGCCAAACGGAGCAGTCGTCTATTTGTACGGCGTGTTATTCACTCTTACGCCGTTTAAACACAGCTTCGCGAGAACCGGGAACAGAGACGTTACCGTTCCCGGTTATTACCGCCACGGAGCGCGCGCGGTTTCCGCGGTACATTTTTTTCCCCGTTTACAGCACGCGCCTTAATGGGAGGGCAAACGAGCGTAAACACGGCATCGCTGTCGGAAAGAAAGCGAGGCATTTGTACCTAAGTAACCTTGAATCGGAGCATTGAACCGAAATGTACGCAACACAATGAGGAGCGGTAAATATAAATGTAATTTGCACGAGTAACTGTAAAAAAAAAATTATGAAGATTATTCTAAATAAATACATAAGTCTCTTCCTTACAAACGGATTAACAATCCTGATATCAATTTAATCTGACAGAGGACGAAGCTCAACCACTACAAGATTAATCTAATGGCAAAGCGTGATATAGAATAATTAATTTTAATAGGAAGTCTCAGACTATCCGATAGCGCGATCGATATTCCGTCCTTTTAAAGCACCCGTATTGATTGTGATCAATATCGAGAAACATTAGAGCAATATACGCCTGTATTTTTAATTTAATTGCCTCAAAATTATTACAGTTGAATTTAGTAGTAAATTTTCTGATTATACTGATAGAATAATTCAAATACAAATATAAAACAATTTTAACAAAATTCTTAGAACTATTCATTGAATAATCGTTCGTGTAGCTTAAGTTTATAGCCACCTAGCGGCCCAAACTCCGAATCTATGAGTCACGAAATATTCAGGCATTTATTTACAGTAATATATAGAAAAATATTTAATAAAAATTGCGCTTATATATATTGTACGAAGCACTCGAAAATTGCTCGAGAAATATCCCAAATCCCAAATCCCAATTCTCAAATCCCAAATCCCAATTCCCAAATCCCAATTCCCAATTCTCAAATCCCAATTCCCAAATCCCAAATCCCAAATCCCAAATCCCAAATCCCAATTCCCAATTCCAAATTCCCAATTCCCAAATCCCAAATCCCAAATCCCAATTCTCAATTCTCAATTCCCAAATTCCAAATCCCAAATCCCAAATCGAGAAATATCCCAAAAACGTATAATTTTAATTTATATAAATTTTGAATTGCTAAAATAATTACTATTGAAATTAATAATAGTTTCCTGGCAGTCACAGGCATCAATTTGATTCTAAATGTGAGACTCTATTAATACAATACATTTTTAACTATTTTAATATAAATTAAATCAAATTCAATTTATACAAATCAAATTGCTATAAAGTTAGATTCGCGTATGTTTCTACTCTTCTTTTGAAATCTCTCATCTCTATCACTTTTATACGAAAGAGGAAATTAACTCTTAGGATGTAAATTAAATTAACGTAGGTAATAAATTATGGCACAAAAAGAATGAGATTGTAATTAAGAAAAATTAACACCGCTTTTACGTCATATCTATTTAGCGAATGAGTTTCACTTTCCAATCGTATCACTTTGTAAGCAATTACAAAAATTGCAAAGCATGTTGCATCTCGATTCTTGAGGCATGTTTACCAGTCGGCAGTATTGCTCGACTGTTTCATATGTATGTACACCGTTGAGAACTTTTATCCCGAGGTAAAATGCAGAGCACCGTGCAAATCCCCGCGCGGATACAACTCTGCAAATTGTGTCCGCAATTAAGAAAGTACGGAAGGAAAGTCAATAATTAGTCTACGCTCTTAAAGTTCCCGAAGATTCCTCGATTCCTCCTTAAATACTTCATTAATTAAGGACTCGAATATTTAATCGGCTGATAGAAGAACGATACATGTTGACTTCCCGCAAAAGAAAGCTTTGAAATGATCGAACTATTATCGGATTATTGTTAGAATCAGAAATTATAATTTATCTCATTAAATTTTTTGTACATTTTACGCACATTTATTAAAGAAAGAAACAATAAAAATTCTCTGAGATATATTTTTGTTTGAAAGAAACTTTGTCCCTCAACGTTTATAATTGAAACAGTGCATATTTATCTGTCTTCAATAAATTCATTATTTAGTTGTACGTTAAAAATTGTACGTTAAAAAATACATACATAATAAATTAAAAGAATGATGCTTTGAAATGTTGAAAATATATTCTGAGAAATTTTAATTAATTCTTTCTTGATTAAAAATGTATCTCTTATTGTCCTTGTACAATTATCAATGGAGCATACAAACAGGGATTCATGATGCAAAATATCGCGGGATAAACAGGCGAGACGAGCAGCAGAGGAATTATCATTTAATTCCGCTTGAGATTTTCCGGTCTATTTCGCCGTCAATTTCATCCTCTATGCCCTTCGTCATTTCCGGCGAGCTGCCGGAATTCATCAGCAAGCCTCCCTCGCGTATATTCGTCGCGGCCGAATTTTTTTTGTGCTCCGACCTCCGTCGTCGCGCACATAATGCCAAAACCGAGCTAACCGTGCCCCTCCGTTTTTTCTTCGCCGACCCCTGTGTACCGTGTCCCCGTTGCGGCGGAGGTGCGCGGCGCCGGTTCGTTAATTGCATACGGGAGTTGCGCGCGCGGCCCGGCCGGTTCTCCAACAAGAAAACCGTAGAGCATTCTAAATTAATGCTTTTCGTTAACGCGCGGCCCACCGGGATCCGCCAGACGCAATTATATCGCGTTTCCCGCTGGAATGTGCGACAATCCCGGCGACGGCTGCCCGCCGGGATAACGCGCGGAGACAAGCACGAGCGATTTAAGAGAACGCGAGGGAGAAGGAGGGGAGTGGGGGATGCTCGATGCGCATTGTCTCGCGCGTGCCAGTCCGCGATTATCGCTCGTCGGAACTCGGAACAATCGCAGATTGATTTTACACGAGGTCGTCGAATCCCGCCGGGCTGCCGAGCGCGAACGAGACCGGCCCGCGAGGGGGATAGACGTGAAAACGCACTTGCTACGTATACATAATGGAAACCACCGCGATTGTGGCACGCAAACTGCCGCGCGGAGGGGCGCGAAGGGGAAGAAATTCCTTTATCGCCTCCCCCTTATCGATTCCCAACACGTTGTGTCGATGATACTTTCAACGGAGTATTTTATCGCCGCACGCAACCGTCTCGTCCCGTAATGTCAACATTATCTGTAGCAATCTTTTTCAATTTTTTTCCCTCTCTTTTTTCCCATTTGAAGGAATCAGTCGTTTTCGAAAACCCTTTCGAGATACCTTCGCAGCTCTGACAATTTTCCACACAGTTATTGTTGCGGGAAAAAAAGGAATTTTAATAGTCCTCCCATTGGGAAAGTTACTATAATTCTCCCGATATTTCGTTACACGTGAAATAAATAGAAACACAATATATGACACGCCCAGGGGAGTTATATGTTACATCTGCCATGTGTTAAGCAATTGATTAATTTATAATAAAAGTTTCGGCGCTCCACTTCTCGATATCTCTTTATTACCTGCACCGTTCGATTATCCTCGTTAACGTTCGCTCAAAAATAATTATCGGGGAAAAAAATTAAGCGAGGAATTCCTCGCGATATAAAAAGCAGCCCGGTATGCGAAATTAACAATTCATATTCTCGATCGTTAAAATTTGCGCCGGTAGATTCACCTTTGACGTCCTTATTTCAATGCGGGCTCCCTACCACGAGAGGCGAAGCTCGAAATAATTACATCGCGAATTCATTTACGTGCTAATAAAGTGGTCTTATTACAAGGCCGTATTCGCTTGTAATGAAATAGACTGTGTCACGGGACCTATCGTCGGGCAACAATGCACCGCAATTAAAAAAATGCATTTACAGGAGAAGTCTCCTTGTTACCACACAATTTCATAAAAGCAATGCAACAAAGAAACGTACTTTAAACGAAACATTTTTCACGTAATTATATGGAACATAAAAATAAAGCAATTTTTAGAGTCAAATATGTACATCAGTTACATTAAATCAAGATACTAATTAAGGATTACAAATCGTATGTAATAAAATATAGACGGTAGAAAGACTTGAATATTAATTTCAAATTCAAGAAAATTTCAAACCTGATTTCTCTTTAAATAATTTTCATCGTTACATGTGTGAGGTTTATCGCGCCGGAGAATTAGATACTGCGAGTTTGGCTCATTAGCGTAATTGTAATGACGATGATTGTAGCTTGACTCTTGAATAATATGTGTTTGCGCTGGCAAATGGCGGACGCAAAGTGGGGCATTTTTTTAATTGTCAGATAGTCGCGCGATAGTCCGAATTAATGCTTTTCGCTGGAACCGGACCAGCGCGGCCCGCGAGTAGCAATTATAATCGTCCTGTCGCAGGATATGACAAGCGGAGACGAACGATACGAGAGAAAGCGAGAGAGAGAGAGAGAGAGAGAGAGAGAGAGAGAGAAGAAATAATGCGCGAAACGAGAACATTTTTTTTTTGCGGTAGCTATTACGAAGACAAATTAATAACGCCGGAGGCCGTATATAACGCCCGGTAGAAATATCCTTTCGCTCATTTTTTGTATACACGCTTCGTCCCCTTCCGAGCCTTCTCCTTTCTGGTCTTTTAGCCAAACGTATATTTTTACTACATTTAGTCAGCTGACGTACCACCATATTTTACTACTTACCGTGTCTGGTTTCCCGGAATAATTCGAGTGCGGTTTTGCTGCATGACAAATGTTTCATTAACCGCTGTCATTTCTCATAATGCCGTCCAGTGATAACTACAGGAACAATCGGGCGTGGGAGTGAGGTAGGTCCTCGAGCGTTCTTGCAACACCCGTACTTATTCCAATATGAAAAATGGAATCTGCTACAAAGACCGCTAACTTTTAACCGTTGACATGACATTTCTCATGTCACGTTGAATATAGCTGTATTTTTACTTCATTCGTTTTCAATAAACACATTTATTTACAACATTGTCACTATAAGCAACATTTCATCATTTGTAATAAGCTAATCTTCTCGCCATGTCGAAAAAAAACCAGCAGTTCGGTCTTCTCTATTAATGATACAAGTAAAAATATACTTTGTAAGGATTATTATTTTTATTAATGTGCAATAATTTTAACAATGTTATACTGCGTTTGATGCATAATTTGTCTCAAGTAATCAAATAATTACTCGGTGACTTACTCTCTAATTGTAAGATACTTCAGCGTGCTAGCTCTCTGTAAAACTATTAAATCCGACTAACTGCAGAGGGCAATTTGTGGTATGATATTCACAGAACAGCGGATCTTCGTGCCAAGTGCGATTATTAATATACGACCTGAAAGCAAGAGTAATTAACATACTGATATGTAAGTCATATTAATATTTCGGTACTCACCCTGCAAGTAGCTTTAATATTTTCCCTATAACGCCGTCCTTCCGCCTCACGTATTGTAACCCCTGACAGATGTTCTTCAGCAAGCAGGAACGGCCATCGAAGCCATGGCTGAAATAATAAAATGGTACGTCTAATTAAAATTAATAAATTGTAATCAATATGATACTGAAATAAACGTTACTTCTATATTTCTCAATAATATCAAAAATAATAATAATTAACGGATTAATGAGAAGCCTAATAATCGTCATAAAATCTTTCAACGAAATAATGAAGAAACTATATAATTAGAAATATTATCGGAAATTATTGCGGAGTTGCATTTATTCCAGCGCCCTTAATTATCCTAATCGTAATTATTGCTTGGAAGTTGCGCCAAGCATCTGCATGCGTAAGTCGATCTCAATATAAAACGTTGGAAAAGGATGTTGTCCACGAAACTGCGGCCAAAAACTGTGCAAATGGTCGTACCGACGACGGCATTGCGTCGTTGGCTATTCGATCTTCGCGATGGCGGAAGTCCTCGGTCAGCCAGCCAGAAATCCACCCGCACCATTCTGGTACCAACTCTGCTCGACCAATTCTAAACCGTCCCTCGCTATCTTCTACATTCGCTTCCCGACATGCTGCCGCCGTCTTATACCCGTTTCCACGCGATCGTTGCCGTTTCTGCATTATGCAGCGCAACTATTGCAGTATTTATTTATTACCCTTTTTTTTATTACCTTTCGTACACGAGTTCGGCGCATTTGTGGATGTCTGGAACGGACCGGACGTTTCGAGGCCCACCGGTAGTCGGCAGTTCCCATGCCGCCTTAAAACCCGCTGCGTGCGCGAAGATTGTCGTGTAAGGCAGAGTGTTTATCTTGTAGTTTAGCCGATACTGAAAAAGATCATTTATTTACCCCAGAATTAATTTACAGTTTCAAACAAGCACAAGTCGAATAAACAAATCTAAGTGCTTGCGTGGAATTCTCATACATTAAAAGACGCAAAATGTATCCCGAATATACATATTCAGACATTTTAGTACAGCTTGATGTGAATTTAACAATTTGTATATTCAAATAAATCAAAAATTAAGAGATAAAAAAGATGACTTAAACTTATTTAACATAGCTATTCAAATGTTCTCAGAGCTCTTAGTTCTAGTCGCGATCTAGATCTTGATTTCGTTACTTCAGCTGTTCAATCACGTGTGAGCGTGAGCGAAATAATTTTACGTGGATTCTGCATTCCGCGTGTGCAAGGAGAACCTTCCCAGAACCTGCGAGAACAGGGATCGAGGAGGGAGGAATGTGAAATCGCGTGGAATTTTACCTGTAACTTTCTCACGGAATCCGAAATCATAAGTTCGTATCAAAGGATCTCTCGCGAGCGCGTATGAAATCGCCGTAATCTTCGTAAAGGAACTTCGTGAATTTTCGATCAAGCCGTTCAATTCCCCGGCGGTTATAGAACGGGAATCGCCCGGGCGATTCTCGTCTTATCCGAATTACTGTTGCGAATTATTCCGCTATCTGCGTGAAAACGGGGGGGAGGTTCGCGAACGTTACCGGTGACTCTCTCGCGTCGCGTATCGCGTATAAGAGCGAATTATTTTCCACCCTCCGTCGCGGGACCATCGTTCTGTGATCAAATCTTTATGTTCGGCCATAAATAACGAGACACTTATCGTAAAACTGCGTCTCCGCGCTGTGATTTTCCCCCGAGTTATTCCCTCATTTACTCGCGCGAGCAATACCACGAGAAGTTCGCGCCACTCGCGTCGATCTTTGATCTTACGTAAACAAGTTCTCGGATAGCAATTTGTACGCATTCGTAAAACGTTAAATAAAGATATTTGAAAGATCGTCAGAGACTTAATAAGTTTTCTCATAACGTAACATATATACGACGTTTCTTTCGCCTTGTTCCTATTCTTCTATTCTAATATGATTGAATATTTAGAGAATTGGCACTTTATATATGTTATAATTACACAAACAATTAAACTTAGATAGATTTGAAAAACGTAGATGACAAAATTAATCTTATGCAATTATCTGGCTGGATTGTCTAACAATAATGCTCGATTATTCACCGGTACGTCTACCCCGCGTCTAAATCGCGGCGCTTGATTTCCGGCGTTTTCCTCTTTGCAAGAAACCGCCGCGGATAGAATGGCGAGGCAGAACCGTGTCGGTTCCGCGGTGCCTATTAACCGTGCGAATCGCCGTGCAGGGTATTGCTCACGGTGTAAATGCGACAGAAGGATGGTGTCGCCTGGATCTGGCAAGCCGTTTGTCAGTGTCCCGCCACCTTACCGCGTTGTAGCCATCCCCCGTTTCTTAGCGGCCGAAAATACGATAAGGCAATCGGATTTATGCGCAGCTCGCCAGACAGAGACCGCCAAGACGAAGTCTGTATGTGCACTGGATCGTTGCATGGTGCATAATTTTCCGGCTGCGTTCAAAACGCGTGCAAAACGCTTGCGGGGAGGCCAGATAAGAAGCTCGTACAGAACGTAATTTTGCGTATCCCTCTGTTCGCCGGCATGCACAAAATTTTTAATTAAAAGATTAAACGTTGATGCATAAAAATTGTAATATAAATCTGAACTCAATTGTATCAAATCAGTAAGTGTTCATTGATGTATTTATTATGATAAACATATAGACGAATGAAATTTTTTCTTCTAGATAAATATTTTATATACTAATTATATACTAATTTTAGATAAATTTAAGCTAATTACAGCTAATAAATTTAAGCTTTCAATTTGAGTAATATGTTATGCAAACACCGATAAAAATAATCTGTTAAATATGTATGTTTCTATGTGATGTATGTAGAAGGGATATAACGAGACAACGTTGATTCATGCATATTGATTCTAAGCTCTGTTCCCGTCCTGTACGTCGGATAATGTACATGGTGAACACGGCGTGTATCATCGCTGCTGCGGTGTACCTCGTTGTAAGTGCGCTAGATCATTACAAGTTGTATAATTCTTCTGTCAGAGAGGATAGCTCGCGAACGCTAAAGTCTCAGAGACACACCTGCTTCTTACCAATGCGAGGGCATAATATGTGTCTATTTTTTTAGAAATAAAAATGTTTTAAATAGGATTAAGTCAGCAAATTAACATAAATGTAAGCGCGGCGCGCTTTTAACAGTAAATCGATACAATCTTAAGAAGATTAACAATAATCCGTGATATTTGTAATTTGCAATTTTTAATTGTTTAATCAACTATGTTAATAATATGTAATAATATGTGAGCGAATTGCACGTGTCTCAATCTTGTTTCTCGCAGGCTGAAAAATACACATTTATTGGCAATTATTGATTCCGATATAATTGTGTAATTTATGCAATCTGCATAACGTATATAAATATCGGGTATAAAATTCAAATTAATTTATATTCGAAATCAGCCTCAAATTAAATAAATATCGAGTAAAATTCAATTTAAATTCGGAACGAACCGTTTGATTAATTTCGTGAAAAAGCGTTATGGCGTATCCTTTAATTTACCTTAACGATAATGCCGAGCATAAAGTTGCCGGCTTGTCAGATCCAGCTGCTTCGTAATAATGCCGTTTTCCCTCCGAATAACCAACAACCATGACGCATCGGTCCTAACGCGACACACTCCGAGTACACCAAAAATTGATGCGACTCCGTGTGTTAAGGCATTTGTCGCACCTGGTGTATGTACTTACGTCGCGAAGAGAGAGCGTATAGCTTCATCCCGTATTAATGCCTCGCGCTACATCGTGTTTCAAAATATGCCCGCCATCCGCGACTTCGTGCCTTTTAAAGCGAAAATACGGGCAGCTCCGATCGGTTTACATTACAGCCGGTCTCGTGTAGGTATGGCGCATAAATTCACCCTCGCGCGTTACAGCACGGCGCGCCGGAGGCTGCATAAACAGTGCCGTCTATGCACCGGCACGGGGGATGATGCGGGGATATGGTTATACAACATTGATTCTTACGGCTTTTTACGATCCGCCCGGAACGGCGGAACCATTTGCCCATTCGCCATTGACGCGCATCCCTTTAATACGTCGAAATTGCGAGCGATGCGTTTTTTTTTTCACGAGTGTATGGATTTCCATCTATTTTACATATCCCATATTCCCTTCAGCCTGAGATAGGATTAATTCGTATTTTCGTTATTATCTGCTGGACACACACTCGTGCACACATATATCACAATTCATTACATTCCATACATCGTAATAACCGATCTTGATAAAATTTATTCGCGAAATACTGCCTGTCTATTTCCAAACGCGATTGTAATAATTTGAAATTATACGATTTGATCGAAAATTATGTTACGACTGATTTGTAAGATATAACTGACGGTCACGGAACTGAGTCCTCATAACTCGCAATTGTAGATTTCTTCTTATTTCTTGTGTGTACGTCGTACACCGTATACGCTTCGAGAACCGTTTTTTCTCTCTTTTCCGTATTAGCAAGAAATAAATTCCGTGCCCATCTCAACTTTCAATACGAAGAATTCATTTGGGAATACGCAGCAGAGAGCACGTCGATGCGAGAAGTTTCGAAAACTGCTGCTTATATCCACGGCTGTCAAAAATAAACCTACATTACGTGGTTCAACGTGCAACTTTAGTCTCAGAGGCGTCATGTAGCACGGGCGCCCAGCTTCGGGAAAAGGTAAGATATATATCCGCGTTACGCGTTCGACGAAGCGCTGGACGCGAAATCGTATAAATTACGGTAGGGTGTTTTCATAACATGCCCCGTATCCGCGCGCGCAGCTGTTTCGCGAGAGAGAGAGAGGCCGGAAAAAAAGCACGGCAGCCTTTTTCAGCATTTGAATATTGGAGTATCACGAGGCGACCGGTTCGCGGCGAGAGAACGATTCCGAAATCGGCGGAAAAACCGAAACCAGCCGGAGCCAAATTACTGGACGCGCGCGACGGAATTCGCGTAAAATAAAAAAAAAAATTCCGCGAATTTCTCACGAACGGCGCATTCTCGCGTAATGAGAATGTAATTAATCGTGAATGGTATAATGTATGTGTGTCTGTCGCCCAGATTTTCGTCGCGCGCATCAAGGACGCAAAATATTCCCGATGGCATTCTTCGCAATAAAATTTAACGATCGCCAGCGATATTCGCGCGATATATGTATTTTATCACGGGAGTGATATTTTTTGATAGAAACGCGCGCGCGTTCCAATCAAACGCGTAGAAACATCCGTTCTACGCACGGTAGAATTTCAATTTAGCTC
Organism: Temnothorax nylanderi; assembly: GCF_030848795.1. Lineage (NCBI taxonomy): Eukaryota > Metazoa > Arthropoda > Insecta > Hymenoptera > Formicidae > Temnothorax > Temnothorax nylanderi. The sequence goes on from NW_027249082.1 coordinate 787,767, forward strand.
ATAGAAGGTCAAAGCAAAACAATCATTTGCGGAATGCTCTGTGAGAATATTGCGATCTTGGCCCATCTATGGCTGACATGTGTGTGTGTGTGTGCGTGTGCGTGCGTATGTGTGCGTGTGTATTTAGCCTTTAATCCTTTAGCTACTGCTCTGATGTAGTCGGAGCATTTACATGAGCATATTAAGTCGCTTAATTACAGTTGAACAGCCGCGACATATAAACGTTAGATCGGCTGCGTTATTTTATGGTGGCAGCTGTCTCGATATTTACCGCGTTTACTTTTTAACTCGACTCTTCCTCAAGACAGATAACGTCCATCACAGTTTTGACGGACGCGCGATGATCGCGTTCTGCTCATAATTTTTGCGCTACAGTTTGCCCTGAAATCGCTGTAACGTGGAAAATTGCTAAATCGATCGTGTGCCTGCCGTCAAAATTTGATGAATCGTCAATTTAACGTTTGTTAACTTTTTTCCATGCCGAGCGTTTTACGATGCAAACTGGTTTCAGGCAGTTTGCGTTGCTGTAACAACAATGCTGCAGCGCCTCTCCACGATTGTCTCTGTTTTAGCGGCTCTCGTTAAATTTTCCACAGAATCATTCAATTATCTTATAGCTGCTGTCTACAAAATCCATCTTACAGAGTTTTTGCGATATTTATTTCAAAGATGAATAAACGCTACTCATTTGATTTCCACGCAAAAATTCCACAGAAAATAATTGAAATCTTTTTATTCCCCTATAATTATTCCGTAATAACTAATAAATTCAAAATCAAATAAAGATATAAAATCGAATGATACTTTTAGTTTTAATTAACAAGCAGAAAATCGCAGTAAAAAGGTGAGAATAATTAACAGTCGACTTTTCGTTCAAGATAATAAAGAGCGACATTTTCTTCAAAATCTTGCGTGCTGAACGCACGTAAAAGGAGTATTACGTGACACTTACGAAAAAGGTGCTGCCTTTGCGGAAGGCCAGGGCCCTGACCGCTCTTCCGGAGTGCGTGGGTCTCGCTGTCGCGAGGAGGATGAGGTAGACACTGCACCAAAACCGCGGACGCATAATCGGCGGTGTCGAGACGAGGGATGCGGGATCAGGGCCAAGGGATACTTAGGAGAACAAAGTTATTGTGAAATCCGTTCCGAGTTTTGCGGAGAGAGACGGAGAGAGGGGGAGAGAGAGAGAGAGGGGGAGAGAGAGAGAGAATCTTCGACGTGACACGCTTTACGCCAGAATCCGCCGACGCTTAGCTCGAACAACCACTACGATCGCTCGTGCAACCTCTCCGCCCGGGGGCTTTCCCCCTCCTACCGTTTCCGACCTCCGCTCTCGCTCTCGTCTCGGCTCTCGTTTCGTTGCCAATTATGAGGAGCGTGGTTAGCGCTAATTCCACGAGATACACTGGCCGCTTAATTCCGAACGAGCGTAACTGCGAAAGTTATTCCCGCCCCGAAGTACCGACGTGTACTTACCTACGCCACGCTTTTACGCGCCCCGAAAGCACCGATCAATTACCGGTCCACGAATCCAGTATTTAACTGGTCGTCGCGGAATGTTTGCTCTTTGAGCGACAAATTATCCGATACTCGCTTAGCTCGTTACTTTCATGCCTTTCCTGAAATTCTTTTAACCAGTATTGTTAAAAGGGAAGCACGATCCATTTTTCCTGCAAGACCGTGACTTTTACTGTGTCAAAAACTTCGCTAAATGTCTCTATATGTAGAGACAGCTTGCGTTGGAATTAGGAGAGAGAAAAAGAATATTGTTAAAAGTAGCCTTGAAATGAACATATGATTACTTCTGTGATCATACTGGAAAAGCAGAGACAGAGAGAAGAAAAATAAAGGTGACCAAAAATTATTGTCTTCTTTTAAAAGGTATATAATTTTTCTCTCTAAAAGATAAAATTTTCTTTACTGCTTGTAGCTTTGAGTCCAAGAAATTATTAAGAATTGTTATGTTTATTTCTTATTGTTTAAAGTAATTGCATCGAAAACTTAAGGACCAAACGATCGACTCAATACAGTCGTTTCTACAGATCCGGTGAAAACGGCACTTTCTCTCTCACTTGAATCGGTCTTGACTATCCTTCTTCCACCGTTTCGTACCAATTAGTAGAAACGCGGTTAACATTAAATCAGAAAGATACGATGATTGTACTTAATTTAACTCAAGCGTAACTGAACGCGACAATTCTCTGCGCGGGTTTTTCGACTACGAATCGATCGAATCCTTTTTCTCTTTTATGATCCTCATAATAAATAATTCCGTGAGAAGTAGCCGAAAATATATTCTACATTTTATCTTTATAAAAGAATCGCATTGAAAGTACTTAATTTATTATCGATGTGTTAATGGAGGAATATTAAAAAGTTTTGCAATACGAATTAATAATAGTCATAAATAAATTTTAAAAAATTATGACAAAGAAAACCCTTTCTTTAAAAAACCCTTTCTTTAAAAAAATAATAACAAATTTTAATTATTTTAATCGTAAATAAATCAGCTATGATCTGTAAGAAAGATAAATACCGGGCTGACAAAATTAAAATCAGTGTATCAAAATTTACTTTTATACTAATAGTTTATCTTAACTTGTCGTGAATTGGAAAAGACTAAAATTTAACGTTATTTTTGTTTGCAAAATGAATAGTCAACGTTACTGCCTCAGTAATGTCCACAACATTGAAGATTTACCAAGATAGGTATCTTTCATTCTTCTCTCGCTTTGAGCGATCCTGAGATGGCACAAAAGTGCCGAGAGATGCCTGGGGGCGCCCCGGGGCACACCTTACGTTCTTTTTTTTTTATGTTGGCTTATCTGTTTTTTTTATGTTGGCAAGTACTTTTTCCCCCGAATCTTGATAAATTTTCTTGCGGCGATAAAACTCACCGTCATAGAGCATAGATTATTCCCTGGGCAGTATCAGAATATCCAGAAATTTATTCTGTGCCTAGTCCTTATATGTTGACGTTACCGAACATGATCGTTATCGAGAAATTAAAGAGCTCTTACTTTTAAATTGATTTAGATGTACGGAATTATTGAATCTCAACAATGATGTTTTAATAATAATTTCTTAATATTGACTACTACACATCAATCTAAATTCAAATACTCTTTTAATATTTATAATTTTTAAGCTAAATGTCGCTTTAATATATAACCTTACAACCGCCTAGCGGCTGAAAAGACAAATTATTTATCGATAGGTGCGGAGATTTCCACATATATCCCTGTGTGATTAGCTGAAAAATATTTTATAAGACTCGTGCACGTGTGTATTCATAATTCTTGTTCACATACAAAAACATTGAATACCGCTTTTAGAATCAGCTATTTAATTAAAGCAGTTGTTGAAAATAATACGTATATTTCCATCCTAGAGAAATGTTTATCCGTCAATATATTTTACTCTTTCAGTATATATAATACAAATCACGTTAAATACATATCACTGTCGAGAAACACCAAAACAGAAAGTGTATCCTACTTTTATTTTTTTTTGCTTACGTATAAACTCAATGATAAATTCTCACAATCAGTATTAAGTTATATACTGCTTTGTCTAAATTGTTTCATAATAAAAATTTCTTCCAGATTAGTTGATTCGTGAAGATAACTTTGCGCTTTATTATATTATTTTTGAGATTTGATCTAAAATTCCTTGACCAGGAAGACACGATCTGTAGATCCGCGAGCAATCCTGATATTCTCGTCCAAATTCTAGTGCTTGTAAATACTCGGAGTCTAAAGGTGTGTCGCTTTTTCGAGGCCTAAAATGAATAAACATCATATCTCTCTATTTTAAAAGGCGTAGCAATACTTAAATTCGTAACGAGAATTAAAACTTAAATATTCTTACGTGAGCAAAAGGTGCAACAATTCCCCCACAAGTCCCTCGTCCTCTAAAGGCATCGTTGCCGTTTCGCATATGCTCTTTTTCATGCATTCTCTTCCATCTATTCCCCTTCTATGAATTACGATTATTGAAAGAAAAAACAATTATACATGTATAATCGCAGCAGTTGTTTAATTGCAGTTGAATAAACAAATAAAATATTATTAATTATCTGCCGCTCTTGTTTACGCATGTGTTTTGATACGTTAATTAGGTCATTATATGTAAAAGACACTTTTACGAAAAAAAATGGTACTTTCTATCCTTGCAGATAATTTTGCCCGACTCTGTCGCGAAGGAGAAATTTTAATTATTTCTTCAAACGTTCTGCTACCTGCTAATTATCTCTTCAAATATCTGCTGAAGTGTTCGTATCTCAGGACGCGTATATCCGCAAATAACGTGGTAAATTTCGCTCGAGATATCTCACATGAAGAGATGACGCTTACCTCTCGAATTCCTCCTCCAAGAGACGGTAGACGGTCATTCTTTCGTTCCAGCTAACGCTTTCACGTAGTCGTCGCGAAGACGACGACGCGAAGAACTCCGTGAAGAGTGTCGCGTTCTGCGGCAAGAGGTATTGGAACTGTAAGTTCTGCCCGTAAACTAAAATCCTGCCTGAGAGCTGTACGGGCACTGCAAATCCCACGATGAGCTTTATCACAGATACAATGAGCAGATGAATTTCAACGAATGTATCGGCGTGCTTACATCACAAGAATATTAGTTCAGCTATTTACACAAGTATTCTAAATATATATTTAGATATCTGAATGCGCTTCGGATAGACCGGGAGTTACGATGTAAATAAGACACATTTTCTTGTAAGAGAATCACGAATGTTCGAAAACAAAAATTATAATAAAATTGAAGGAGCGATACGAGTTGCAGCGAGTGACAACTTTCCTCGAAAATTTCTCACGAAATAGCGCTGCGAGATTCCAACCAAAGTAACATCGAGACGGATCAGACGCGTTTGCATATTTCTCGAAGAACTCGAAGGATCTTACGATCGTGGTTTAAATCACAGTGCTATCTTCGTTTCTCCCTCTCCCCTTCCCCTTCTTTCCCTTTTTCGCGCAGGAAACATCTCTTTTTCTTTATCCTCAAAAATAAAGGATTTATCTCTTTCTCAAGTGATCGAGATAAAAGCGTCACTTCCTCTCGGTCGGAGCTAGAATAAAAGGTACTGGCCGCGAGCGGATATATCGCGAGGGGCAGTTTACTCGCTCATCCGGAAAAGTATAGACCGAAGATACGGGGAACGAAAAACGTACGGGAATTAATTTCGTGATTTTCTCGAGTCAGCATACGACGGGAGATTGGGAGGGCGAGAGAAACCGCGGGCGCTTCCGCCGCAACTCGGAGGACGCGGATGCTGAGTAGCGTCGTCGCTGATGCCATCTCGCGATAGACGCATAAAAATTCATATGCTAATACCCGGTATGTGTAGGCCGTAAAAAATGAGATTGGTGGGAATAGACGAGTAGGTCTCGCGAATTCATTTTAGAGATTACGCGATGTCGTAAATCACCCGCGAAATGAAAGAAAAAAACCTATGTCTGTGTGTGTGTGTGTGTGTGTGTGTGTGTGTGTGTGTGTGGTCTAGCTTGGCACGACGCAAACAAAGATACGGCACGAGGCGAGGAGAGGGGGGGGGAGGGCACCAATAACGATAATATCGGCGTCTGTTGAATGTAAAGATGTGCAACCGATGGTCCGATCGCAGCGCGCGCGATCGAGAAGAGATTGATGAGCGGCCCCGAGAAGAAAAATGCGAGAGAGGAGGCAAGAACGCTGCCACTACCCCCGTATCGAAAAACGGATAGGTAGGGGATAGACAATGAAAAGCGTGCGCGAAACTTTGTGCAGTAAGACGCATCAACGCGGAATATTGAGAGAAGGCTCCTGTTGTGTTTTACGTTGCATCACACGTTTCCTCGACTACGGTAGTTTAATTGCAGCTTTGCCCATGGACGAGATCCCTCTATCCTTACGCTATTTTCGCAACCTGCAGATGACGGAGGAGCCACTTACAACTCTCTGGCAACTCGCCAGACCTGTCCTTCCTCCTACATCAGTTTTTATGACGCGCGACGCTTCTTCTACTTTGCTTAGATGCCTCGTATCCTTTATGCAAGAGCTAACCGACGTCGCCAAGACAGGCTGCCAATTTATTTACATTAACTCCTTACGTTACGCTTTCCTGCTTCTCGAAAAACGTTATGAAAATACGGGCGATACACATGAGTAATTTAATAATGCTAAGTGAAGTATTCGTTTTATGTTCCAAAGATGTTATTTCGTACTATATAATTACTTGTGTTAAAATTTTCGTTAAAGCTTGTACAAATACACCGTATGGACACAACGAGCGTGTTTACCTTTTCCGTTTCTTGCCCGTCTCGTTCAACGAGGTGAGAGAAGTATTTTGTTCGCAAATAGAAAGAATTTAAACCTGTCTGTAGCATATATGATATAAAAATATTTCAAGTGCAAAGTAACTATTTAAAAGTAACATTTAAAAAAGTAGTTGTTAAAATGATAGAAGAGTACGTCACAACACAAAAACGAGTATTACGTAAGAGAGAAAAGAAATAAAAATTTTATTTCTTCAAAATATAATTTTTTGCACAAGACACAAATTTCCCGAGATTCGAGCATCGTCTTAGAGTTGAAAAATGTAATATTGTACGTTTGTCTTGATTTTTTTCCCCGAAGTTTAATATCCAGCTCGCACGAATGCCTTCATCTTTTCTACCGATTTCTTGTGTTTTTCGCGCTACACCCAGTCTGGTTTCGTCGAACCACTGGTAAATCGCACAACATTTCCGTTATGCAGCGACCCGTATACATTGCAGGAATCTGAATTCGTCGTCCTGCCGCGAGGGACGGACGACGAATCGTCCTCGACCGATCGTCCTCTACTTATTGGAAGAAGCAGGAGAGAGATCGATATCCCATTCTAAATATCTGTTCCCCGGAAGGACGCCGAAGCGCGCGCTGCGCTCGCGGCGGCGCGCGGCGTTTTGTTTTCTCTGCTAAGTTGCATTTTCGGAATGTATTTACATTAGGAATCCCGGAGGCTCTCGCCGCGATCGTAGCCCGAGCTTTGTAATTCCAAATGTTTACCTGGGAATTTACCTCTGTTACGGATATTGCACATTTGTTAAAGCGGTGGGTGCTACCGATCTCGAGAAGAAACGCACGCAAGCCTCTTGTGGCACCAGCTTCGGCGAGCTTCCCTCGTGGTATTTAACGGACATTGTGTAATCCAATATCATAGCATCAGACATACAATAACGGGGGCATTCGCGAAATATATATTCAAGCCGCACTTTATTAACGATGCATTTTATTGCGCATGGCAGTATTTACTGCGCGGGAAGCAATACTCCGAGGAGAAAGAGCTTCGTCTTTCCCGCTCTTCACCGCTCGTTTGTGCTCGTCGCGAATCACAATCAAACCTCGACATAATTTCCTCCGCGAGTTTGCACGTGCGGTGATCCGAACGCGCCCAATTCGCCTTTCCCCTTTGGCCGCCGGCGTTTTAAAAGGCAAACATTCAAATATTTACAATTACCGCGCTGCTCCTTGGATTAAAGGGTCTTCTCGACTTTCCGGGGAGAACAATTGACTACCTCCGCGTTATAACGCGAACGGTCGTGACGTCGTTTTTCTCCGTTCGTTTGTACACGTATGCCAGCGCGCCATGTTTCGATACCCTTTCATGTGCACTTGCGTTTTACGAATTTTTTTACTTTCTATTTTCACGAAATAGTAAAAAAAAAAGAGTTCAACGATTGTTCACGCTGCCAAATTCTTTTCTGGAACGTCGTGTTTTATATTTTTAGCATTACTCCGCGATATTTTCCCTATGCTGGAAGAAATGATATAACCTTGACATTTTGCCAATTTATGATAACTCAATTCTCTCCTTCTCAATTACGTTCTGCTGATAAACATTATTTTTATATTGCACGGCAGTAGAAGTATATTTACAAAAGACGAGAGAAATGAGTTCTGAAGAAAGGCTATATATTTAAATAAAAAATAAGTAAATATAAAAAAAAATAACAATTCCGATGGCGCAATGGCAATGCAGATAATAATATGTTTTTGATGTTAAAAAATATAAAATTTCGTCAAGACACGTACAGCGTTAATTTCCGATAATTTGCAAATAAATGTCTTAAGTATCGCTCACAAAATTTATGAACATTATAATTATAATTCATAGATACATTATTTATCTAGATTTAAAGTAATAATTAATCCTCTTCAGTTTCTATCATCTATAATCGGGTAGCAAAGCTCGAAACGGGAAAGTGAAGAGGAAGAACTAATATTCTTTCATTACTGATTACTCCTACAATTCTAAAACCACTTATTTACACACTGATCAGATACTCCATTGAGTTTTCGTTTAATTTCCCCTAAGTTTTCCTTCCTTTAGAGAGAAAGAGAGAGCGAGAGGGCCGAGAAGGAGGTAGATATAGTACTAATAACCGAGAATATCTCGTAGAGGCAGCGAAAACGAAGACAACCCATCACGACATCGAATCGTCTCATCCAATTGCGAAAACTGCACAGCAGGAGTTTTCCAATTTAATTAGTGGATTTAAGGGCGGACCGCAGATAAAACTGCAGTTAATTATCAATGGCGTCCTGTGGCGAACGCCGGGACATACCCGCCATTTAAATTTGTTCCCCTGCTTTTCCTGCCGCCGAAGACACTAGCAGCACTGACACCGATAGCGTGAAATTGTAATTTAAAGAAAATTTAATGTGCTTCGTTACTTTGCCTTCGAGATGATTTCGATCCCACCGTGTTAATTAAGCTTGGCTTGAACAAATTTGTAGAGAAGATCACAGGATAATGTATGTGAGAGCAATTTTTGTTTTAATATTTAACGAGAAACCTCAGAAAGAATAATTATAAATAAATTAATGTATAACAAAATAAAATTTTATCTACCGAGCTTTCGCTTTTTCTCAACTTTTTTTATTATATTTTTTATTATTTATAAAAACTAAAATGTGTATAAATATATAAAATATTTTATAATTAGATGTTTCAATCTATGCAACATTTTTCCTGACTTAACAAATAATAAATTACAAATTGTAGCTTCCAGTAAAGGCTGTAAATAATTAATTACGGGCATTTTAATTAAATTATTAATTAGGCGTTGTGTTCGAGTCACGTTTGTAGAGAAGCTACATAAATTGTGTTTTTACTTAACGATTAATGTTAAAACGACGAGACAACGAAATGGAACTGAAATTTTACTATGCAAAGAATATTTCTTTGGGAAATGAAAACTTTATTTCAGTAGGATTCAGACTGTGCAGGATGATTACAGAAATCTACCACGTCTAAAGATAGGAGTATCATTGGTTCGTCAGGTGGAATATATTTGCCGTGAGATAGAATCCGCATCTTCGCGAAGAGGACTCGCCATCATTTCGCTCGGCGAAGTATTACGCCGTGAGAATCGTAATTAGTTAGCGCGTCTTCTTGAGGGAAATATTCTGACACAGAAAATTTTCAAATACGCGCGCAGCGAGAAGTACTTCAAAAATTAATTCCCAAACTAATCAGGATCCTCGACTCGAAGCGAGGAACTCCGTAACGATAAAGTTAAAAACCAATGAAGCGATATTACGCCGCGTACCGAGGAAAAGTGATACTCTCTAGAGTTAAGAAGCGCTTAAAAATACCTTGAATGTTCCTCCATATGGGTAGACGATTGGCGGCGGGAACAATATCTGTCTTCTCGATCTAGACGTAAAACCCTCGCTTCTCCAACAATATAACACGAGAAAACTGAGCAGGAACATCTTTCTCGCCATTAGGAACTGACAGAACTGATGAAAGAAATATATAATGCAATTTATTTCTAACATATATAAAATATAGATTCTTCACTTTGACCTAATGTAGCGAATTAGGTATTGTGTATTTGCCCACGCTTTCCTTCGTGTGTATTGTGATCTCGCGTACCAGTTTCAACAGTAATACGAATATACTCGAGAAAAAGACAGTTTAAGCAAGAGAAACAGGCACAGTTTTGTACGCGGGGCAGTTTTCAATAACAGCTTTTTTGACCGTTTAGGTCAACAACTGGTGTCACACGTTTCCCGTCAAAAAGCTGTACTGTCTGCTCAGAGTCCCACATTCGTCATTTATTGCGTTGCTTTTGTCCAAAAGCTGGCCGTTTTTTTTTTTACGTGAAACACGAAAAACAATATTATTCAGAATTGCCCCGTTGTTCTAAACTGCGCCCTCTTTATTTTTTGTCTCTTTGAGACGCGTAGCGCGGCTCATTAAAAGTTCATATCGCATATTCGTCACAATATGCACAAATAGCAAAATAATATCATTTTACAGGCGGAGCGACACAGCAAAAAAAGCTTTATCATTATTATGCATAGCCATATTGTTTGCATTTTTGCTTAGATTTTATAGTTTTATAGTCATTCAAAGTTTCTATTGTTAATTACAGATAATTGAAGTATAAATTGTGTCTTTATTTTATTTACCTAAGCCCGTTTTTAATTACCGTATGCAGAAGAACATGTGAGTGCTTACCGTAGTATTGATTACGAAAGAGAATAGACGCAGAAGTGAAGAGATCTACAAAAATACATTATTGTAATTAGCATATTATTCATTTGACTCTGTTACAATAAATAAATCAACCCTGCTTACAGACGACGGACTTACGCGCGGAAAAAATTACGCGGAAGAAACTTTTATTAGCAAAAATGGGGTAAATAAAATTAAAAGGGACCGGCTTGTAATAATTTTTATATTTCACGACTGTGTCGTAATATCACACTCCCCCGAGTCGATCCCACTGGATTCCGCGGGGGATACAAAGCGGGACGCACAATGGAGGAAGTATACCGTGATCCCGGGCTGAAAAGCGCGCGCGATTCTTGAACTCGCGTCGTATTCTGCGGATAAAATGTACGCTGCCACTGTCAGGGCGAATGAATTCGTATTCAGGTGTACCCCCCCCCCCCCCCGCGGGTGGCCGGCATTAAATATAGCTACTTTTATCAAGGGTGCAATTTATGGCGGCCTTTATGACCCGCCCTGTATAAGTATCGCGTTGCCTTCGCACTCGTGGGTGAGTACAGCCGCCGAAAATGGAGCTTCCCGCGGTAAATAACTCTAATGCCTGGCACCCGGAAAAGTTTTCTGGGTATCGCCCGAAGGGAGACCTCCGTCGTCACGGATTCGTCGTCTTTCCCTTTGACCTCACCTCGAGTAATACGCCACATCGCATCAAAACCTTGCTTACAAGTACGTAGATTCAAATCGCATACGATCTGGCGCAAGGAGTGAATCTTCTTGCATATTCCTTAAGAGAATTTATCGGGAAAATCATAATCTCATATTTTCAGCGCTTAAGAACGTACAATTATGTTCCGGTAATAAATGTAACTTGACGTAAGTCCTGTGGGCCTATTCTGTAACTCTTAACGACAGTTTCGTTATCGTTATATTTGCGTTGCGCAGATATTATATCTGGTAAAAAAGCTGCGCAATGATAATATAACGAAACTGTCGTTAAGAATTACAGAATAGGCCCACTGGGAATTTGGTGAAACGCGCTACAGTTAATCGACACTCATAAAATGGAGTAAGTGGCAAGGTTTAGTTAACATTAATTTTGAAAACAACGTAAAGATTATCTTAGGACCGTGATCGAATTTGCAGCGAATTTGTAGCGACATGTATTTCATCTAGCGCGAGCATACCTTTATAATCTTACGACCGAGAGCACAGTGAACTCGCTGCTGCAGGAGTGGCGCATACGCACGCTTGTCTGACTTTAACCGGCCGTTTCTACTTGCCCGTTTCGGAACTCCTGTCGGCGCACGTGGCCCGGCCTCGTGGAAATTAACGTAAATTCGTAGAGCCACACGAACTGCTTGCTCAGCGAGTCGACACCTGCGATGAATTATGGTCAAGCACGCTCAAATAACTTGGTACGCTCACAGAAAATCGCGACCGGAAGAGGCTCGGAGACGTTCTTGAAATTAACGATTAACGTTCCTGAAATTCGAACCGAATCCGTACATAAAGCTTAGCTCGCTCACAATCAGTATAAGCAGATTAAATATTTCTCTCGCAACTGCATCTCGAAAAATACGATTTATACCGGAGTTGCAAATAAAATTAATAATTATTTCGGGCAAAAATTTTATCTGGGTTTAAATATAAAATATATTTACTTGAACGCATACTGAATGTTACTATATAATATTAAGTTTTTTAATATTTTGTTGTTGCGTATAAAGTTGAATTACTGTCTTCACTGTGGACGAATAAATCTTCTACTGAATTATATTTTATCTATTTACGCTGAATTTAACTCCGCTTTTTTCGCGTGTACACAAACGTTGTTTAAATATACACTCATAATGTCAGGCATAATTAATCATCGTTACGCAGATTACTTCATGCGTCTCCTCCTTTTTTTCCACTCGGCGTTTCAATTAAATCCTATCACTTCTGCGTGTCGAGTGATGCAGCGCGTGTAACGTAATAGCGCGGAATATATACTTCGTAAAACTGTAACGACCAGGTTAAAGTTAATGACAAGCCATATACAATCCGAACAATGGAGGCGAAAACGCGCGCGCGGAAAGTAGCAGTCAGGTAACATCGCCGAGATAGATGGCAATCTACCGCTCACCCCCACTCCTGCGAATGTTTGTCAGTTCTGCCTTTGTAATCATTGTTTGCGGAAAGTTGTCACTACCTCTCCCCCAGGTGGGAATGCCCGCGACAAGTTCCGGATAAGGGGCGTCGCGCGGAACAAGTTTTGGAACAAGAAGATTACACGCTCAAGCTTCGGAGCCCCCGAGAAACGCGAAGGCAAAGAGGTTCCGTGAAAGGGAAGGAGCGCGTAGCGCGTAGGGTGTGTACCGGGGTGGAGATCGCACGTAAGGGAAGAGAGGGTGGAGAGAAAGAGAGAGAGAGAAGCCAGATGAGATAAATGGAGATGGGGTCGGAAAAGAAAGGGGGAGAGCGTAAATCGGGTGGGACTAAATGGAGAAGCAGGTCGTTACTCTACGTCGAGGGTAAATCTCCGCGAGTTAATGACTTGCGAAGTTTTAATTGATGCGCTATAATGAAACTATGTAATGCGCCGCGCTCCGCGCGAAATAACGCGAGTAATCTTATTTCCGATACTTCGCACTCGAGGTTTTCGGGGCACCGAAACGAAGCTTCGAACGCGGACGAATAAAAATTAGAAGGGGAAAGGTTGGCCGGAGGAGATAAATGAAGATGGAAACGGGAGACATAATAAAGTGGTTGAACGAAATTGGATAGTACAAACGGGGAAAAGTCTATTCTTTCAGCAGAAAATAGCGAGCAAGATGGATGTGCGTAGCTCACAATCCATCCTTTTCCCGGAAATTGTAACGTATCGTTGGTTGGGACGGTTGATTGTTTAATTAATTAAACCATGTAATCCTCAAGCGCGTAATTCTATTGTAACATTATGCTATTATCGCACGTGTAATTGTTAATCCCAGGAGTGTAATACAATGTGTTTAACACCAGGAACGCAGCGCGATCTCCGAAAATACGAAGGATAAACACAAAATTAGGTAACGTCGAACTACGTTCTCGCTCGAGCGTTGAAAACGTTCTCGCGTTTTTACGACAAGTATAAATCTCACGTCTTGCACGGATAAATTATCTTATATTATTTAAATATAAAAATAAATTTTATAAATTTAGATCATTCAGAAGGCTAATAAAATGTTCCGTTGGTGTTAAACACATACGTTCAAGCAATATCGTATAGAATTATTCATCCTTAGCGAAGATTTGGAGCGCGCAATTGTTATTTATCAAGTTTCCACTTTTCAATACGATACATCTGTATCGTATTAGACCTGAAATAAAGCTCTTGTTAAAGTTCCCTTGAAATTAATTGAAGAATATGATCTCTTCATAAAGCTTATAGTCCGCAAACTAACTCGAAAAATCGTTTTAGACATCAAACACTCGCTTTGAATCTCACAGGGGATAACATTATGGGTCCACTTTCTGCCGATTCTAGGGCACTCGATACATGTGCGCGGCCGACACGCGAAAGTGCGTGACTGGGCGTGCTCCATCATCGTCCAGCGGAGGAGCTATCGCCAACCGCTCCGCGGATCGTCCCTCTCGCAGGCGTCTTCGTGCCCATGCATTAAGTTTCCAGATACGTATAATTTTTTCGACGATGCGAGACACGCGGAAGGAAGAGACGTCGAAAGATATGGGGCACGAGAGAGGGCGGAAGGGGAAGGGAGGATAAGAACGGGAGCCGCGGAAGAACGAGAGGAGGTGAGGGCGAAGCGGGGCGTGATGCCGGCGGTATTTACGAATCCAGATAAAGAGTCTCGGCAGACACCTAGGAGAGAAGAAATCGAGCGTCGTATATATCGCTCTTCGAGCTATCTTACGGCGAGACCCGACAGCGAAATTTACTTAGCACCCTCCTCCATCCCTCGTTTCGCGAGACTGCGACAGAACACGGTCACTTGATCGTCGCACCGAGCGAATGGACGTTATTCATAGTCGTTCCTTGAGCAAGTACGTCTTACATATATACGCAGTATATGCAAGTAGTATGTTCGTTCACACACATACATGTATAAATAAGAAATTTTTATCAAAAGATAAATATTAATATTATAATGTATTTTTCTAATAAAATGTATTCGCTGGAATTTGAATCGTGCGATAATGTCCTAAAAATACATTAATCCTGAAAACACCTTCATTTATAGTTAATTCGAATATAAATAATAAATTGTGTACATACATGTTCTCTAGCGATTTTAATCAAATTGTACCTACATATCAATTTTCATGTATACTTCACAAATACAGATATAAACATGGAAGAATTGTATACAAAGTTGGGGACTTTAAAAATATCAGGGCTCCTGCACAGTTATCGCATTTATTATTTTATATTTATTATAAATATTTCATTTTTTAAACTGTTATAGATTTTTCGTTTTAAGTTCACAGCTTAAGCTGAAATATCTACGAGAATGGAACAACACATGTCACATCCACACAAACAAAAACAATACTCAATTGTTGCTGCTATATTTAAAGCACATTTTTTTTTCAATTTTCAACTTTATTTGTTACGATCGGGACACGTAACTGTTTGCAAACTGAAAGTTCCCATCGTCATCCACATTCGCACGAACGCACAGATCAAATTTACCTCGTAACAAAAGTATGTCATCAGTCCCATATCCGTTTTCTGAGAATGCAATCTCGTCAAAAAAGACCGCGTTGCTTGGCACATTAAGATTCGTACTGATAAACATTGCAAAAATGACATACGTAATTAAACGCGTAAACAAAATTCGAGCGTGTCCCAATCCTGAAGGGAGTGAAGGTGGCTCGCAGCGATTTGATTACTTAAGGAAATATAATTTCTGTAAATGATTCCAACGGCGACTCGATGCAATCGGGATACGTTAGGACGCAATCGCCGCCAGACTTACCCAGCCGTTCGGCTTCCTGATACAATTTGTCGGCGCTCCGGTGACTGGAATTAATTGCTACCGGCAAGTCCTCCGTAGGCCTGCGAAGGAGATTCAGATTAAATCGTTTCGTGCTTCCCGTCAAGCTTTAGATTATTCAACCGCATATCGGACGTTATCCAATACATTGCACTTCAAGCGCTCATTGTTTGGACAATTCAATCAGAGTTATGGTATTAATTTTCTCTTTGTTTAAAATACCTACTCTCTACACAGTATTTATATATCGACATATTTTCTGATCAATGAAAGGTTGACATAAAATTCTAATGATCATCGCATGTTTTTTCGAAACATAATTTCATCGACGTTTTAAAGAACGCATGTAATAAATATTGTAATTAGCGTGTACTATATTTAAAATTATAATTTCTGCCGTCGCTCGGTACAATATTTAATAAATCTCTGGCCATGTTTGAGTGTAAAATATCCTAATTTATCTCGCCTCCCATACCTTAACAATTATTGGACCGACCATGAATCTATACGGACACCTTGGATGTTCGTTGGAAATCTCGGAAATTTGCATGCTTCGCAATTAATGGCTCGTCGGCATTAATTTGTGAAATATACTTGACAACGAAAGCTTATATATAATATGTACACCCGCGAAGTCTCTCGGGCACGAAGCGCATCGGCGTTTCATTCGATTATTTCGAGAGAGACGGAGACTCCGAGGGAGTCTCTCTCAGCCGCCAAGAGAGAAATACTATAAAGCGATGCCTGACGAAAACCTGGGCGAAACACACTTCTGTTGGAAACTTAATGTATACGCGCTAGACTTAGTCGCGTAATTACCGCGCCGGTGTTAGCTCGGGCGCAATTTCCTTCGAACATACGCGGGCGTGGGCGCGTTTGGAATAGCAAATTTCGTGGGTTCTGGTTACAGGACGGCTTGTAGCCGGCGCGGCGGACGGGCGAATATTTTACATGATGTAACAGCCATCTGCTGCTCGACCGACGCTCAATTAGGATTCTGCCAAACATGAGGCCGGATTTTACGGTCGTCCAGGCAGCAGTATGTACGCGTAGCCACGCAATCGTATCAAATCTGTAAGCTCTGCTCCGCGTGTATATTCACGTTTCGATGGATCCCTCGCTATATTCGCACGCATTCTCGAACGGCAATATTCGAAACCGACATAGTCTCGGGGCACGTGTCTAGTTTTCTATATCACGGACACGCGAAAACAAATCTCATTTTCACTCACAGCGATAGAATCACGAAAATTAACGGAAAGCGCATTCTGCCGTGTCTGTATATCAAATCCTAATCTGAATCGCTGTCTAATATTTTCTGAAAATTATCGTTAAAAAAATGGACCTGTATTTTCTTTTATTGAAGAAAAAAAATTGTATCACTTTAATTTTATTTGCAATCAATTATTAACTGCGAGACCGTAAAGGAAAAGAAGACGTACGTTGAGAAGAATAAAACTCGGTGGAACTCTTTGACCCGAAAGTCTTCATAGCCTATAAAGAGATGAACTTTAGTTTTACGCACGATGAGAAGAATCCGCTATAAACGAGATGCAAATTTCTGCGCTGCTAACCCTCATTTTACGAGCTGTATATTCGCGTACGAATACCTTCGGTGGATTCTCTACATTATTCCTAACAAATCTGTCAGCCATTAGAAACTTCCAAGGGAATTCATTACTCACGACTCTCTTCCCCCGGTGATAAATCTCGTTTCCGGAAGTGCGCGGATGTACATCGATCCCGCTCGCGGCGAGTCAAAGCGCGCGAGTGCCGGAAACGTCGGAATTGACTTACGTTAATATTAGGTGGATCACCTCCCCGAGGATATCCTGCTGGGTCCTGTGGAGAGGCGTTTCCGCGAGCTCGCAGATGGTCCTCAAAAGGCACTGCCTGCCGTCTCGCCAGCCGTGTCTGAAGAGTCAACATCGAATCTTACTTTGCAGCGCAGGTTATTTACGTTTCGGTCGTTCGCCGCGTTCCTTCTTCTTCTCGCGGCCCCGCGACTCTTTTTTATTCTAATTCTACGTCGAGGTAATTTTATCAAAGCGACACATATGCCATTGAAATCTTTCGCGAGCAACGAGCAACGAAAGAGTAAAAACACTGGATTCTTTTTACACAACTGCAGATCTCGATCTGCGTTTGCACTCTCTATCTCTTTCGATCAAAAATTTTCTTTTTATTACTATTACACACGATTACTATTATTTCTCGGGGCAAACTCCTCGCCTGTAACTTACGCCCCTGCAGTGCACGCTTTCCTGCATCCCAACGGAGTAATTGCCTTATGTCCCAATTAATTTATGTTCGAGTCGCCGTCTTTACCCCTGTCGCCCTTTGATCCTGCGGACGCCAACTCCCACTTACGTAGAGTGAAGGAGAGTGATGTAGATCGAAGGGAGACGCTCTTTGTCACCGAAAGTAAAATTGGCAGAATTTCGCGCAATCTGGACCGTCAATCGCCGTACACTTTTACGCTTTTTTCAATTTAATAGTATAACTAATGATAATATCTTTAAAATCAACTTAAATCTTTCTTC
Source organism: Temnothorax nylanderi (assembly GCF_030848795.1). Taxonomy (NCBI): domain Eukaryota; kingdom Metazoa; phylum Arthropoda; class Insecta; order Hymenoptera; family Formicidae; genus Temnothorax; species Temnothorax nylanderi. Next base: position 805,781 of record NW_027249082.1, read on the forward strand.
TGTAGAGAGTAAATGACGAACATGTTTAGATATCTGATCAATAAGAATATAGGGAAACATATACCCTATTAATAAATTTATGACGACTAAATCTGAATACAAAATCATGATTTGAAAAAACCGACAGTGGGATAAATAAATTTTATTATTGACATGATGAGCAAAGCGTAAAATAATTTTGACATGTGACAAGATCTCAAAAATGTTGGCACTGAGAATTATTTTTGACAATCTCGGTATCGACGATAAAACACTTCTAGAGCCTTGCCCAAAGTGAATTAGAGAAAACTAGGGCGTAGTTCAGCAGAAATGTAATTTCAACAAGCGGCCATCGGAGACAATCAATAGCAAGAAAATTCAGAGTTAATTATTTAGAAACATACCCACTTGCTCGCGCGTCTACCGTGTTTATTGATTCATCGGGCAATTTTGCGCGGTAATGCGCGACATTTGTTCTCCCGATTCCAAATTCAAATCTCCTCTCGACCGTCCGGACATTGCGCAAATCCGGCGAGTAAAATTGCGCGCTTGTTCCCGAGCCGTGTGTATGAGAGTGAACAAAAGAATAGCGGAAAGAGAATAACGAGAGAGCGACAACTCGCTCGTTCGGTCAATCTCGATGAGACGGCTAAGTGCCGCGCAAATTGAAACCATTGATATATCCGTCGGGAGTTTTATCGGCCGCCTCTCTCGTTTCGCCTCTCGACAAATTTAATTAAATGCATACACAAGCGACCGGGTAAAACGTTTCGAATGTTTTCTCCTCGAACTTCCCGCTGAAGCTGCGAAGGAAAGTACATTTTCGCGGCGAGGCTCTTTAAGGGTCGACGTACGGGGAGCGATTAGCGCAACTTACTCGTCCAAGAGGTTCTCAATGGCGACGTAAGTTTCCTGCAAATCGAGATCCCTGATGTGTCTCGCGGGAATTATCGTCGGTTCGAACTGCGACAAGTTCCACGGTAGAGCGTAGTTGAGTTGGAATCCCGAGGAGAAGGCGATACCGCCCCTTTTCGTCATTGCCACCGGCATCGAGATACCCACAGTAAACTGTCGAGCAAATGTTCCGAGATTACATCTCGAGAAAGGCATTCAAATTGCGAGGCAAACGGAGCCAACTATCCGAAAATGAATTCATTTACATGTTTTCTTTTAGATATTCTAAATTGAACGATTGCTTGGATTAAAAAATTCCAACGTAAAAATAATTAAATTCCGTAAAGATCTTTTTCCTTTTAAGCAAAATTATTGCGAGAAATTTTGTTTAATATGAGAACTTTCTTCTCGAGAAGAGACACAGTAATTCATCTATCCGGACTAGATTTGCTAATTAACGTGTTGACGACTCGCAAATAAATATTTAATACGGCAACAGCGATATTTTGTTCAGCGAATCACGGGAAAAAATTAAAAGCTCTCACAACAATTAATCGATATGCACAGCTAAATATCATTTTGATAGCTCATATTCGATTCAAACGCTATTTCTTCCGCTGGCATATGGATGCAGAATTTTTTATCATCTATTAAAATCTACGAAACTAAAAAATTCATAAAACAAATTGATATGCAAAGCTTTAGTGTTTAATGTGTAAATATACTATAAACACAATATAGCTTCTAACTTATTACAACTTTATTTAATCTTATTTATCCTAAAAATAATTGCAGAACAACGTTAATAAAAAGCATTTTTACAAAGTGCCTGCGGCATTTAATAAAGTAACAAGCCCCTAATTAATAATACGAAACTTCTCTCGAGGCGATAAAAGTAAAGTGAATCGTTAACCCAGTATAAATTCTCCTTTCGAGATAAGATATTATACAAATTTACGATAAATTTTGAAGATACCTGAAGCAAGGTATTCTCGGGGTACAGCAGTATCGCTCGGCAACACCAAAAATTCGCCCAAAGGCCAACGGTCGAGAATACCCAAAAAAGCAGCCGCGACATGGCGAACGTGCTGCAGCGTCGTCGCCGATGGAGCGTCGTCGGGAAGCGTGGCTCATCGCGGACCATATCCGATACCCATTCCCCGTTCTGTACCCAAGTAATTCGCGCCGACCATCGGATCATCGGTCAACGAACCGTGGGCGAATGTTCTCTTGTTCCAGGAGATCGCGGTACTCGGCGGAGTTCGTGGGAACACGATAATGAGTCTCCTGGAGTCTCGGCAGCCGGGCGAAACGCGAACGCGCGCGCGCATGCCGCTATTTGCGTCCAGCAAAACGTATACCCGATCCGGAATTACGAGCGGCCGAAAACTTCGGCCGTTTCACAGAGGCGCGCGCTACGAGCCGTTCTTCTATTATATGGAATCTCGTTAACGTTGCGCATTACGAGATTATTCAAGTGGAAACCTGTATCACGGTAACCGTATCACAGTAGTACCTTTCGCAGTAACGAGCCGGAGGAGAATTCGCGAGATAGCAGGTATTTTATTGGAATATTCGCAGAAGCGATACTCGCCACGTACATACGTATATTACCGTGTCGAAAATTATTTCTTCGTGTATATATACGCAGATAAGTCTTACAGAGAAAGAGAATGTATATTCTTCTAAAATATATAAGTGGAACAAGTTAACATTTCGATTGACGTCCAAAAAAGAGACAATCGATCTTTCATTGTGCGCGAGGAGGGAAGAAAATCCGCTATGCGATGAAACGTAGCGGGCGCACGTGTACATGATGCACAAAAAGAAAGGGGATTTATGTGAACAATGCACACAAGCGTGCATTAAACCGACGTTGCGGCCGTCGAAGCGCCGGGCCGCGCCGGCGCGGCGACGCCGAACGATTCATCGGCGTATCAGTTTAATCCCGGCAAGCGCGATAACGTTGTAAATCCAATAATTGCCCGTCTTACCCGTTAAGCAGCTTTAATTAATTCCGTTTCCGTACCGGCGGCGGATTAACAGCCAAAGTTGAATTAAAATCTCATCTGGAAAGTCCGGCCCGCAGCCGTTACGTTTACCTCACGTGTTTCTAATTCCCGTTTCCGATGTCGCATCTACAATTCTACATCATTAACGGGATTAGCTTTACGGTCTATCGCGTCACTTGATTGCTAACGATTATTATCGTAGCCATTAAATCGAAAGTTCTAACGTCGCTGTTTTGAACGAAGGTTTTATAGTTAACAATAACGATATTTTTTTTTTTTTTTCAACAATCGTCAATAATGTACTTGCGGAATTGTTGAGAATCATAAGACACATGTAATACGAAGAGATATTCGACCGTACCGCAGTACCGTTAATCGGAAATGATGACGGCGGAAATCCCTGATCCGAGAAAACTGCTCCGAGAAAATTGCGCCCGCCGGAACGTCTCGTAGAGGTAGAGGTAAAGCCTCGTTGATTGGAAATGCACTGTTAAATTGAAACTTGTATCGGATCGACGCTCACTCAAGGGAAATAACAACCGCATCCTTTGTGCCCGGAAGTCGGAGACCGTGTCGATTTTAATATCGTGTCGCTAAGATAAGATAAGTGCCGGCACACGCCGTTGAGCATCTCCGAACACTACAGACATTGACTGATCCGATCGCGAACAAAGATAAGAAATAAAATATCTTCAAAACGTTTATGTATGCGATTATGCAACTTTCTTACCGAATATGTATACATATATGTATATATTTCTTTTTTTTTTTCTTCAATTTTATTTAAATTTTGATAGGAAAGCACACTGATTTTTTTAAGAAAGAGATTCGCTTCTTCATCACAAGCGCTTGTCAACTTATATATAAACACCGGGTGTTCGAGAGTTACGAAATCATAGACAAATTGCATACTTGAGGATCAAGCTGCGCGCAAAGCAAGTGCCCGAATATCTCAGCTGCAATCGCCACGGATGTCCATTATACAGATTGCGACGGATGTTCGCACTAGTTGGATATTCGTAGTTAGTCCATGCCGTAATCTCGCCGCGATTCGTTAAGATCTACGAGGCATGAAACATGGTTTACACGCGCGGCGGAATGTCGGTGTCGTCTAACAGTCGCGTGAATTGTGAAGTACGCGTGCACGAGGGAATGCCACGAATATTCTGGGCGAATCTGTGCCGAGGATATTCAAATGTGTCGCTCCCACGACTGAATAATTGCATGATTTGCAATTATATTGTTAGTAAAAAGTTCCTATATTCTGCAAAAAAAAAAAAGATTAATAAAAAAATGCAAAGGAACACTTCTATGGACATCCGATCTTCATAAAATTGGATTTACAGATATTAATTTTAGAAAAACATCGTCGCGAGTTATGCCACGATACGAGATAACACGGGACGTGAATCTCGTTATTTCACCTGTAATTTGCCGGTTGTAAAATACAAGCTATCTATTTTGATCCGGCTTCTCGTTACCAAACACACTTTATATACTCATACGTTCCGCGAATCTGAAATATGTCGCTGTATGTACACCGCATATGAGTCGCGCTGCGCCATTTAGTTTGAGCTTTCATGTGCATAGTAACATACGCGCGATCTGCAAAGCCCTGAAAATGAGTTGGGCGGACGACATGCAACAACTTCGTTTCGGTAACAACCCCTTTGTAGACGCGAAAAAGGCGCAATATACATTCCGCACCGCCTCGCGCCTGTCTGTATAACGGACCGCCGCGCCGCGCCGCGCCGGACGAAAGGACGGGGGAAAGTTAACCGAGGCAAAAGGGATAAGCAATATCCCTTTATTCGTTCGCTTCCTCCACCGCCACCGACGGAGAGACACGACGGAAACGAGGATTGCACGGCCAGCTGAATTCTCTCTATAATTGATTTCGCAAAAGATGATATACCGTTTGAAAGAAAGAGAACAACTTGCGTTAGCTGCCTTTTGATAAACTCAAACTGACAATGAGAGACATCATTTCACTTAAGATCGGCCGTTCTCTTTATAGCCGCGCATATAATAAATTTATTAAATACTTTTAAATATGCAGCACAACGTGCACAAAATTAGATACAAAATAAAATTTAAAATATTCGACTTATTGTGATAAAAATAGTGAGTTTTCAATAGATTACGAGTAATAAATGCGGATTCAGATACTGGTTTTTTTTTTATTATAACTACTATTTATCTTCATTTTGTTATTTAACGAATAATGGCAACAATAAAAGAAAAAAGAGAGAAAGAGATTGCATTGTATTGATTAAAAATTTTTGTATTTATCCGGCGGTCGGACGTTATTCAGCGAATAAGAAATAATTGATCATTGATAAAATTTTGCAATACACTATCAATTTAGTAATAAGATGATTTATTATTCTCGTTCATGGATAAATAAATTAGGAATCCCTCCAATATTGGATCGTACTATTGGATATCGACTATCAATTAACCGCGTAAAGTATTTTTCCAATATTATAAATGTGATATATATCATTTATCTCCCTCCCCCATCTATCTTTCTAATTTATTTTGTCAATTCTTATCGGTATCGTTCATCAAACTAATTTACGAGAAATAATTGTTTGCAATCACTCGTAACTCTTGAAAATGAAAATTTCTGAAAACGTCCCGACATTTTCGCTGAGATAAAATCGACTTCAAATTGCTCGAATAATACACCTTTGAGCTTCCGAACTCTTTCTTTCTTTAACTTTGTGTACGCGATTTACTTATCGACGATCGAGATTGCCGAAGATTTCGCAACCATGTCAATAGCTTTTGCATAAAATCCTCAGCGAAGGCACTCTCGATGCGACGTCTTAAGTGGATGACATTTCGTTTCGACAAATAACGTTTCGTGGCAAATAAGATATCACGCCGTCCCACGATGAACAAACATTGCAGTCTCCGCCGACGTTCACCGTTGACAACCGTCACGGTGTAACGCGGTGCCATTTAGCTCCTCACCTCCGCTTCCGGCTGTTGAAAATGCAATTTCAATTCCGGCAAGTAAAGTCAATTTGCTCAGTATGTACGACGGAAACGGATCGCCAGTTTTCATAACCAATACGAACGAAGTATACGCCACGTAACATTATTTCACTTTATTGCATATTAACATTTATGTTCGCGCAGTTACGTGAGCGTAAGAGATGTCACGGCTTATCTCCCTCTTTTCTCCCTCTCACGTCTGAAATTGATTCTTCGCGAAAGGTCGCGAGGTCGTCTGCAAATGGTCCGGACGATAGCCGAAGCGAAGAAGACTTGAGGTTTCAGCTCTTCCTCTTTTTTTTCTCTTTCTCTCTTTCTCTCGATAGATTCCCGACATCGGTAGAGAATATTCGAGGATAAAACGGTGAAGAGGACGCTGAGGCTAGAACAGCATTGGGTGCGCGACGATTAATTTATATGGCCGATCTAATGCTTGGTAGGTTTGGTAGCTGAGCTTAAAAGCAAAGTTGAGTAGAGGAGGGCGAAACGGTTTGGAATAAGTCACTGCAGTGGTTTGCTTTATTAAGGCTACCTCGAGCGAACGTCGCGATTTATAATATTAATATTAACAGGCAAGTTCTTAAAAGTGTTAGGTTTGTTAAAGCAGAAATGAATGTTGAGACAGAATACCTAAATGGACTGTGATATTGCCATGTCACAAGTCTAATTTAAATAAACCTGGTTGTTTTAACGGGCCCTTGGCTTTCGTTCAACAAGCGTCGACATGTGCAGTTACAAGCGATGATGGCAATTCGCCCGTCTACACTCTGCCCGTATACCAACGAGTATCTCCAGCTGTCAGTCAGGCGAATCGAATGATACCATCATATCCATGCAAATACTTTTGCCGACAAGCCAACTTGCAATCTCCACCCAATGTCAGGTAATACTTCCTGCCGGGGCGGGAGGGGGAGGGGGAAATATTGGCGTCAGACAGCGGATATCGCGGCAGTAAATCGTTTCTATTCACTACGACCGCTCCAGACACATGCATACCCTGTCGAATGAGAAGCACGAAAATGTCGCGGTACCTCGTAAAGACGCCAAAAATTCGACGAGGGGATGCTAAATGTACCGACAATTCAAAAGGAAGGTATAAATTCATAGCGTCGTTCCCCTGTCAGTAGAGAAAGTAAAAATACCCCTCCCTCTTTCTCTCTTTCTCTCGCACGCATAGAATTTCTTTAGAAAACTAATTGTACGATCAGTTCGTTGCTTATTACTATTTACAATTCCTAACTAATCGACGACTAATTATATCAAATACAGTCAGTGTGAAATTATTATTAATACACAATAAATTATTCAATAATAATTATATGGATCGCTGTTGATTGCCCGTAACTTACAGTTAAAATTTTTAAATGTATTTGATTATGACGGTTCCAATTGCAAATTTATTGCAGTTTGTAATTAATACTGCCTAGCTTTTTTGTTGACTTTTTGTTGACAAAAGATATTAAATTTTAATTTCTATTAAAACACATGCATATATTATCAAGCGAGCGAGCAGAGATGCATCGCCGACTATTAGTCAAAAACTCTCCGCGCACCCTCCGCCTCCTAAGAAAACAAACTTTTCTCATCAAATTTAGCTTTTCCGGCTGTGGACACCGCGCAAACTCGAGAGAATTTCGGAGTAAACATAGAAGTGAGCGGCTATGCAAGCCGCGAAACAAATTCGCGGTTTGTGAAAACACGAGAAAAACGCACTCGTTTAGTGTTCCTGCGCAAAACGGCGCGTAAAAACATGTGTTTACGAAGCTCCAAGGAAATGAGCATCTCACAATGTGGCGAGCGGGCGGGCGCGCGCGGGCCGGTGCGACATAATAAAATGTTATGGGGAAGAAATCGTTTCGCGCTGTAAAATGTTAAAGCGCTTTTCCAGTGTGCTGCGCAAACCCGGACCCCGGTCCCTTGATTGCAATATCCCGGACCACCTGGGAGGACGTTAACGGTTAACGTAAAGAAAGTCTCGAGGTTTATTGCGACGATGTCACCTGAAATATAAATAAGAGGTCGCGCGCGCTACAAATCCATCGTGATTAAAGCTGTGTTTTCGGTAACACAATGAAAAGGGGACATCTGGTAACATAAATGGCGAGCAAAGAAAATTTGCTTCTTCTTTTTTTTCTGGACACGAGATGCGCAAAGAATAGCTCAGGAAATATTGTTTATATCTGAAAAATATGAAGGCTAAGAATCTTATTAATTTTCTTACGATATATATTTAAAAAATAATCATTATATTGTAATACTAAATTGCACATTTAAGATTTAAAAGCTTCGGAGTAATTAAGTTTTTAGACTTACATCCTTGTTCTCTTCAGATTAATCTGAAGGTACCGAGGGCATCCTTTAGGATACTCCGTAATCCGAGAGTCAACGTGTTTCGAACACTTACGTTGTTCGGAAAGAGCTAAATTTGCTTGCCCTAGCCAAACTAATATCTATTCATAATTAACTAGGGTACGTCCATTATCTAATAATTAACTGGCAACCGCATACACCACATATAGATGCGAATGCGGTTGCAATACGCATTATTATGGGAATTGCATGTGTATGTGTGTGCGTGCAAATATATAACATATATTAATAATGCATGTAACCAAATAGCTCATCACGTAAATTGACTTATGAGATATAAAAAGACAGACACGCGCGCTTTCGTAAGCTTCAATATTTTCTGCTGCGATTATACATTTAAAAAACTTTCGATCGCTATTCTTTCTTCCATCTCTTTCACTCGAGGATTCAGTTTCCGTACAATTAGGGGGAAAAAAACGCCGGGCAAAGTAAATAATCTTGCCTCGCAGCTCCGAAGGAACATAAAGAAATCGCGATAGTCGGCCCGTGAAAACTTTCGACTTTTCTTTCGGCTGATTATACGGGAATGCGCCGAAGTAACGGAAAAACCGCGATAAACTTCACGAGGGAGGCCCGATCCTCCGCGAATGCCGAAGATTCTTTAATATCGAATGCCGGCATTCCACCCGCCGAAACTCCCGTGTTTCTTACGCGCACTTTTAGGAAGATGAAACTCCGAATCAGGGAAGGAGAGGAATGCCAATGGGGGGAAACGGGGGTAGCGTAGGAAAACGCTTTCACGACCTCCTCACATCACCGAAACGACGAAACATCGAGAGCGGAGATGGATTATTCGTAAGGAATCTCGCGCTTTCGTGCGCGAGAAGCGGTACCGTCGGAATTCAATTTTGTAATTGACAAATGTACTTATACGGTGCATGCTCTTTCCGTGTACGTGCAAACCGAACGGCGCGAGCTGTTATAAGTGGAATATCTCGCAGCTGCCTGCGTTTATGTAAAAAGAGGGCATACAATTCTTAGGTAATCACGATCGCCTCGGTAGGAAATTTCAAGGGGGACGCTTCGTGTGATACGTGTACTTCGGAAATCATGTTCCCGGCAAAACGCGTCCAGCTTCCGAACTTTCGATCCTGGCGTCTCAACGACGTCGTTCGGCGATCTCCGATATTTCCATCAGCGAACTGCCGGGTTTCGTCCGTACCTCCGCTCCGACGCAGCTCCGGCCGATCCACCACCGCACCGTCGAGATTTCCATCCGGTCTCGTCACGTGGTCAACGTGGAAAACACGTCGAGCACACTTCTGCGGCATTCCGGATAAAGGGCGTGGCAGCCTGCGCCCTCCGCCTGCTCGCCCAGCCGTTCAGCCGCCCGATATTCCCGATCCCCGTACTCGTCGTACTCTTCCCGGGTGCTGGAGGGCCTGGAATCCCATAGTATTTTCGCATACACGTGCGTAACGTACGTGTGTGCCTGCCGCGCTGTGAGAAACGGCCGTGCTCGGTACCGGCGTTACTCGGGAAACGGCTGCCGAACGGAACAAAACGAAAATATCGGCGAGCCGCGGATACGCGGATACGGTTTATCGAAAAATCCCGGCGTGTGCTCGATGCGATGTTTATTAAATACCGTCATCGCGCGCGCGTGTCTCCACAGTGACATTATGTTTGCGTGTAATTGACGTTACGCGTGGCCGACGTTTTATTGCGGCGCGGTTAATTGATTTTTCTCACCGGCGAAGCCTGGCTTCCGCAACGATTATCGATAATAGAGACATTCTTTCACATAGCGGAGGTCGCCGAGGAAATATATATAGGATACATCGTAATATTAACACATCGGACAACTTTAGTGGCGTATCTTCGAACGAGTATCACAGTCGGTGTAGTCTCAGTGAAAATTCAGACCGAAACGATTAGTTAATATCGTGTTATTGAAGTTCGATAAAACCATTTATCGATTAGAAAAAAAAGTTAACATCAATACCATTTTAAAGCACGTAAAATTCAAGGAGAGAGACGTCTCTAATTACAATATCCCGACTTATTTTTTTCTTTGTACCTGTACATAATTTTTATTATTATATTAATTTCTTTTTACTTATCTGAAAAAAAGACTTGCGTTTCGCGCACGCTATACGCGAGATTCAAGTGTGTCAATTTTCTCAAATGGCAGGTAATTCGTTTACCTAAGGAACGTCTGCACCAATTGTCCCAGCAAACCGTGATGCACGTCGAATGGGACGTAAGCGACTTCGCAAATGGCCTTGAGTAAACACTCTTTGCCACCAAAGCCGTACACGGCCGCCACCTTTTCGAACATCCTGTAAAAGCTCCACCTGCTTTTGCTGGCTCTCGTGTAATACACTCCCGGCTCCGTGAAATCCGTGGCGTTGGTCGGCATGGTGTACTGCATTTTCGCAAACACGCCCACAATTACGCTCTCGCGATCCAGCTGCAACGGAGTGCCCAGCCCCAAGATCAGCTGTGAAAGCAGAAAGCGGCATTGAAGCTGAGAATATAATATAATGATGCTTTCACCAGAACGGGAAATTATTTCCACATCGCTGTATCCCCCGCATCGCGATGTTTCACGTTGTTATCGCGTTATCGTCAAAAATCAAATCCATCTAAGAGTTTTAAAAAAGACCTATTTCGGAATTTTGTTTCTTTCTTATTAGCTATATAAATATATCCAAAGGGATAACTTTTGATTTACGCTTTTGTGCTTCTCGATTACAAGTTTTGTCCCAAATTAATAACTCTATTAGATAATGACGATTATCGCGTCGTTCAATGTGCTGATTATCGCCGGTCCCGCCGCATCAAGAAAATGATACGAGCGTCGCGCGCGTTTAATTATTCTCGCCAGCGGTGTACAGCGATGCACGGGATTGTATACATGATGAGGATGAATCGCGACGACCGCGGCGGCACGTCGTGGATTCCAAATTCCATGGATCGTACGAAGTTCGTCCAATTTCCGCGCCCGGGCTCGCGCGGACCGCCCCTCGTATGAATTTCCGATAAAACCGCAAATTTCCGCGTAGAATCGTTCCGCCGCCGAGGTACCTGGGTACTACGGCCTCGCCCGGAAGGGAGAGGTGGAAGGAGGTGGAAAATGCACGCCGAAGAAAAAAGGAGCCGACACGCAATAATTCTTTCTCCCACGCCTCTCCCCCGGGGCAAACAATGCGCGCCCGGACTCGACATTATGCGCGAATAATTGATTGCGAGCGTATCGTACGAGCGTAATTCCGGCGCGGGTGTCTCCCGCCGACGAAGGCTTCTCCCTTCGCGTTCGAAATATTTAATTCAAGCTTTGAGAAAATTATCGCGTTTATTTTCTTTCTTTCTCTCCGCCATATCAGTAACAGATGCAAACTTGTCGTGGCTCTAAGCTGTGACACGCCCTTCTATTTTAAATGAAATAATAGATTAAAAATATTATACATTAGAAATACAAGAATTTGTAAGTATCTCTTCAAAGGCTGGTATTCATAGTCATATCTTATATTTAAGACCATCTTACCTATCGGTACAAAGATGTTACAGAACAATCACAGAGCTGTATTAGCATCTTAAGATATTACTTAAGACAATCTTAAAAGAAGATCTGACTACGAATACCGGCCTAAATCTAGTAGCTTGCTTATTTAATCTAATTATAAGACTAATGTAAAATTATTTAAAATTCTTGATAAGATTTAGTTACTATTCAGAGATTAAAATAAAAAATTTATTCATAGATTAAATGCTTTCTTCTCATGCATTTGCTAAATAAACGTGCTCCAGGACTACGGTAGAAACTTGTTAATTCCGGAAAAACGTATGCATTCTTCGCTTTCAATGATAATGCGCAAGAATATATGCTCGCCGCATCGAAATCTGGAATGTAATATATATTCACCGAATTCTATTTTCCGACTTAAGTCGTCGGTCCGACCGTGCCTTCAATTAGTGCGAGTAATGAACGTTGCCTCGTACCCCCGCTCGCATACCGCGGGACCAACCAGTAGTCTATCACCGGCTCGTGGAATGTATCGATTTCGTTCGCCCAACGGCCTCGGCGACATGACGTGTATAAGGAAAAAAAAGAAAACGTTTTTCGCACAGATCCGATGTACGAAGCCCGGGCTGAATCTCGTTAAACTGTCCTTTCCAGACGCGGCGTCACGCCGAGGTACGGTCCTCCGTGGAAATTCTCGCGGTTTTATCGAAATTCATACGCGCGCCGGCATGTGCCGCGTCCGCGAGGGCCGATGTACCGGCAACATCCTGTACATATGTGCGATCCCATGTCCGCGCGGACCCTTCCGTCCCCCAGTCGGGCGTCAGCTGTCATGGAAATTGAATGGACCACGAAAGATCGGCGCGTTGTAGTATCGCGCCGGAATATCGTATAGCACGACCGTCTAATAATTCTCCGTCGATGTCAACGCGCGCGAGGCAAATAATTACCCCCGTGTCGCCGAAAAAAAACGCTAAAAATACGCCCGTCACGATTCTCGCTGCTCGATTTTCTTCGCGCCGTTCGCGTTCGTTCGTTCGTTCGTTCAAAAGGTCCGGGAATTCTAGGAACAGGTCGCGGTGGTGTTTGTGGGAAACACGCTGTCCGGAAAATTGGACGGACGCGACGAAGGATGGCGTGCGTGAAAACGGTCGTGCGTACATTCATTTTCGGACACGCACGGTCCCGACGGTAGTTTTAATTATCCGAATAACGGAACGCACCGATCTGTCGCAATAAACTGTCATGGAATATAAATTAATTTTAATATCGTACATATTATATATTATGTAATATTATTTGATCATTTTCTTCCTTTAATATAATAAAGTTTCGTGCGTGACTGTTAAATTATACGTGACATTCTCGGTGAGCAATCAACAATTAGCGTGTCAAATTCATGAGCGACAATTTCGTCGATCAACCAATTACATACCAAAAGCATCGACGGATCGGGAAACGTGAGGCTCCGTCTCAGCCTGTGTCGCCGCGCTGCCTCTGAGATTTCGTCGTGAGTGCCGTTCGCCCGCAGGCATCTCCCGTTGTTGATCGATTGACAGAACAGGAGGAGAGCAAGAACAATCGATCCGATCATTTTCTGGAGCACGGTGGCAACGTGACACGTGGGATTCCCCGGCGTCCGATTAAGCGACGTCGAACTTCGAAGGCAGCGAAGACTGGATTGGTTTCGGAGGCATATCGTTTTCGTTGTGTTGTCGCCGGGACCGTTAAACAACCCCCCAGCGCAAATGTTTGCGGCCGGTTTCCCGGGAGTTGCCGGCGAATTGCCAGCGACGAGGTTTCGTGGCTCGAGCCGTTCGTAATATAACGTCGTTTAAGCGATACGACGCGGAGCAATACCCACTGACAACGCGTGCATAACGAGCGGTCTCGGTAACGCGTCTCGTGTATCACATCCGGACGCGGTTCGGACAAATATTTGAAATCAGCGCGGCGACGCGACGCGACGGCGCGATTATACAACACGCCGGGATCACGAAATTGCGTGTAACGCGTCTCCGTTAATAAGTTAAGTCTGCGGACCGCGTCGTGTCGGTACGCGGCTGCTAAAAGTTACGTCATGATGAGACCTCTTCGCACCTCTGTCATGTCACGCGAATTAAATGTTTCGTCGTAACGCGAAATGGTGTAATATACGAAAGAGCAAATGCGTGCTTGCCACATCTCGGTATCGCGTGCATAGTGCACACGTATCTCGGTGGAGCCGCTTTAATCATCTGCGTCGCTGTTAGGAATTATTAATGTTATGAAATAAGCGGGTTTTTTTTAATTCAATTAAATTCTTTCCTGATTTGCACTTGAAAAGCATGATAGCGCTAAAGAAAAGATTACGCGCTAATTGTATCACGTCAAATCTGGTTCTAATAATTCTAATTCCATGTAAAGCACAAAGTAATAAAAGAGTTCAATATTTGCTGCAGTTAATGTTTAAATTTACGAATAAAAATAAAGTAGGGGAGACCGGGGCCTATATTATTTTTTCTCAACGTAAAAATATGAATATGTTTTAAAGTTATGGATTGTTGCAGCTTCAAATTTGGTGCATTATGGAATTCTGTACTGCAGAAAGACATTAAAATGCTTCGCCAAATTTCTGGCTTTGATTTATCATTGCCACTTAATCCATTAAATTTACAGAAATTCTGGTCAGATCTATATCAAAAAGCATTACAATAATTATGTATGATCCTTCCCTCTCCCCCAAAAAATACGTTATTTAGAAATTTTGAGAATCTCCACTTTAAATCTATCTCTCTTTCAGCTTTTCTTATAATTAAAACGTTACACTCCAGTAACCATACATTGTTCTTTACAACGCTTGCAAATTTTTCTTTTCCTAAAAATCCGCGCCAGTTCCACGAATCCTATCGCAAATTGTCGTGTGCCAAGATGAGTTCGATGACTCCACGTACATCAAGAAAAAAATCTATATCGCGTCGGAAAATCGCGAAAAAAAAACTGCGTTCGTGCCCCATTTTCCTTATGATATCACCTTAATGTCGCACCAAAAATAAACAGATCGGCACTTCACTGATAGCGTCACAGAAAAAAGTTTTCTCGATAAAAGCGACAAAACCGTAGCCTCCGGCCTGAGCTTAAATCGAAGTCGCATTATGAAAAAAAGAGAAGAATGAAAAAATCGAAGAGAAGAATGAAAAAGGGCAATAAAGCAACATCTTCCTTTTTAAGTCCTGCTTTAGCTTTCCGTATGGTGTCTTCAGTCATACGGAGTCGCCGACTGTATTCGTGGAATAGCAACAACATTGTCCTCTTTCAGAACGACTTCCAAGGGTTGTCTACAATGGAATAAAAAGGTCAAAGGTAAATTCCCTTTTCGGTCGTATAGCCGCGAGAAAAAGCAGTGAGAGGCATGTTTGTATTATATATATATATATATATATATATATATATATATATATTATATTTCGTGTATTATACATTACCTCATAGTAGTCGATTTCGAAGAGGTAGAATAATAGAACAGAAATAAACGTTTCTCTGATTACGATGATACAAATCGTACGTCAAAGCCAATAATTTTGAATTTAAACTCTTTCTCTTCTCGCGGACATACTTTTCTCTTTCTCCACGGCCGTAAATTACGAAGAATCGTTCGCGTTTCTAACTTCGGACGTCATGATCGACGGTAGCC
The DNA here is from genome assembly GCF_030848795.1 of Temnothorax nylanderi. Classification (NCBI taxonomy): domain Eukaryota; kingdom Metazoa; phylum Arthropoda; class Insecta; order Hymenoptera; family Formicidae; genus Temnothorax; species Temnothorax nylanderi. The sequence continues at coordinate 821,181 of NW_027249082.1, forward strand.
GGCGGCGGATATCTTGCAGGCCTTTAAACGAATGATCCAGTAACGTAATAAAATCTTAGCGAAAATTTGTGCGAGGGCGGGGACGGTCGGTCGGTCGGTTTGTTCGCGAAGAAAAATGGCCAGCGGGTAACAAGAAAAGGCAAAGTTTCGTTTCGCCGCGGAAGGATCTCGAGCGCGCTCGTATCCTCGTAATCTCGTAACATCGGGGAATATCTTTGTAAGTCGGCGAGAGTTCATGATGCTAAATTGAATCACGGCGACCGTACGATCTCATAAAACTCACCCTCGTTATGTACATACGCGCGGAATCGCCGTCGGACGGCTGCGGCTGAATGCAAAACGCGTATTCACCCAGCTAAGCAACGTCCATTCGTCCACGAATCCTCGCGAAGAAAATGTGGAGATGCAGCTCGACCGAAAGCAAACGGAACAAAAAAAGAAGGAAAGATTTATTCCTCGGTGAAAACTTTTCTTGACCATCGCGCTGCTCAGCGAGAATAAAATTCTACATACAGAAATCTGACTTTCTTATTTCATGTCTGCATATCATTGCTGCGAATGTTATACTTACATGTTATGCAAATGGAAAAGAAAAAGAATAATGCATCGCAGGATTAAATTGTCGTATCGCGAGGACGCCTCGGTTAAAGAACAGGATCCGTGCAAAGTGTATCCTCGACAGCGCGCAGCGTGGCAGGAAACGTTTCTGCGGCTTCGATTCATTTCTCTTTATATCGGGAAAGGTCGGATTGCGGGATACAATGCACAAAATCGGCGGTGAACTAAAAATAAATGGTTACGTAACAGCGCGCGCGCGCGCGCGCGCGGGGTATTTCTGAAACAAAAGAAGACGTATGCGGGGTCAGTTTATCACGCTGGTCAACAATAGCGGTATCGGAGGATCCATTTTCCACGATAGTTGTACGTCGCTTGAAGCGAAAATTGAAAAAAATACCCGCCGTTTGTCAGCACCTTAGAAGTGGCTTGAAATGAATGATAAAGTGCCCGGAAATCGAAAGCGTGGGAATGAGAACTTCCGCTTCAATTCTTTTAACGTTTCGTCATAATGTCTTGCTTTACATAATTACGTGTGTCGTGTTACGTGATGTGTGTGAGAAAAGTAATTATTATCATTTTGTATCAAGTCTGAAGAAGTCTGTTAACAACTTCGGAATGTAACAGACGGACTCTTTAGACTTGATACAAATTGATAATAATTACTTTTCTCGTCGATCATTTATGTTTGAATATCTCGGCAGCTGTTACATATTAAACCCGCCTTGCGAATCGGAAACTTGCTTGTCGATCAATATCTTTTTGGATAATCCCCAGAGAAGGTAACTGAGAGAAAGTTGATTCCTTTCCTTTTACCTCGACGAACAGTCGAACTAGGATATATATATACGCGAGAAGGGTGAGTTTTATTACTTGTCGTCTTGGAGTTGTAATTCAATTCCACGCGGCGGAATCCACGACGATACATATGAACCAAGCCAATTGCCTTGTCCACTCGATAAAATCAAGCGGTTCTGGTTGGCTAGTTAACTGGCATGTTAACAATTCGTAATTCTAACAAAAGCACGAATTCGAGAACAATTCCCGCTAGTCGATCTCTGAGCTTAATCTCGAGACTTCCCTCGAAAAAAAATAATGTCGAAGCTTCAAGAGTTTTCGATTTAACGGCAATCAAAAATAAAGAGCTCCTCGCAAACTGGAACAATTGGTGTAAAGAGTTTTACATAAAAAGTATCATAGTGTTCCATAAATTCAGGTATCGGACGATAAATTGGACACCACTTGATAAAAAATATATACGCGTAACGGAAGTGATAGCATAAAATAGATTCGCGAAATGTGAAACAATGTAACAGCTCTCATCGTCGATTCTATATAGCGTCAGTATCTTCTATATTGCCGCCTCAGGATATCCGTAACCTTGAACTACTAGTCGAAGATCTCACGAAGGCTGCTTATTATCTATAGTTTTTTCGCTACTCTGATCGCTAGCAAACTTCAAATCACCTAATCCTACTTTTCACGTCGCGTTTATATCTATCTGGGATAATGTAACATCGAGATTTTTTATCTCGTCTTTTTTCACGAAAGTCTGGTGCCTTTTCATTTATTCAAAACCATGTGGCACTGAAATCTCGAATTTTTCGAAATACAAGCTGCGCTTCAAGTATAATTGCTTAAGTCATGCTTTTTCTTTCGCACCCACAAACAACATTTAAAAAAATTAAATTATCGGAATGAAGAATAATTGACTTATTGTTAGCTCGACTTTTAATCATTCAAAGATAATTTGCTCACGTTACAAAAAAGATCGATCGTTATTCCTGGTGTTTCATTTCAGGACATTTAATGCACATTTACGTCGAAGCATGCAAGATTCTTTTTCTTTAGGGTCGTAAATTACACGAGCTCTGTCGCACAGTCGTGTCCGACCTGATATTACAAATATTAAAGAACAGAACAATGGGCGGAATGGAAGTAAATGGACGAAGGAAATGGCGAGAGGAAGCACATGAAAGAAGAATGAAGGACGCGCTGCTTGCGACTGAACGTGACGCAGTTATCGGATGTTATTGCCAATACTCTCGTTCGACAACAGGTGCATGCGAAGAGAAAATGGCTCGCTCGAAATTTATAGAGGCCAAGAAGATCGGCCACTAATCATGACGCGGTATAACGGAACTGTTATTAAAAAGGATGCTTTGTTTGGGTCTCAAAATCTCTGCAATTTCATTCTCATTGTGTGTATCGCGTACTTTCGTATATACAATTATATTAAAATATTCTAGAGCAAGGTGTGTAATTGTCTAACAATATAATTTAAATTCGTCATTAAGAATAAAATAATTTGAGCTGAGATTTTAAGAATATAGATAGATAAAGTCATCTCGTTTACCAGTTAATCGTTAATGGCTTAGCTTCAAGTTCATTATTTAATTATTTAATATATCGTAGACGGCAAAATATATTTTGTTTTAAAATATACTGCGATAAATAATGTCTTCTCATACAATTGCAACGAAGGAAAGCTCTGCTGCTTCTGCTATCGTGATAAAAATGGCATCCTTGGATGACATCCACAAATCTTAATAGCCTTGATTAAACATAAAGACGTAACTAAAACTTAAAATAAAAATCTCTCAATGACAATGGAATAACATGGTTATTTTATCTCGGTAAAATAATCTAAGAGGCTTTCCGTGCACTCCGGAAATAAATCGTCGCAACTGTTGGAGTCTTGTTGACCTGCGATTTCAGCGGCACGATATTCTTGATCAAAGGCGTTTCTGAATGGTTCAGATGTGGTGGAAGGCCTGAAATATTTGTATTATAAAAATAACTACAACTTTTTCAAACGCAACTCTGTTGTTTCTTACATGAAGAAATATTATAAAACAATGTCCACGAAAACGTATCGATAGCAAGACGCGCTTATTGCGCTTGTGGCTCAATAAAATAAAATAAATTATTTCGTAATTATTATAATACAAATATCATTTAGATAGAACATACAATCATTTCATTCTGAATAAATGTCTAGTAAGGTGCCCGTAAGCACTTGAGCGTAGATATGCCGCATAATAAGGCCGCGTATGTAGCGCGAACTATTCACATTCCTAAGCCGCAAATGTAACAGTTCCTTAATCGCGAAGCTATTCCGGGCTTAGCTAAAGATTATTCTAAGAGACTACCTGCCGGATTAACGCTTACGTGAGGAAAATATGGGCAAGCTGTGCAGCCAGGGTATGGCTCCGTCTAAAAGATACCGCCGCGGCTTCGCAAATGGCTTTCAAAAGGCAGGCTTTCCCCGAACGCGTAGACTCGAAGGCCGACTCGAGGATTTCATAATACTCCCATCTGGACATCAAAGCCGCTTCACATCGAAAAAATAATAATAGAAACATAAATGATATACACGCAAAAAAATAATACAAATAAATGCAATATTAAAATTATGAAAAAGAAAAAGTGAAATATATAGCACGAAACGTTCATGAACATGCCGTTATTTTTAAATATTTAAGTACCTCGAACTTCAAATTTTTATTCACAAGCAGGTACTCAATAGATTTTTTATAATTTATCTTAAAATTAATTAATAAAGTTATGTATGCTTCAAAGTAATATACAAATAAAAATATTCCTCTTATTTCATAATAGTCTTTCTCTAAGATTGAAGCTCTATATGTATAGATAGAATATAAGTTTATGATATAAATGTAACATCACGTTTTTTAAATCATTATTATTTTTTCTTGCTGTATCGAGACCGATTAATATCTCGGAAAATATCTTCAAAGACCGTCAAGTATCTGAAGATCAAACGCCACAAGTCACTATGAGTCCGATACAGCGTAAGAAGAGATACGGCGAAAAAAAATAAGGAGGGATCCAGGCTAGGTTACGTCGGATTAACGAGATCAAAGCGAATGGGAGAGAGCTCCTTTGATAAAGGAGCGGGATTAACGTCCATTGTGCCAGGAGTACGAGCCACGCAACAAAAGTAGGCTTATTAACATGGAAAGGAGAAGGATCCTCCTTATCCCGGTTTTAAGCCTCGTTCTTCGCTCATCGAGTCCCGACTACCTACACTCGTCAGATTTCGAGGGACGGTATTCCACTCGAGATGCATCTTGTCAACGCTGCCTCTTAAAGGGAAGTTTACACACGCAATGATTAGTGGCGCCAATCGACCAGTAAAAATGCAAGTGTAAAAATTTGATACAAACTGGCGCTAGTAATGTGGCGTTTACTGGCGGTTATTGGCCAAAACATATCAAAATTTCAGGTTATATGCTTGCTGTCATTTACTGTGTTTAATTAACAAATGTTAAATATTTTCCATATTATACGCCAATATAGCATCACTGTGTAAACACTTGTGAGTTTGCCAGTCGGTTTCTGGCGCCAATGAATGCCAGTCAGTTGGCGCCACTAATCATTGCGTGTGTAAACGCCGCTTTACACATAATATCTCACGTTTTCTCAACTGTCTTCTTTTCGAACGTATCAACGCGACGCGGCAGTGCACCTGAGAAGCAGAAGAACGCAAAATTCATAAGCCCTATCTTTCGCCCGAAGGCTTTTTCGCGAAGATCCGGAATCATGAATGATCCTCAAGATAAACTTTATATTTCTATATCAATTAGGTGCGTGCAGCAGCATTCGCGTTAGGTCGGATAGCTTCACTCTGATTAAAAGCGCAATCGATGACGTTTATTTCCTTCCGATTCTCAGATGTGCAAATACTTATATGTATACGGTATAATCTTCAGATTGAATCAGAATATCAACAGTTTTCGAATACATATTAATTCTAGAACATCACATTGGGCGTACCACACCCATGTTTGTTATTGAAACGCTCGCCGATTCTATATAGTGGAAAGTGGAGAATCGGAATTGGAGGATAAAAAGCTTCTGTTTTTCTCTGTGACTCCCCATGTTGTGCAGTCACATCTGCTGTTTAGTGGATATCGGGGATACCATTAAAATCAGTCTTGGATATACTACATCCATGTGTGATTAGATAGTTTTTTAAAGAAATCATTATTTCCTATTTTTTCTAAAAAATTAAAAAGTGACTATCACTTTTATATAATACGGCATTTTAAAAAACTAATTTTTTTAAGCAAATAGCGTTTATGGAGCTCAAAAAATTCTATTCGGGCTTTTTCCAAAATTAACTTTTAAAAATGTCAATCGTAATTACAATGACACAGGTGAGTTCCTGACATTCTGACGTTTAAATTTAAAAAATATGTTTAAAAATATCTGAAGAGTTATTAATAGTTAAAAATAGCTAGGTGCAGTATACACCTAGTGTGGCAAAATTGAAACTCGCAAGCGATATTAAACTCCAATACAAGAATTAATGACAATTTTGACAATATTCTGTAACAGAAATTTTCTATAACAGAAATTTGTTACGATTAACACTGCGAGTCCAATAATTTGGACAATGATTTGAGATATCATTTCATATTATACGTGAAAACGTGTGAAGACCCTCTAAATGGAAATAGATACTATCACAATAGTTTCAATTAATTCATACAGAATTATGCTAATAATACAGACTAATGCTACGGATTAGCCATTTGAATAATGATTCGAGATTATTTTATTCCTGACGCAAGTTGAGCGGAAAGTCCGTCCCTCTGGACGGACAATAGCTTCAATTAATCTCACATGCCGCGCAGGCAAAGAACATGATACCTTTCGCATTTGGCGGAGAGGCGTCATTTCCATCAGGCTCGACATGGCGGTTGATCGATCTGTCATAGCGGACGTATGGATCCGTCAAGTACGAGGCGTTATACGGCAGGACGTAATTAAATTTCATCACGTAGCCGATAATCATGCTGACGTCAACTTCCATGGGTAAACCGAGGCCGAGGATTAACTGGAACGGTTTTCAAATATAGGAAGGTGTCATCGATCGTTTGCCACAACCAGAGATCGAATCACCCCCCCCCCCTCCCCGTCCTCCCCCTCTCGCTTCTACCATTCGCTCTCCAGTGCCGCCAGCGATCGTGGTACAACCACACGAAATTAGATCGGAAAATGGATGTCCCGAAACTCTGTGATTCGAATAGCCGGCGATATCGCGAATTCTCCATCAAACGTGTCACCCGCCGTCGAGATTGTACAAAACGATCCGAATAACACGCTAACAGGCCGATTTTTATTTAACTTTTATTTAATTTCGAGATCAAGTGAACTTTGTTATAAGGTCCGAACTAAATAAAAAACTAAGGCGTTCTTCTGGTACGTTACGCCGAGCAATCCTGCGCTGATTATTATTAATTCTAATTTGATAAGAAACATTTTGACATATATAGCACAGTCAGTTTATCAAAGAAAAGTAAAATAATCAATCGCGGATATTTCAAATATATAACGATAACTATTTTTTAAACTTATTGAGAGTAAAAATAAAAGAAATAATAAATCTCAATTTTATATTTAGCAATATCCCTTAACAGTCCCGTTGAAATATTGGTCTAACCGCGATGTTTCATACCAGTCCCGTTTGTTTTGTTTCAGAACACTTTTGGAGCCTGTGAACTTATACATACCTGAACTTTTGTCGGAGTGTAGTCTCTGCCTGGTGGCGGAAACACCAGGTATCTCTTATCGCGCGTAAGCCAGCCGCTACTTTGAAATAAAGTGGCGGCATAAATATCATGAAGGTAGACACACAGAACGGCTAGCAAGAACGTACGAGGGATTCGCATTCTTAAACACACCGTCAGGACTGACGATTTGGCGCCGCTCGGTCGAGGCGGTCGAGCGCGCCAATTATCGCAATTAATAGCGCTGATTAGTCGGCCACCGCGAGTTAAGCAGATAATGAACGGAAGCGCTTTGACTTTGTGAGGTTTATGAGTAATGACACAGGCGGATATCATTTCCTTTCATATCTAGTATTTCCTTTTATATATGAGAAATGAATTATTAAAGAAGTACACAGAAATATATTAAAGATGTATAAAAATTTTATATTATAATATTTCTCAAAGTATGAGAATATTTAAATTTTATTCATAATTGAATGCATGAAAAACTTTCTTCCCTATCCCCCCTCTCTCTCTCTTTCTCTCTCTCTGTTTGTAGGTATAACAATGAGCGTCGTGGCGTCATCTCGTCGCGGTTATTTGACACGGCAGTTAATCTCGTAATTAATCTCAGCGACGTAATCGCTCTAAAAGGGTTTTGATTACTGGCAAATCAATAAATTTGCGCGAACAGCTCGTTCAGATGCGGATTCTCATGACTTAAGCGAGATCAATGTGAGATGCGCCACAGCGGAAAATCTTCTTATAGATTTGAAGAACTGATGTTAGCAAGATTGGAACGTGCGCGGAAGTTTTGTTATAATTAATTCTGCTGTATAAATAGAAATGCATTATTCATGCTGATAAAGATGAAGCAATGAATTAAACTCTCGATAATGTTTGCGAGGAAAATGTATAAGTATCCGAAACGAAAGTAGGCAATCACTATGTGTACATTCCATATATATCGAATGTATTCCCAATAATCTAGTTTAATATTAAACTTAAATTTTCCTTTCATTTAATTATATATTGATTCTACTAGCAATCTATAAAATTCAATTTATTTTATTTATATATAATTTCTCATTTCTTTTTTTTTACAAATCCAGAATCGATTCTATAATTTCTAATTAAACATATTACTAAAAGAATATAAATATTTTAGCGAAATAACGCGAACACATCAAGTTTATATTCTTCAAACAATTTCCAATGTTCACTTTAATAGAATTTTAATTCGGGACTTAAAAAGTAATCTAACGTTGGATATTTAAAAAATCGCATTTCAAATTGGATATCAAAAAAATCATGCTATATCAATTACGTTTTTTTTTATACATGATCCAGATTATTAACGAAAATTCAATAGGAATTCTCCTAGAAATATCGGTTTCGTGTTACGTTTATAAATCCATGAATGTAACGCGAAACCGATATTTCTAGGAGAATTTCTATAGAATTTTCGTTAATAATCTGGATCATGTATAAAAAAATAAAAACGTAATTGATATAGCATGATTTTTTCGATAATATGTAACGAGAACGCACGAGTAGTAAAAGATTGATGGAAAAACATAAATTGTGCAAATTTTTGCACAAACATGTAATAATATCCAATCGCGTGACGCTTAATACGACGTGTATTATGCGACGTTAGAATTTATGCTCGAAACAGCTCATTCCCTGTGATTGTACGAACGACATGTTGGAATATAAATTTCTGTCGATATAGGTATTGAAAAATGCTCGAGATTAAAGTTGCTCGAAATCGTGAAAAGCTCGCTGTTTAAAAAGCTGCGCTCGTCGACCCACTTTCGAAGTATCCTCTCGCCACGCCCAGCGAGAGAGATCGGGTCGACGATCGCTCTATCGTTAATATCGAAGCGGCTACTAATAACAAGTGCATGGCCGGCAACACGCCTTTACCGTTTTCGCTCGATATTAAAAATGCCCGTTAGCAATAACGTAGTCTCCGCTCTGCCTGGCATAAAGTGTATCCGAGCGAATGAAGAAACGCGGAAAGCGGTGCGTCTCGCAGGGGAGTAGCAGCGAATCACCCTGATGTACACTCGCTCGCGTTCTCCTTTACGTTAGGAAATTATTCCGAGCAATAGAACGAGAAATATACAGATACAGGATGTGCGGGAGATGTTTCCGTCGCGCATTTTCCCGCGTGGAGTTGATTGTACTAGTTGATACGGCGATATCGGCTCGCCGGGACGCGTCGCCGGAAGGATATTTCGAAGTAGGGTGGAAAAAGGTAACCGAGAAAACGTGGTTATGAAAGGTGATTATCGAAAAATTCGGTGTGCAAGCGCGATGAGCTCGCCGCGGAAAACTGTCTTCAATCCTCCGGCTTCTGTGCGCGGGAACGGGGTAGTTTAATACCCGCGCATTTCACAGACGGCGGATAGCCGACGTCGGAAAATCTCATAATGGTGAAGGAAAAGTAAGGCTCGATTTCATAACCACGGCAAACGATGTTGACGAGGATTATCCGTGTTTATTTTTCCTACTTTTTTATTTCGAGCGCCCCGCCTACATTCTCGCGTACTCTCCCGCAGTTTCTACCCTTAATTTTAATACTGCATCTATTTTTATCTTAATTTCAAATCTATTAACTGCGCCTATATAATCAAATTGTTTTTGCAACTCATGAATAAATTTATAATTTTGAATTAAATTTTCTTTACAAAGAAAGAAAGAACATGTCTTCCATATGTTGTTCTCTTTTTATAACACATATATAATATCTTTTAAAAAATCGTTTTTTGCCAGTAATATATAAATTAATATAAATTTTATCATCTTTCCTCAGAAGAGACATGTTTTTATCATTTATCTTTTTATACATTTACTTCCTCTTTTATGAAAAGAAGAAGTCATAGACTTTTTAGCCTGTTTATACATATGTATCTATAAGTAATGATTTAATTACAAGATATGTTTTAAATAAAAAAATAATTTTGTGATAAAAACAAAATTGTATTTATGTGTAATAAAATTCTGTAACGGCAACCTCAATAACTTACATCATGTGAATTTCGATAACGGGCAAAGAAACCAAACTTGGTTTGTATTTGTGAATATCGCTGCATACCGTTGATATCGTTGAAAATTCGATCGAAGCGTTCGCTTTTGGCGTAGACAAGATTTATTTACAGTGAAACTTATATTCCTTATGCTTCTGTGCCAAATGCAGCGAGCTAACAGTGCCTAATATTTCCTCATAAGCAATCACATAAAATCCCATAATCGCAAGAAGGACGGAAACTGGCTTGGTAAATACCCTCCCGCGCCGCGCCGCGAATGAAAGAAAACGAATGGGAAGAAAAACGATTGAAACTTTTTCCAGCTTGAAACGTTTCCAGCGACGCGAGCTCTACTCGGAGGATCATTTATCTTTTCCCAATACAACGGAATATCCCCGACGCCTCAAACGTAAACGAAACGCGAGTTGAGGTTTTAAGCGGCGCGCGAGGTTTTCGAGAGCAAAACTTAAAGTAAACTTTCCTGAACAAACTCTTTATGAAAGACATCGCACATTTGTAAGCACCTTCGGAAAAAGATTGCATTACCTCAGCAATTACAAGGGAATCTTTTATTATCGGAGTTTGTAACTGTAGAAGTCTACAGAGAATATCGCAATTCTTTTCCAATTTTAAATCGCAGTCATCTAATTATTAAACTCTTCGACATTTCAATTTTCCTCTTGCCTTCTTTATAGAGAAACCAACTTCAAATTGCCCAAACTGTTCGTGATTAATAGATTTTAAAGAGCGCGCATCTGTTTATTTTAATATAAAAAATACATTTTATCCCCTTCTAGTAATTTTCAGTTGCCGAGATATCGTTTAATACAAATGTCAAACCCGGGAAGCGCTTCATAACGTCAGTCCTATCTGCAGTGCATCAATTTTTCATCGACTCCGGCGTATATGTCTGCGCGCGGGAGAGAGGAGAGAGGTCGACAGACGTCGCAATTTCGATTCTCTTTGCGCGATTCCCTTTCGATTCCCTTTTCGCCGTCGCGCATGCAACGTTATCAAAGTCGCGCGATTAAAATTACAGCGCTCTGCGGTCATCTCCCGGAGATTACAGTGCCCCACGCTTTTATACCGTGACATCTCTGTCGCGGAAAGTGGCCAGTTTAAACGACTCGGAGCTCGTCGCATCAAAAATAACGTCGGATTAACTCCAAGGGTCAACGAACTTTTTCAGAAGCTTCGTAAATGGGAACCTTCTTTGCCACACGCCGACCAGAACGTATCACGAAATATTTCTCAGACAGTTTTAATTACGCGAGAAACATTCCGATTTTACGAGCAATTCCACCTGAAATTGAACGTGACTTTATGAAAATTCGTTCGATTTATTTTACCTCGTTAAAACATGCCGTGTGTGATCGTCGCGTTAAAGAAACTCTCGGTCTACAATAATGATCATTACATGATTACCATTGCTTCCACTTTATGCATTTATTCTTCTGTCACATCTCGCGAAATCAATATTCCGGGAAAAGTCAAGTTGTGCCACTTCTGCTAGATTTTACTTTATAATGTATGAACTGTGACTAGCCGAGAGCAGACAAGTGCTAAAAAAAGCTGGCGGTATTTAATAAATCGCAAGCACGCGGCGCGGCGGCGGTCTCCGTGCGCGACATTTGTTTTTAGCCTTATCGAAGGTAACGCAAATGTTTAATTCATAAAAGGAACAGATCGCCGGTTCTCGGCTCGAAACCCGTGCTACCTCAAGAATTATGGAAAATTTCATTGAGGCATTTATTCCGTATAATTTATGAGTCGCCTGTACGTAGTCGGGGAGAGGGGGGAAAACCCGCAAAACGCTCGGCTGAAGACTAACGCGCCGCGCTGTCTTCATTCGTCGAAAAAGTGGATCGTCCTCTTTTTTCTCACGTTGACCTAGTGGAAAAAGGGAACGCGGCGCGCCTTGCGCAATGTAAAGAAAGTTTCGTGGAAATTGTGGCTTTAACGAGAGAAACGACTGCGTTGACAAGGCCGAACTTCGCGAAGCGATCGTGGACAGGTGGACGTCGTCGTACATTTTACTTGGCAATTTCGCTGCACCCTTTACAAAGTTTCCCTTATAAATTATGCAGGAGAACGGCTGCACGTTTTTGCGACGACTCGTTCGTAGGCTCGCGGGTCCTCTTCGTCGGTCGGACAATAGCGATCTCCGAAGAGACTCCTTTACCCGTTGGATTTTATTCACGTTATATCAGCACATTCGAAAGAGAACGGAGGTAACGAATCCGCTTCAACCGCACTATGGTTTTTAACGTGCAATTCTGCAAAAGCACTCGCGTGCACTCTCGCGTTTTTCTCATTCACATTATTTTACTTCGCAATTTTTGAGAATTATATTTGAAAAATTACAAAGACCAAAACTCGCAAACATTGATCGGTAATAGCTAACAACGAAAACGAACCAATATTCACTTTTCTGGAAAAATAAAGTTTATACTAAAACTCACTTTAGACTGTCTTCCTATTAGAAATTCAGAATACAATTTTTCCTGAACTCATTCTTCTATTATTTAATCTTTAAAATTTCACATTTTGAAATTAAATTAAACTTTAAACTTGAAAGGTTTATCGTAATAATAATCTAAAAAATTTGAAAAAATTGACCAATAACATTGTATTTTATTTATTTTTTAAACTCTTGTAAATGAATTATGGAACATTGTGGTATATTAAACTTAATTTACAAATGAAAATTGCGTTGTCAGATTTCAGTTATTTTTTATCGGCACTTATGTCGACCAGTTAATCGAAACGGAGAAGGAACTTCTAAGCAAAAAATTCATTGGAAATTCACTGGAATAACCATTCAGATCAGATGGGTGAAATGATCGAGCGAATTGTATCTATATTCCACAGATAAAGATGCGCGCATATCTCCCGCGTGTATTTCTACCGATCTTCTCCGGCGACATGGCACTCTCGCCAATTCGAGCAAGATTTCGTATTCCTCGCGGGCCGTCGACGGCGTCGGGAAGCGCGCGTAACAGCTCCCCGAGGAGTCCGTTGTCCTTTGTCGAACGGATTCACCGTGGATTCGCAGACGACGCGTATCGTCGGCAGGCCTCGCCGGAGTCGAGACGCTCCATTGCCGATTGCCAGCATCCCGTGTAAGAATGCGTAGTGTAACTTACGTGGAAATAAAAGGGAAAGGACGTGGAAAACGCCCAGGTCTCAATGGAGAAGCCGTTTCACTCTCGCGCGTAAACGTTGCGAAAAGAACGCAGCAATGAGGATCCATGCGAAAACTTTCCCACGTTCGGCTGTGACTCGTGAAAACGTCCCCCCTCGCGTTTATGGCGAAAAATGTAAGATCTGAATGTGTTACATATATCGTAAATGTTGCATATATTAGAGAGTAGTACTGTTATATGAGCATTATGTAATAAATTAAAAAAGACAAGAGATAAAAAATCTAGACTGTAGAGAAAGATAAACGAATGGAATATCGAAAAGACAGGTTTTCGAGAGGCTTTACATTTGTTAACTTTTAACATCTATTTTCAACGTTCGACTAATTTACTGCTCATTTCTAAAAAATTGTTTTTTATCTAGAAAGTATCAACTAAATCTTATATGTTAAATTGTATTATTTTATAATAAATTGATCTTAAACAAATTTGATTTTTTCTCTGTCGCAACCAGTCATATTGTGCAGATTTTTTGACATTTTTTAATTTTTGAGCTGTCGGTTACTATATTCTGATTCGTATTCGGGCCCTTCGAGTCTTTTTATACTATCAAATCAACGTCAGCCAAACCTCTTCGGTCGTAAAAAGAAAGCCGACCGTAGAACGGTGACAATGACACCCTCCTCAACGTGCGTTAATGTTATGGAGGTCGTAAAAACAGTCGTGTGACAACACAGTATCGCGTCGAGTGACCCGTCGGCATTAGGCGGCGCAACAGTACGTGTTTCTATTGACTTCCATCCGAGAAAATCGTCCCCGCAAACTAACGGGAGGTTTCTTCCGGGCAAAAATGTGGAAAAACCCTGGACGCTGGAAAAGTTCACCTCGTAAAAAGGAGGAAACATCTGCGGTAAACAGCCATTCGGTCGTCGCCACTGAAAACGTACGGCTGCCGTTAGCAAAAGGACGAAAAAAAAAGGAAGGAGTGGATGTGTCGCTTAAATGAAATACCGTAAACTCGAAAACCGCGCGGTGTATTATGGCAGCGGTTCACTCCGCAAAATAACGTAGATCCAGGTTTTCATAAACAACGAACCTTCCAGTAGTCGGACATGTGTGTGCAAGAGTCAACGTAGCTTTTCGCAATTTATATAAAATTTTCAGAATTCATTTGCCGCTCTCTCTCTCTCGAAATAGAAACTTTACATAATTTGACGCGCGAGATTCTTTCCGTAAAATCTCTTTGTATCAATGTTGCTCTTTGAAAATGTTACACGGTTACTTTTAGTCATTGCGAGATGGACGAAAGGAAAGAAGAGAAACGTATGAGAGATACATTGTTGCGCTAGTTTGGTCACGTAGCTCAAACAGTTCGTCGCTCGCTGTCGAAAAACCAGGTGCCAAGGTTTTATTCTATCGGTGCGAAAAATTTCGCAGTAAATATGTAGACTTCAAAGACACAAACTAACCAAAACTACAAAAAAAAAAATCTATTCAATTAAATCTATTCAAACGACAGGTCCATCGGCGACAGATCAAATAAAGGTAGTTCAAACAATTACTTGGACCCTTAGATAAAATTAGTTTTCGCGTCAACGCGCTTTGAATAAATGCATAATGAAAAGTGAAAATGCATCAAACGCATCTCGTCGAACTTCTCTCAATTGCGGCGGAGCAGCGCAGGCGGAGTCACCTGGCTGATAGAAAAATTCTATAATAATAGCTCCAATCTCTGCCGCCAGTATCGTCACGGTGAAAGCAATCGCCAATAAAAAATAATAATAATAATAATAAAACGCGAACAAAGAGCTTAAGCTGGATAGCCGCATGCAAATTTTTCAGTATCGCGTTTTACCGACAAGGAACAAGGAATGCGCCTCAGGCGGCAGATTCTTGTGGCTTTAATTTTTCTTTACTGAGCATAGACGCGGCTGCGAGTTTCCCATAAATTGCATACGTCCGTTGTTTGCGTGGAGTTGGGATAGATTTGTTCGTCGTCAATTGGCACCCTAGTATATAGCGTAAAATAAATGTTCGTGATAAACGAATTTATTGTAATGAATTTTCTTAGTGTATTACGCTAATTATATTTTATATTATTTTATATTATTTTATATTATCTTATATGTAAGTATTATACTCGAGCATTATTTTTATTAAAATACTGGCGCACTCTAGTCTAGTATTTTTATTAAAATACTAAAGACATGGACAGTAAATTGCTACCATAAAATTTTTATGATACTTAAAATTATTTACAACGTGATTTTTTTCTGTGCATCTTCGCAAAATAACTATACCAACGTACCCATACTTCGCGAAGAATTAAAGCCGCTTTATTTAATTAATTTTTGGGTTGTAGCACCTTTGGGTCTCGTTAAGCATAACATCTTTTGTAAATATATTTGAAACGTAGAGGAGGCCCACTAGGGCATCCTAGAAACATCCCATCTCAATCTCTTCCATGAATATCTAATAAACGGATAATTAATCATCCCAGCTAGAGAGAGGACAGGAATTAATCACATCCCCATTAATATTCCGTGTTTATCCTTCAGTTACGTACGGATCAACACTCGACATATGAAAATACTCCAAGATATATCCACCAGATATCCTTCGTATGGCAATATTCGTGGATGAATTACATTCTCATTCGTTAGCTAAACGATTGTAATAAAAAAGAAAGGCAAGATATAGCAGACGAGACGCGCCGTGAAAAGAACGATGAGAACGTGGAATGCGTTTGACGAGTGAACGATCCTCGCCAGCGTCACGCAATCCTCTTTATACATCTTTATAGCAAGTCGCGACAGAGAAGAGAACTAATACGTTTACATCAATTAGCCCGCGTCCGCGCATAAATCCGTCGCTTTATGTCCTCGCGACGCTTATCTTCGCGGCGCGGCGGCGCGGAGACGCGAACGTTAATCGCATCCCTTAAAAATACGTGACTCCGCATTCGTTGCGTTTCATTAAGCCGCGCCCCGTTTAATTATCCGCGCCTCATCGCGTATTATGCGCTTCATTATTGTCCCGTTTGTTACGCGGTTCCCCCGTGTTGCGCGCTTTCGTTCCGCGAGCGCGGAAATCGCTCTTCGACGCGACGCGACGCGACGCGCAAAACGAGAGAGGGAAAAAAATAAGAGCGAGATAAAACGGGAAGAGAAATTAAAAGCGAGCGTAATCCGCCGCGGCTACGCGGGCAGAACGCGGACTCATTTATATACACGCGGTATAAGCCGCAGCTGCACTCTACCTTCGCGTAATGAGAAGTCGCCCTTTCGGATCTCTTTAATCGCGACCACCCCTCTACCGCATGAAGTTTTGATGCATCGTACAAGAGAGATCATAATTGCATTTCAACACGTAACCGAGAATCGCGGACGATAACCCCGCCCTCTCTGTGAGCGAATTCCGAGGCTCGAGGAGCACCTATGCAAATTTAATTAAACGCTTGGTGCGAGAGCTCGCCAACCATTTCTTCGCGTTGAGAGACGTGTCAAGAAACGCTAGGCCAATATTTACAACGGAGACGATAACACCGATAATTCGTTGCTACTCCGCGCGGAAACGAGGAACGTGATTCTTCTGTATTTTAATTACAGAATTAGGATCCATTATCAAAGCAATTTGAGAACTTGTGAATGTATGTATGTATGAATGCATTTAAACGCAAAAAAGGGGAATGAATAGCTGATCTGTTCTATCTATTAAATACATTTATATGGAGTCTATGGACTTTTGGAGAACAATTTTCAAAAACTATATCTTAACTTATCTGTTCTTAAAAAAAGTACATAGTATCTAAGTTTATCTGTCTTAAAAAATAATGTGCTTATACAAACATTGGAAATCAGATCACATTTCAATAACTGTTCTTTTTATACCTATAAAATTCTCTTTGCTTTTTTAACTCATATTTCTTATTTAAATATTATTTTCTGATATTAGGAAATCACTCGAGACAATTCGATTCGATTTCGAATCGATAGATTCACGCAAGAATCGTCATCACAAAAAAACAAACTTTTTCTTCATTTTAACACATTCGTAGTTTCAAGAATTGTTATAATAATTTTAAAATTTTCGACAAATCAATGTCATGTTCGAGGAGATGGCAGACTAATTAATACAAAAAGGTTTCCGTGTGCACTCCAGATTAACGATCGTCAGTTATAACTGTACAGAGTGACACCCACAGACCGGTTCTGCATGCTATGACGTCGCAAAGCGATCTTTCGATGGCTAAAATCGTCGCAAAGTTCTGGAGTCTGCAGATTGAGACGGTTTCTACGAGTCCCAGCTGCCATGTGTTGCCGGCCAGAGAAAACCTTGTAAGCTTCACAATTCAATGTTTTCTTTTTTTCAAATCAATTACCGCTTGCATACTAAACTAATAAACTTGGCTAATCCAATATTAATCTAATTTATTAACCTTCTAACAAGAGAAAGACATGACTATCGTGAGATTAAATATGGAAAAAGAAAGAGAATATATGCAATTGTTTGCTTTTATATATGCTATAATAATATATTTGTTGCCTCGGTTACAAATTTTTATTATGTCTAATCCGAGACGATTTTATTATATTGTAGACTTTTTGTGTTTAATTTGGCACTGACGATGACGTCGCACATTGTTCTACCAAAGACGGCAAACTCGGATATTGCTGAAATTTTGCATCGGCCTATTAGGAGTCTAACATTTCCAAAAAACAGTAATATGGGTGTGAGTATGTGTAAAATATTGTTAACAACATTTTATAGCAATAAATTGTGCTAGTCACGATATTATTACGCGCACGAGTGTTCTTATCTTAATATATTTTAATTATTTTGTTAAATATAAATTTTTTTTAAACATTTTTTATTATTTGATAGAATCTTGATTTTGAGAGAGAAGGTAAGATCTTGTTCTGTTAAAACTTCTCTCAATCCCAATGTCCCCATGCAGAAATAATAATCGCGCCGCGATTATGCGATTAACGTTTCTTGCAGATCTTCGTCGCTATCGCGGTACCACTCGAGGATCCTCTGAATTCGATCTCGCTATCGTATTTCTTCGAGGCTAACTACGTTTTACCGCCGAACATAACGTACCTCGAGCCCTGGACGCAGGTAAAAAGGAGGAAGCGGAATATCGAGAGAACCACAATCTATCGAGTTCTGGAAAGTAAATTCGAGAGGCAAGTTTGCGCAAACAAATAACTGCGCGTTATGAGAACGCGGTCTTTCAAATTCACTGATATAATCCTCTCGCGTTGCCTTACGGCATTAATATTCCATCTGATCCAAAATCTTGGAATCGACCGATCTATAATAACGTCGTACGATATTCATACTTTGTCGAACTAAAAAGATCCAATTCAACTGTCTATCGTTAAATAGTAAAAAAGTTCTAAAAATGATAAAAAAATTCTTCTTGTAATTCTTGATCATTGCTGAAACTTTGTCGTTTCTATTTCCTTTCTTTCGCTCTCTGATCGCGTTTGACTTCCTCTCCCGATGTTTGACCTCCGGTACCTACTAACGCTTCGACAAAATAGATAAAACTAGTCATTGTTGAATCAGAATACCGTAAACGACTCTACTATTGGCATGCATGACGCGATAAAACTGATCGCTACCGTCGATTATCGCCCCCGAATCGGCGTTGATCGCGGAACGCGCGCGCGGGAAAAGTTTCGCCGATCGACGCTAGACGTTGCGGCAGCGAACAGTAGGGAAATCAGGGGAGAGATTCGAGGCAAAATGCACTCCCGGCTCCATTTTACGAGCATTCGGGGCGTCTGGGAATTGCGTTACATTGCCTGGCGCAGGTATACATAGGTACCTACGAATTACGTATGCGCATGAGCCTTCAATCCGGTATTTAGAGAATCGTAAAGCGCAAAGTAAACAGTTGTTGCCGCATCGCGATCTTCTCTCGTACCACCTCAATCTCCCTCGGATTCCTCGCCTCGCGTCGTGAGAGCTCTCCTTGATTTTTCTCCATCTGCCGTAGCTCCGGGTATTCCGGAAGGGAGTGTCTACTGAGAGCAATCTGCGAGACCTCGGAGTTCCCGCTCCGACACAACGGGTTGATCGGCGACATCATGCACGTAATCTTCACGTAAGTTCTACCGTTGATATTAACGATAACGCGGCCGAAACTTTATGATACATTCATGATATCATTAGCTCGAGTCCCAATGCATTCGCTATTCAGAAAAGAGCTCATACATTAAACGATTTATACACAATATGTCATTTTCAGAAATAAAATCTGTAAATCTTGATTATAAATTCGCTGTTGAATCTCCTTTCTCGCGCGTTACACGGTATTGTTCGGCCTATAAAACAGACCAAAGAATGCATACACGAGTTTTCTCTCTTTCTGTAAAAAAAAAATTGAGAAGAAAGGAGGAATAGGAGGGCCGCTCGCGGGCCTCTTTTTTTTCAGCCGGAAACGCGGTGTTCCAAGGCGCTGCAAATTGGAGTAGATACGCGCCGTAGAAAAGCAAATTTGGCTTCCTCGCAGTAACCCCCGCCCACCCTATAGAGGACGTGCTTCCGCTCGACTCGGCTTCGACCCTTCTCGCGGAATAAGCTCTCCAGAAACGTATGAATAAAGGACACGGACCCGCGGGCGAAAACGACATTGTCGTTGTCGACGTCGCATACCGCGGCGAACGAACACGAAGTGCTCCTAATATGTGCTTTGCACAATCGCATAATGCGTTGATGAATCGCGCACCGCGTCTATATGAAACGACGTGTGAGCTCTTCTACTTTCGTGTCCTACGTGCTTTTGTCGTATTATGTAAATTGGCACACGTTTCGCTTTGCGAAACGAAACGCATGAAACTAGCTTTACTCGCTGAAGGACGCTTAACTATCTTCTCGCGGAACATTCCGCGGTTGAGGCCCTTCGATTCCTCAGACATTTTTTAAACAGTTCTCCATTCTAGCTATTAGAGCGAGTTCCGCTAACGACCCTTCTCGCATTTGGGACGGAAAATGCGGGGGCGCGCAAAGTACACAAACGACGGGAAAGAACGGTCGTCTCTTTAAGATTTTTGTATCCCGACACGCAACTCCGCGCATCGTCGCGCCCCGACGATGATAACGACAATGCGCGGCTTTCCGCCCCCCCCTCCCTCGTCCCCCGCGCAAGAACGGAGGGGAAAAAAAAGAACACAAAGGGAGCTCGTTTCGCGTCTTCGTTCTTAGCGCCACGCTGCCTAACGTTGATGCATTATTACACCCGGCTCGGATGCATCCTCATCTCTTTTTGACTGCCAGAAGAAACGTGAAATTACGAGGGGATTCCGTGTCTCTTTTTGCGAAGTGTTACAGTCTCAGGAGAGATTCTTCCTGGCGCACCGCCGATCGCCACAAGTCACGGGAAACCACGTTAGAAACGGGATAAACAACGGCGAGATTCGAGAAATAGTCCGCCACATCGACATCTATAATAATATCTCAATACAATATCAATATAACAACTGTAAACGTTTCTGTTTTTAAAATTTCCCCGTACGTTACAGTTTGGAAAAAAGATTCGGCAGACGCTTATACACCGCGCCTTTTCATTGTTTTCTTCGTCGCGCAAGAAATGCCGAATAAACTCCATTCGGTCTATACGAGATAACGAAGTCGCGAAGTTACGCGTGTATTTAAATTTTAATAAAAACCAGTAATAAACTTTTCGAAACGCCCGGCACTCCAGCGGACGGAGGTCGGAAAGCGCGGTGCGATACCGCTCGTTTGGATATTCCATGATGTGTCCTGGGACTCACTCCCGCGAGTCCGGAAAAACACTCGCGAAACATCACCGTGAAGGGAATATTTTTCATTCGGTTCGTTTTCAGCACGCAGGATATTCAAGATTTATCGTCTCTCATCGAGAAGGGGGACTCTCGCGTACACCCTCGGAGAGAGACAAGGGATTGCGAGAGGCGGAAATCGGCGGAAGGGCGCGGTGGACGGATGGGAGGAGGGAGAAAAAAACAGAGAAAAAACGAGAACGAAATAAAACTCCAATAAACCGATCGTATCGCTGTAACAAAAGACGATATAAAAATTGGGCCGGCGGAATCGGTTTTTCTCGAAATGACGATTATCATGCAGGCAGCAGAATGCGCAGGATGCCGGGGTTGTTTTTGCCGTCGCGACTGCCGCGTTCCGAGCGAAAAATGTCGACGGAAAATGAAGATCACTCGTGTGATTACGAAAAAAAAAAACTCATATACAGTTCCTTCAGGTTATTGTTCGCGGATATGCGGATGTTATCAGACGTGCACATTCGCGGTGGAAGCTTTCTAATTTCCCTGAATGTTGGAATGCCAAAAGATCATATCGTGGTTTTCAGCGGAATCAAGATACACGGTGAAACACTTCAAAAAAATGTAAATCCTCAGACAAAATTCTCTAAAACCTTCGCGAGTGTTTAGAGTATGCGACATTACAAATTAAAAAATCGTAATAAATGTTCATCTCCTTTTCTTATAACAATCTTTGTGTCACATCCTTGAATAAAAAAAGAAATCCCTTTAATGCTGAAAATGTTATACGTAAATAAATGCTCACGTAAGTACTACGAGACGACATTGTTACGATTTAATTATATTAGAGAATTCTGCTTTCAGTCCGAGTACTTCGAGACACGAGGGATTGCCGCGAGATGTTGTCGAGGCCGAACTGGTCGGCCGCAATGAAAGCTGCTCCAAGTACCAACCGCAGTGCCCACTGGGACTCTTCGACTTGATTGGAGTCCTCGCGTGATCCCTGAAAAATCGTCACAAGTTTACCGTGCCACTTTCGCAAAGCAAACAATCTAATTGCGCCGCCATTGGAAACATAGTCTTGGTGCCTATTGGAAATCTCGGCGATTCACAGAGAAATTCTACGTTGGACGGAAACATGGTCGAGAACTCTGATGGCATCGAACAATAACAAAATCGAGAATTTAACGAGAGGAAACGTTTCTGGATGCACGTGTATTTCAACGTGCACATATGTATGTACTGTAAATATCATGTAAAAAGCGATTGTGTTAAAACATAAACCGTTTTTTAAATAATTGCTTATATTAACTTCTTTCTTATTTTAATGTATTATGATGATAACTTCTTTTTTCCTTTAAAATTCTCAATTAATCTTCAAATTCATATATATGTGATATCGCTATTATACCTACGCTACGTTGACAAGTTTGCAATAAAATCTTTAGTCTTCTTTATAAACTTCCACATTCCCGCGTCAAAGATTTTTCACTGCGTGTATCCTTTTACTTGTTACATCGCGAAGTTATTAGATCATCAAAACTCCGCGCTGAACGGAAACCGTTATTTTGCTCTCACGCGATGATATAGCAAAGAGTTCCAAGGATATATCCGCCGTTTATTCACAGTTTATTACCTAAGAACCTTCCGCGCAGCGCGGAAGCGCGGAAACGGAGAAACGACGAGTATTATCGAATTATCGCGAGGGAACGTATTTATATACTTGCTCGTAATTGCCGTGTGATCGTAAATCCCAAATGGACGAAGGATAAGAGTTATTGCCACATTTCTCCAGCTTAGCTTCCGTATTTGCTCCTAAACGAGGCGGCGTTAGAGTTAATTCAGTGCAGGCTGGGTAAAAAATCTCGCTGAGAAAGAATTATATTATACCGAGATGATAATATCGTCACAACTAATACGCGAGCGATTAAAATGAATAAAATAAAATAAATTATACTATGTCCTGTAATATTTGCTGTAATATTTGTAATATGTGCTGTAATATTCGTAATATTACTAACAACTAAATAACTAATTACTAATAACTATTGCTAAAGTTATCTTTAAGATATATCAGATATAGATTGAAAAAGTTATCATCCATAAAATCATAAAATTAAAAATATACAGAAACAGGCGAGTTTCTTGAAGTTTTAAAATATTAAAAATGTTGCAGCCTTCTTGTTTGTTTTCTCGCATTATATCTAAGCACGCAACATGCAATACAGCCAGTCATTAGAATTGTAGGTCAGAAAACGTTAAGCGATAAGCGATTTTCAGGTCAAAATGTTTTTAAATTTTCTATTCCCTCGGATTATATCTCGGGGGAGTTCATGAGAAAACCGCGTATCGGCCGACGAAAAAGTTTCGCGACAATAATTCAAGCGGTAACTCGCGCGAAAAATAAAATTCCACAAGGAAATTCGTCGAAAGTCCGAGCCGCGCTGTAAAATTTCCGACTTTATACCCGAAGTTTCCAAAAATACACTAAATTTTACAATCGCTATAGATGGAGAAGCCCGGGGATTTCTGACACCTATGAAAAGCAAAGCCGGAGCATTTCGCAGCGTCGAGTTCGCGAAAACTTCGACTGTCTCGCATAAGAAATTTAAAAGCAATGCGCTCTCCCGCGCGTGAATTGTTTACACGCAACCATATTCTTTGTCAGTACCCTGTCAATTTTCCTGCGTTACGAAATTAGGTAACAAAATTGTTGGCGCAATCCATAATGCAATCTTCTCTCGCGTAGATAGATGTGTGTAACGTATAAAATATATATTATATCATATATACTTAATCCTCAAACTGTACAATGGGGAGCAAAAATGAGTTCCCTTTCGGTGTAGATGAGTGCACTATGGGTGCATTCGGGGAGACGCTATTAACGCTATAAACGCAAACGCTATGAACTTCGTTCGAGGAGCCAATAGCGCGATAGCGATAGCGCGCTTCCCGAACGCAGCCTAAGTGCCAATAGCATTTCGTGCCTCACATCGAAAATAATAGCGAAAATAGCGCGAGTGATGACGTCACGCTGCCTTTACAGTGACGTCATCATCGTATATCACAGCGCCACAAAGCGTCTCCTCGAACAGTTTTGGACGATAATTGTGCTAATAGCGTGCTCCCCGAATGCACCCTATTTCTAGGCTCGCAATTGGCTGGAAGGTAGAAATAATGCGCTCATCTACACCGAAAAAGGAACTCAGTCCTGCTCCCCATTGTACACCGATGATCTGAGATACGTTTTTTCGGTTGGGAAAGAGAGCAGTGTAATTTTTTTACTCCCCAGTGGGTATATATGGAATATACTTGGCTTATACGCTTTCGCCAAATCAGTACGAAAACTGTTTTTATAACGCGCATTCGCACCGGCGCGCGGCGACGGCGAAAGTATTCAAGTCGCGTGAAAATAGGGTTGTGCTCCTCCGCATGGATGCGCCTTTAGAAAATTCCCTACGCGTGCAACGCACTTGAGAAAAACTTCGCATCTTCTCAAAAGTTATGAAGTCGTAAATGTTAAACTCGCATGGAAAGATAACATCTCCAAACATTCTTCCATTTCCTCAACACATTTCCCACCCTCGTCGGTGTACTCCTGGCGAAGGGCGCGTCGCCTTCGACGCGTGAACGAACCTGTGGGCCTATTCGGTAACTCTTAACGACAGTTTCGTTATCGTTATACTTGTGTTGCGCAGATATTATGTATAGTAAAAAAGCTGCGCAACGACAATATAACGATAACGAGAACTGTCGTTAAGAGTTACGGAATAGGCCCACTGGTCTCACGCGGAAAATTTCAAGCGAGCCCTCTCCGCCGAGCGCTAATCAAATCGTTAAATTCTGTTTGAGCGGTTCGGCGGTGTGCATAAACCGGGGACGATAATTCGAAATTAATCTCTTCTGATTCAATAGTTATCACGAATTTCTGCTCGCTCTATTGGCGATGATTCCATTTCACATCGATTCTTTACATTTCGACCGCGTGTATCAGCGACGCAACATTATTTGTATAACAGTGCTGATAAGAATTGAGTTGCTTTCCGAGCAAAACTCGAATACTCGTTGTCGGGTAAAAACACGCGACGTTATTTTTTAACATTTTGTCGACCTCACGGGGGTTATTAAAAATTATCCGTGTGAGATATCTTTAGAGATGTTTACGACACTCTCTCGATATCTTACTTGCGATATTGAATGCTGTATCAATATTTTAGCATCAGTTAGATATACCTAAGCTAAGAGGAAACTGAGAGTAAGGTATCGAATAAAAGGTCGAGAGCATTTTCGTTTGGCCACAAAACCTTTGCTGGGAAAAATTTATTCCGTATTCGTCAAAGAACACGCGATCGTACGGGATAAGAATGAAGCAAATACTCTTGACAAAAGATAAAAGCAAGATATGTTTTAAAGAAAAGGCAGAAGTTTGTTCGTGTATCTATTCAGAGAAGTGGATCATCGCTACTGGTTTTGCTATGCTAAGCTAAAAAAGGCGCGTCCCGACATATCATTGTGTTACGTCGAAGATTCCGCGAGCAATAAAATTTGGTTTCCGCAGTTTCCGAGATACGACACGGTTTATTAGCATTTTAAGACGTTTCCCGGATGAATTATGGACCTTTCGATAGCGAAATACGTACATCACGCTCGAAACTATCCTCTCGTGTCCGGAATGATCGGTTGGAAAGAAAAAAGAAGAAATACGAGGCACCGCTTTTCGCGCCAGCGGCGAAGTATGCTAAATAATCTTGACGGATGACTCATGTGAATGTGATACGCGACAGATCGCCGTTGTGCACGGCTGGTAGCTTGGTTTCACATACTCATCTATATGTATGTATACATGTATAATCTATATAAGGAGACACTGACGTGTCCCACAGGATAGCCCATCCTGCGAAGCAATAGAGCAAATGTTCCGTCATCGTCCCGCACGATGAATGATGTTTGGCGAGACAAATGAGGTGCCCCTAAGAGCAATAGCGTCGCGGATAGGAAATGTCCGCGCGTCTTCGTCTATGTCCCGCACTATGTCCCGGAGCGGTTTCGGAAGTTCGGTCATTTAAAACATAGCTTCGACAGCTAATTGAAAAACTTGTACAATGGCGTAGCGCGCGATGTAAATAAAGAGTCACGTGGCGCTAGGTAGAAGTATGTCCGGCAATACGATCGGGAGAGAGCAGCCCCCGATAATTGATTGCCGAGTAATTAATAAATCTTGGCGGTTGGCACGTTATTGTGTCGTTGGCATCTGGCCCAATGTTTAGTCTGACACTGTTTGTGTGAATATATCTGGTGGTCGACGCTTATGTCAAAAAGGAGCTTCCATGCCACTCATGCAGATTACGTTATGATAAATTATATAAGATAAATGTATACGTGAATGTGTGTGTTTTAGAGAGGCAAATCCAGTGTGTTGTGCGCGGGAAATGACATTCGCGAGCTTTGTTATTTATTCCTATTGTGACATCGGAGAATGTCCGTCTTTCTAATATAAATATTAGTAATTAATTAATGTTTGAAATTCGTTTTATATTAAATATGTTGTCCCCGTTTATCCGTCAGATAGACACACGTTAGTCGCTTCCGCCGCTCGATGTTTTTCCTTCTACGGAAGAAATGGGGAGAGTGACAAATGAAGGAGAAATTGGATTGAGTTTGCGGAAAGGGCGTCTCGGTCCTTAAGTACCGTCGACAATGGAGCAAGAAGTCTTCCCCTTTTAAGCCGAATTCACGTTTTCACCACACAGTTATACAGAATAGCAAAAGCAATTTCGTCGCAGGCAGTTTGTTAATATGACAGTATGTTGTAATAACTAAAAAGTAAAGAAAACGCGAAGAAAAAAAAATCGATCAACTATATCTTTCTTTCTTATAATACCGTATAATAAATCGTTAAATTGGATAACAAAATATCGCGATTAAATCAGAGAGAATCAAACAAGTTGACACTCGTTTGACAAAAATCGTTGCCTTTTCATTTCATTAAAATAAATAGGCTTTCAGATTAAATCAATTTCGTAACAAATAAAAAAAAGTATCAATTGTTTCTCATATAAATACCTTACGGATTGCGGCGAATTAATTTCGTTCTTCGTTTCCTCAATTAAAATTGGTCAACTTCATAATGAGTCAGATCAGATTTTCCTTAATTTTTTAACGAATTGAAAAGAATATCAGTCAACTTCATAATGAGTCAGATCAGATTTCCCTTAATTTTTTAACAAATTGAAAAGAATAGTTATCTGCCATGCAGTTATTTGCGGCGTGATTGCCGATTCACCGCTCTGCTATTCGAGATATCCAAGACTAACAGCGTTCCGACGTTAAGCGACTGTGAAGGCCTCTAACGTCCCCCATCAGCATACGCCATGGGGATGGAACTCGATATGCGCTACCAGCTAAGCGTAAACGACAATATGCAAATTTCCCATACTCGTCCGATCGGATTTAAATGTGGCGCATCTCACGAACGACCGCGTCTACGTACAGTCTGGTGAACCAACGATATCCCGTGTATTCGCCGAGGAATGACGTTCGTCTATCGATAGGACGATCGTCGCATTGTTGCTCGCGAATATAAAACGATCGAACGACGCGGGATCAGCTATCCACGCGGAAAAAATACGCGTGGATGATCTCCAGACATCCCGAAGAAATTCGGCCGACAAGTTTCTTCGCGTACGACACGACGTTTTGCAGCTGTGTGTACGTGTGTGAGTATCTAGGCACCCATACACATACTGTGCACCCGCACGCACACAAATACAAACACACGTACGGAATCCGTTCTATCTCGCTCGCGCGCGCAGGGAAATGCTGGCGCTTATTGGAGAAATCCCGTTTAAGGGATTGAGCGACAGCCAGAACGGAATCACGGAAGAGTGCAGCTAATCAATCTTCAGAAGCAGATAAGATGAATCGTTCGAGGGAAGCAATTGTTAGACATCGCCGAGCGGACGCAATTAAATTATCGGCGATTTGAGGGAACGTCGCGTTCGTCTGTCGCTGCATCGCAATATCGTGAGAGTGATTTTCATTATCCCCTAACGCGGGGATTATGACATCAAATAAAATCGAATATCCGACGGGATGCCCTAATTATCACACCACGAACCGCGTTAAGTAATTTCAAGCAGGTAAATAGCCTCCATTGATAAGCTCCTCGACACGTGTACCGGGCGGAGATTTGCATATCGGGGTGGGAAATTCGTATGCATAACTTTGCACGCGTGAAAGTTCACGAAAGTGAGGATCCTCGAGTGAATCGGTGCTATCAGGAGAAGGGTATCCCGAAGTCTCTCTCTGAGCGAATCTCGATGAGAAGTTTACCTCGCCCCGCCGCCGCTCGCGAGGACTGTTATTGTTTGGGATACTTCTTAAACGACGAATCCCGCGGAAGTGCACCCCTTTCCAAAGAATGGCACGCTACTCGCCGTTGCGCGCCATTCTCTTTTATTAAAACGCCGTTCCTCGAAATATCTATAATAAATTCGGAGAAAGAACATAAAGGAAATATTATTTTCGACTTTTCGAAAGTTTTTCGCAAAAATTCTATTAGTGCAGATCAAACTACTTTTGTGCGCTATATTGATCCAAATTTGGAGCATGGGCGTACATCGTCGTCGCCTTCGCTGATCGGTGTTTCTCTCGATTTTGCCAATCCGATTTCCGTCAACAACGACTCGTCAACAACTTGTACTCTGCCACGAAAAACAAAGCCACTGACATCGTCGAAGTCGATGCCAAGTCGATTTGGAGGAAGACGACTGGAAGAAAAACCTTGATGTCGAGATTAGAAGACGATCCCTGGCGCTTTAAAGAACAAAGTGACCTCGGACCTACTCTACTTCTAAGGTGCAGAGATCGTTTTTCAATGTCGCGTATTCAGCGCGCGCGGGCGATACACCCCGCGATATTATTTGACGGGCATTATTCGCGCGGCGCGAAAAGCCGACCGGGCGCGGGAAAAGGGAAAACGCGTAATGACGAAGTCCCACGTGATTAATCTCCCGGAAGAACAAAAGTTCGGGCCTGCGAACTTTTCCTTGTTAAATATGGATACCGTGACAAAAATCCGCGCGCAACTCCGCGCGCGTGATAATGGCGAGGCGGAGGGCGCGCGATATATAACGACGACTCTCTCTCTCTCTCTCTCTCTCCCTCTCTCCCTCTCTTTCTTCACCCAGGGCGGAGGTGCCGGCTAACGAGCCTGAAACTCAAGTCGCAGCCTCGCGCGCGGGAGGGAAGAGCGTTAGGAAAATGTCTCCGCGGGTGTTAAGAGACTTTACCGCGACGCGACGCGTACTTAGATTTGCGATACCGCGCTATCGCGAAATTCGTATCGCGGAGATGTAAGTGTGAATATAAAGTGGATACGGACTAGAATAATCTTCCTGAATTTCCGTGGAAACGTGTATACGGCAAGAAGTTCAGACAGACTCATTAAGCTCGAGAAAGCGGTTGAAGCTCTGCTCGCGCAGCTTTTGTAAAATGCATAATAGCCATGAAATATTACAATTTGTGGAAATAAATAACTCCGTCGCTCAACATCGCTTGCACTGTTTGACGAAGGGACGATTAAAATTTTTTAAATAGAATCTCGGTTGTTGCCGGTTGTTTGATTATTGCCATTATTAAAATTGTGACTATTTCTACCGTTTCCTTTTACACACAATTATTATTTTATTAAAATGTAGTACGACGCTCAAATCAATGTATTCCGCGTTGCGAACGATATTATATAACAAAATTAGAGACTAACGTATCGAAATACTTGATCAATTCCGGTAATTAATGTGAACAAGGAAGAGAATATCATTTAAATGGGCTCGTTTCCTCATCTCACCGATATCGTACGCCATATTTCGCGAGAAGCTTTTTTCCACGAAAATGCATCCAATAGTCTGCTAATAATTCACTAATCCTAATCCGAATGCTCCACAATTCGCTAATTGAATTGTATTTGTCGACTAAATTGGAAAAACCGAGGGAAAAACGAAATTAATGCTAAATCGCGGCACTCTCTCCCTAAATTGGGGATAATAAATCAATTCTTTAAATAATAATGTAATTTACAAAGAATTGTACCAATACATTTATAAGGAATAATAATTTAATTATTATATTATTCAACTCTTAATGCATCTGTCGCCCCAATCGAAGGAAAACTGTACGAGAATGATACATATAAATATAATTACTCGAAACAAACAATGTAGCATACTGCTTCGCTATATCATTGTTACAGAATTTTAATCGAAAATTTTAACTCCGTCTCTTGCTGTTCTCCAGAAAAGAGGTTCCTCGACACACTGCATCACATCCGTTATTCGTACTTTCATAGGGCTCACGACAGAAAAAGACTTGCGAGAATTCTACAAGGAAGGACAAATGATTTTTTTCACAAAACCGGATATGAAAAAAAGAGGCCATAAGGGAAGAAAGACGGGTTATCGCGGAAGATAACGCGACCCCATTTCTCATGGATTCTTTCAATTCTTTGTCTTGGAAATTTCGTGATGATTGAGTACGTGTCACGTGTAAAAAAGAGCAGTAAAAAAATATTTTAGGCTGTTCTGCACTAGTCGCGAGTGTCGCGACCTTTATTTGACTGACGGATACTGATTGATGAATCCAGCATCTGTATTCCTCCTTGGCAGGAATACCGAGAAAGATTATCGTTTTTAATTTTCGACGTTATGCATCAGAGAAACTTCTTCGTCCTGCCACTTCTATAACAATCAGAGATATCGTCGGATATACAAAAAGCGAACGCAATGAAATAACGGACAGCGAAGCGCGGCGTTGTCGTTATTGCCGCAAACGAACGAGAATGAAGCGAGGAGGGATCATCGGTGACCATCGCGGTATTTCAATCTTCTCTTTTATCCGCGACGTTTTTCCCGCTCGGCGGATTGCGCGCGTCGCGGATGGATTTCGTACGCGAGCGGAAAGCGGCTGCCCGGGCTGCCCCGTCGATGGAAGAGACGGGTCGGAAACGTCGGAGGATTTTGCGTCGAGGACGGAGGGGCAGGGCGGGAAGGGTGGCTTGATTGTGGCTCCCAGTCCCCGGCGAGTCCGAGAGAAATTGCATTTCCTAGCCGCGTACATCTGGCGAACCCCGCGTCATTTCGTTTAAACAAGCCGCGCGACCGTCCCGATCCTGTCCTCCATCAACCCTGTCCGCGTTGCACGGGCCCTTTGCGCGAAGACTCCCCATTTTGCGGGAACCTTAGCTGCGCCGTTCTCTGTGATGGACGCTTTGATTACAGTCCGGCAAATAATCCCGGCATACCATTTTCGGCGCTATCCAAGGCGGAATTCAAAACGAGAGAGAGAGAGAGAGAGAACGCTGCGCGCCAAACGAACTCCAGACTAGAAGCCTTTAATCCTTTTTTGTGTAATTTATCTTTCACGAGGCGTTTTCTCCCCTGTGGTTGTACTTGATTAATACGCCCGGAGTAAAGCGAGATAATGTAAAAGAAGATATCTCGCGGGGTCTATCTCATAGATAGAATATACATTGATTATTTTAATGTATATTAAAATGCGAATGTAAAATAGCTCACGGAGGACTGTGAACAACGTAACAGTGTAACGACAGATTTTTAAATTTAATTGAAGGATATTATATAAATTTCTTTTTCGTACTATAGTACTCAATACTTTTCTCTGTATGTTACTATTAAAACTATATTTTTCATAAGAGACATTTAATGGTGATTAATATCCTACAATAAGATTACATGCAAATATAATGTTATTATAAACATTCTTATATAATTTCTGATTATGTAATTATAAAATTTTGTATTTATAAATATAATTTCCTACACAAAATCTTTTTAGCACGTATACTAGAATATATGTTACTGAATATAAACGCAGCCAAAATTCCAAGATAAAAAAGTAGCCCAAATTTATTTTTTAATTTATATTGTATGAATATAAAACAGTCTTCTAAAAATATTATCGATTAAATCATGCTACAGTTGTTTAAACATATATGTTATCACATAAAGTTTGATTATAGAAAATAAACTTAATACAACGACAAATTCAACATCGTGAAGTGTGCTACTTAATGCGTCTTCGATATCAAAGATTTCGACGTTTCCTCTTTTGCACAAGCGCGCGTTTTATCCAGGAGCAAGAAGGTCTCCTGCGCTGAAAGGGCTCTTTTAAATCGGACAACTTTAAATTGCGATTCCGAGTAGCTGCCGAGCGTCGAAGAAATGCGCGTTTCTCAATAAGAGCATGATCGAGCAAGAAAGGAAAAAAATCGCACCGTGTAAAAGATGCATGAACTTACGAAGAAGCACTTGCATTTCAAATACAGACGATAAATATTTAAAATTAGATTTCCTTTGTACGAGAGTCGCGAAAAATCGTATAAGATACATTAAAATCAACATTTATAAAAGATATACTATCATTTTTTTTAAATAAAATTTTTGAGAATATATCCAAGTGATATATTCTAATATTAACTCTCTAATTTATTTATTTAAGTCCTTTCTCCAATGTTAATCAAATCAGAGTATATATTTTAATAAAAAATAAAAGATATTTAGCGCCATATGTCGCTCTTGTGTAAAAGAACAAAATCAAGATTTCATAAAAAATTATTATTCCCCAGAGTTTGCGAACTTATTTTGCTCTACTTCCAGAGAATCGTCCGAACAAAGTCCGAGAATGCTAAGTCACCTGGAAATTAGTGTCGCAGTGTCATTAGTGCCAAAAAAGGGCTCTGACAAAGACAAAACCCGGCAGCTCTATTGGCCGACCCCAATTCCCTAAAGTCGATCCCGGCGAAGGGGTAAAATCGCATCCTTATCGCTCGGAGGTCTGGGTATATGTACTACGTATCCGATTAAGGGCTGACAAAGCTAATTTGACGAAGCGCGCATTTGGGACCGGACGTGTTAGAGGAGGACCAATATGGGAGTTGATAAGAGAAAAGGGCGAGTTCTTAAAGAAAGAAAATATGGACTCGCCTCTCAGCACAGCGGAAGTAAAAGACGTATTCTGAGGAAGACCGTAGGGAGGGCAGGAGGTATCGTTTGGGTCACACGACTGAGTCGGGAGATCGCTCTTCAGAAACGCTCTTCAGGATCTATAACGCGATCCGAGAACTTCAGGAAAAATCGCACGGGCACGTAGAAAATGTTGAAGCAGAGGGAATCGAAGTGACTAGACTCTGACGTGAGTTTTTCAGGAGATTCGTGAGAAAAGATGTAAACCAGGACGCGCAATATTGTGCGCTTCAGTGATCCAACCGGTTAAAAGGAACAATTAAAAACGTTCAATTGCCATTATGAAAAAGCGAAAGATATCTCGCGCGAAATCTTAAATAGGGTAGCTCCTGGCGTTGTCTTATATAGGTAACCGATTACTCGGAAGGATTTAATTACTACCGCGAACGTTAATTCGCTGGAGCTAATTATGATTTCAAAACAAATTAAAAAGAACCCCTGAATATTGATTTTATGAGGCAATTACGAACGGCACACAATGTTCCCAAACCGATTTCTCTTACGGAAAGAATATAGGTCATTTTAAAAGAAAGTTCGCGATCATTTTCAGAGTTGCCGAGTTTTCGAATTTAAATTAAAGTTCCACGGCTTTCGATCAAAGTTGTGATCTTTTGATTAATAATGTTAGGCCAGCGTTGTCGCGACCTCTGCTTAACGCTATCGAGGGGAATAGTTCCCGAATTTTTTTTCTTCCGCGAATAACGAACGTCATGCATTCTCATTGAATCGAGTAACTAATTGCATTCCAACCGGGGACGAAAAAGCCGGAAGGAGAGCTTTTTCCGGTATTAATTAACGCGAAGTTATTGGTTCCGCGTGTCAATTTGAGGGGTATTCAGATTTTCCAGACTACACGCTCCAATATTTAATGTCTTTTATACATAGTATTCCACGCTATCACGTCGACGCTAAATGGCAGATAGCCCAGCTGATCCGGAATCGAATTTGTCTTGCTATAAATATCATACGCCCATTATATATGATAATACATAATGAGCGTCTGATATTAACGCGTTTATATCTAATAACCGACGAATATAAATGTTACTCGTAAAATAAAAATATACTGCAGCTCTTATCTCTCGTAATGTATCCTGAAAATCTTCAAAAATAGAAAAGAACATTCTTCTTTACAGCTATATTCACACTGAAAGTGGACGTTTAATGCCTTTATAATGGTGTCGAGTCAGCGCGAAATAACCGCACGGAATTTACGTGTCGATCTACCGTCTTTATATGGGATTTTCCGAACGGAAATTGGAAATTGGAAGCAGATTCTGAAATACGCAACCGCGATGGGAAAGGTCGAAATGACATTGCTCGGCGAACGAGAAACTCGAGGAAGCCGTTTCCTCCCTCCGCGTGTGCGGTGCAATCCGCGGTCGTCGATAAACGATGCCGCGAAATAATCGAAGAAACGTCATACGCGTATCGAAAATATAAAAAGATCACGGTCGAGTACAAATTAAAATGGGAAATTGAAAATTTGTGGCGACAAATTCTCGACGGCGCGGGCGACGACAAATCGAACTTTAAACTCATCACGTAGATGAAAAATAAAATTCGCCAATAATCTGGCAGCATTGAAGAAATTTGTATACGATTATTGAATCGAATTCAAAATTACCGTGTGCAGCTTTATCGCAAAACACCATTTCTTAATTTTATTTACACGGCAAAGCTGATAAAATTGGTATCGACTGATCATCAAGTCCGCTTTAATCACCGCGTCAAATTAACTGCGCCTGCAATTTCATTATGAGAGGATCTCTCCCGGAGTCCGATAAGGCGGTAGACGACACTTTTTCTTGAAAGACGAACAGATAGGGCGCATCCATGGTAATCTCGTCGTTTAACCCGATTAACCCTCCGGTCGTCGATCTTGACCGGTCGAGACACAAGCTATACGGGATCTCCGGACGGGCTAGACACCACGAAGAATCGTCCGCCACAATCGATCGTTCGGCTATCGGGCCGAATCGAGAGTTGGCAGAGATCACGAATAATAATGGTCGACGCCGGGATTCTTAAGACTAGTCGCGACGGACGAATCGGTGGATTTTCGAGGATGAAAAGGGTTCGAACGAGAATCGCCACGGATAATGGAGCTGTCGCACATGCGAACGGATTAATTTTTCTACCCGCGAAAAGAGAATAGAGGGACCTGAGACCATTCAAAGTTGAAGACTGAAGTGCAAATTTATTTTCTTTTTTTTGCATCTAGTAAAAGTAAGGTATCGTCCGCCGATATATTAATTCACGTGTCTCAAACGGATGTTGAAAATAGATTCGCGTTAGAATTACCTACATTCAACTCGATGCGCGATTAATGTTAGCATGTAATTTTCCGCAAACAGAATGATGTGCGCCGAGTATTATTATAGTAACTCGGAATTCAAGCGTCGAAGAGCAACAAACAAAAATCAACGCGCAAACATATAGTTGCAAGTGAAATACATCGGGTGGAGAAATGGAACGCAAAAATTCAATCGATTTCGAATTATTCTGAATAAAATCCATTTTTAAGTTATATTTTATGCACCGCGTGCATCTTTCCTTCGATCTTTTATGGTCTTAGGAGAAAAGATTCATGGATAAAATGGGAGCAAAAATCTCTTATCACGTGCTGTAAAATTCTCCTTGGTAGAGCACAGGTGTAATGAAAGAAGTCAAAATAAAATAAAATCCTAATTTTTAAAAATCAATCTTAAAAGTCAAGTTTAAATAATGCTGACGTTCGCGACAATGAGCTATCTCATAATCAACAATTAAGCTATCTGGATCAAAATATCGTTCGCTATATAATTGCATTTTATGCTTCAGGTTAACAAGATTTCTTTTTGCTGATTAAGGATTCTGCAATCAGATATGCAAGGGATCGGAGATATCGCTGAGACGATATCAAACCTCGTATCAAACGCGTAATATAATCAGGCGGCACGCGTGTTCCATATAAGTTTCCCGGTTAATCCGAAACGAATCCCGAGAAATCTCGACTTTCTTCCCGTCTTTCCAGCGCGGCGCGGCAATATCCTTATAGATAGTAACCTCATCCGCCTCTGGTCCGCCTTCGGAAATTATTCGATCTCGGTTGCTGCTTGCCGCCTGACGGAATAAATGCTTACCCCAACACTTTTGGCCTCTGCATGCTTGCGCATCCCGCCGCACCCCTTTGCGATTCGTAAACGTTTCGCCGAGTCGAAAACCGAGATGGGGCGCAGCAGGGGCGACTCGTGGAATGCCCTCGTACGTGGCTTGCAAGGTAGATGGTACGACGTTAACTCGCGGTGCACGGAATCGGGTTAATCGATTTCCGGATAACGTACGGACACGAGACACACGTGCGCCACGTACGCGTGCCTACAGGCGCCTACGAGGGTAGGAGGGAGAGGGGGAAAAAAGGAAGAGAGAAAAAGAGAGGTTCGTTTGAACGTATCGGGACCGATACGAACAATATATCGCGTGCCGCGATAAAAAGAGTAACAAGACGAACGATGCTGCGATTACTTTTAGCTCTGTAAAAAGTAAAATTGCTCCGGAAAATGTATACGTTTATGTATATGTACGTCCGAAAGATTCAGCGCCTTTAATATGTTATCGCGTTGCACGTAAAAAAAAGCCAATCTCGTTGTAATTATCGCGTAATTATCGATTATGGTTCTGCGTCCCTGATTCAAATAACGTGTTACCCCCCTTTCGCTCTTCCCGTTTCTGATTATATGATTATAGCTTCATGACCGCGTTAATTCTCATTAAATCGTAAGTCGCCCAACCCGACTACCGGCGCGGCCAAGTAAGCTCATAATCGTCTCTCGCTTCTCTCGTGCCGCTCAAAGCCGAGCGTCAAACTTGGGTGCAAGTGGAGGACGAAACTCGTCTGACGTGGCCTGGAGCGATTCCGAGGAGGCGAGCGCACGACGACAGGCAGGTAGATAGGTAAAGAAGAAAGCGGCGGTTCCGGACAGTATTTAATGCGGTTACGGCCGTCCGTTTGTGGCCGTCGACAGCGCCGGGTAGGTCGGGGCTCTGGGACGCGGCTTTTATGCGATGTAATTCCGATGCAAATCTGTCTGTTGAACTTTTCACCCGCGTCGTCGCGTCGCGTCGCGCGCGGCCTGCGGTCGTGCGCCGTTACTCCGGTACTCCGGTACTCCAGTACTCCGTATAATATGTGCCAAATATTATGCATCTTATCCCTCCGATCGCGAATTGTGCGTCTGAATGCTCGAATTCGCAGCTGCTTTATCTATTTGCGTTGCAATTTGCTAAATTGATCGAATCGAAACTAAATGAATCGAATTGTTAACTCTAACAATGACTCTAGTTAGATTTAAGCCTTAAGGATAGAGATCAGTTTTAATTATATTCTATTGTGCCTACCGCTAGTTTATAATATTTTACCCACCCGCCTTTAATAATATCTTGACAATAACTACTATTATGTTTTACCCATTACCCATACAAATTAAAAACTCATCTTGTGTATTAACAGCCGCTTAGGCGATCGATGTATCTTACACTTCTTTTGTAAAGTAATAACTGAAGTTACTAAAGATTCTATATAATAAAATATATAATATATTATTACGTTGCTACTTAGTGATTGCACTACTTATTTTACTAAAAAAATAATAATAATAAAAGCACCTCTTCCACATGACTCGTATGACTCATTGATCTAATATAAAAATTCTCTCTCTTTCGCCATAACATCAATTTCCATAATAATGTAACATGTCGATGCACGTTGCTTTTACAGTTTATTACTTTCGCGACAATCCCTTCCTTGATATTTGAACTATACGACGTCGAAACGAGATGGGATGAATTTTTGTGAAGACACAGATACAAACGTGCGTTACAGATGCGGATGTTCATTCGCCGTTCAGTCATTCACCCTCTGAGAATCCATCCTCTCGCAATCATCCCGTCGAATCCATTCGGTCTGGGGTGCGCGTGGATCGACGCTGGAAAGGTTGTCGTTTAAATCACATGGGCGGGGCTGAGAATCCCGGATACCGACCAGGAGCCGCCATCTGCCCACCGCACGGCGAACAACCCCCTGAGCTAGAATTCACCCCCGCGACCTGGTCCGAGGGATGAAATCTTGTTCGCTCGGACTTGCATAACCCTTACACGTGGCCGCCCTTCGATCACTTTACAATCTTAATGTCTTATTCTATGACTTAATATTATTCTAATATTATTTTACACACACATTTCAACCCCTGTTTAAATCCATTTTTGTTTATCTCGATACATCTCAAAGCTTTTTGCATTACGTGTCATATAAAATTATAAACAAAATTTTCTTCTGAACTCTAATACGGATTATATTATAGATTGTCTAAGGTGAACTTAAAAACTCATGCGAATTATGAACCTAAAAATGAGTTATTAATATAATTATAAATAATATAAAATAATCTCGCAGTTTCTTCAGTGCAGGTTTCCGAAGTTATATTCTTACATTTTTCATTTTGATAGAATCTTTAAGATCTTCTAAAGAATGTAAGGGAAAATGTGAAATATTCATAAGATCTCCAGTCTTTTGTTCTTATAAATCGCGTGAAAATAACGGAAAAATTTAACACGAACTAGCGCTGCCTTTATATATCGGCACTTCGTTTAAATGGCTCAGCCCTGCATTTTTCGAATTCCTCGCGCTATTTACCCGCCGCGATCACTTTTTTATGTTCGCGCGACGACAATAGTGCATGCGAATGCGTTCCGGCGCTGCGCCCCCGTTCGCCCCGCATCATCGCCTCTTCCTCATTGCACACACGAGGAGGCTGCGTCTCGCATTCCGCGGCCTCGCGGAAAATTGCGGCGAAAAATCCCCGGCGTTGTTCCACGTAGCCGTCGGGCCTCGTAAAAACCTTTCCCGCGCGCACGTGATTCCATAAATCTCGCATCCTTTATTTCAATGAGCGCGCGATATTGCTCGACTTACTCGCGCGGGAGAAAAATAACAAAGGTGAGAATTGCCAGACGTAATTCACCCCTCGTCGAGCAACACCCGCTGGCGGAGATTTCTCCACGACGCGACGGTATAATAGAGCGAGAGAGCGATATGGCTCCCGCATCGATTGGTAATTTTAAAAATAATATTGCTTTAGTTCGGGGACAGATAATAAAAAGAGTTTCATGAAATGTGCATATTATAGGGAGCCTCGTTAAAAAATAGCAAAAAACTAATCTCAGAAACATAAAATTTGCTACGTATGTGGTTTTCCGTTATTTTTTTAGTTATTTTTTTCCAGTATCCTCGTAAAAGCGCGACGCCGGTTCGCAATATGGATATGGATCGACGCCGAACATCGATAACGGATAACACGTGCGCAGACTGTAAATGCAAACGCGGGATAAATTTAAAAGAAACCGGCTCGGAAGGGCCAGAGGTAACGTTCTCGAAAATCGGAGTATGCGGTGACAATCGCGTGTACACACAATGCAAGTGGAGGCGCACTTCGTGTCCCAAAAATAACCTGCCACCCTCCTCTGAGCGAATGCCACGAATGCTCGGGCCGCAAGGCGCGGCGGAGACCACTAAATTCATGGCGCGCTAATCAATAATGCATTTAGTGTGCGAAACTTCGTGCCGGGATATATTCTAGCTGGGGACCACCACTGGCGAAAGGTGGTGGCCGAGCATTGTTCTGCGGCATCCAGGCCCGTGTCCGGCGGTCGGCCCGCTATCGTAAAGACCCGTGGAATAATTACGAGTTTCGCCATTGAATCAGGAATGTACCAAACAAGGCAGAAACAGCCGACCTACAATTCCATTATTAATTCAATTAGTGCTAGACGCATATTGATCGCGGGATTAATACATCCTGCGGACCATAATCTCATTCCGACATCTGAACGACTGAAGCCGGCCGATATCGCGAGTTCGTATCGGTATACACGGGATGTCGCGGATTGATCGTAACTTGTCGTAAATACGCGCTTTTGTATTCATTTCTTATGTAATAAAAATACTCAGATTTTTTGATAATTTTTTGAATGACACATTTTGAACCGACATAGAACCAAGAATTCTTCAAGAAATAGAAAACGAAATATTAATCTTCGTTTAATTACAAGGCGATTTTACTCTAACTTAATTTTAATTTGAGACATATAGTTACCGAATGTTTAACAAATATTTGAAAGTTGAGAAGATTAATCGAAGAATCAATAGATAAAACGAAACGCGAAAGATAAATCTGAAATATCGAATAACACCTTGTTTTTCATCAAGGTAAAGTGGT
The DNA here is from genome assembly GCF_030848795.1 of Temnothorax nylanderi. Taxonomy (NCBI): domain Eukaryota; kingdom Metazoa; phylum Arthropoda; class Insecta; order Hymenoptera; family Formicidae; genus Temnothorax; species Temnothorax nylanderi. Next base: position 861,498 of record NW_027249082.1, read on the forward strand.
TTTAAAATGTGATCTTGATGTGATTTGGAATATTTCAGTTTCAAATAACTAGTTTCTGTAAACAAAAAAAAACAAATTTTGCGAGGCGCACAAACACAATATTATCGCTTTGGTGGTATTAACAATTTAAATAATTACATTCGCATGAATAAAATATTGACAATGTGCAATCCATTAGTGCTGAAATAAAACTAAGTTTAAATAAAACATTGACATAAAAATAGTGTTAAAACGCGTTTGAAACATGTAAAGGTTGATAAATATTAAAAATATTTATATCGAACAAATTGGAAAAAATAAAATTCTTTGATGGCACAACGCTAAACATGATTCGCAAAGATTTAAATCACTACACGTCGCTCTATTAGCATCAGAACGTGCATAACGAGACGAGAAACGGTTACTGCAGCCTGATAACGACTGCAATTATTAGCCTTGCGCAAACTAACATAATTTTTATTTCGCACACGCTTAAACTGTGTACAAACCGTCAATTTGCCACTCGGCAAAAACCTCGTGCGAGATTCACGTGTCCAGTTGTACGCTAGAGAAATGAAAAAGTGAGTATTCGACACCGAGGTTATTCTCTACGCAAACAGCGGTAAAAATTAAGAAGAACGCGATCGCGAAGTTAAAAGATATACGATAATACGTGAACGATAAGAGGAGAACACAAACACTTTATTAACGCGTACCTGACACGAGCCACCTGTCGTGGGAAATATTTTTTTTTTCCTTGCTTCATTTTCGCGAGCGAAAATCGCGCAATTGTACGTGAAACAATCGAATCGGACGGTAGGTATTTGCATACGCGCGAAAACCTATGAGGCGACCGCAAAATCAAAACAGCTCGCGAAATAAAGAAATGAACAAACAGACGCGTGTTCCTTTTTTTTTACCGACACATCGACCATCCCATGATTCCCACGTATAAATTCCGAATGAACAATATTGCGAGCGATATCACGAGCACGCTCGATAAAACTCCAAAAATATCATTTCAGTATCTAAACATTGCAACTATTTATTTTACAAAACAAATTTAAGTGTTGTCGTTACATAGCTTTTTCCCTCCGACCGTTTCCCGAATTCGTTAATAATAAAAACTACATAAAAACTTGTAACTAAAATCGAGCGATCGTTGACTAAAATGTGAAATATTGAAATTTTTTAAATAATTATTTAAACAGATTAAAATGAGAAATAAGTAAACAACCGAGGAAAAAGTACCATTAAATAAATCATTGATAAGGGATAAGTACCATAAATTAAATCATCTCTTTTCAAACCAATTAATTTTGTTTCCAAAGATTAAAAATAGTAAGTACGAAATGTTTTAAAAACAATAATTAAATACGAGTAACATACGTGATGAAATTTTCATTGAATCTTGAAATATTTCAGAAATTATGTTACGATGCTGGCTCTCTTGATGTGGTACTTTATGAAGTCAACACATGTATCAGGAGTGAAAAATATTACACACGGTGTATCGAGGCATATACGATCTATCGGATTTCCCGAGGGTAGCGCTTCAGGGGTACGGTGGATCAATCATTCATTTTTCATCTACTAATGTGTCTCGGACTGTACGGGCAGTCTGTTAACTCAATATTAATCATTTGCACTTCAAGCGCACTTCTGAAGTGTGATCAGATAAAAAAGTCGAAGAAACCCGAAATAAACGTTTGTTTTAACATAACGGTAATTCCTACTCAACAATATTGAAAAGAATATTGATAAAAATCACTTCATCCATCGCTAAAAGAATCATGATAAGAAACGTTCACTACAATTTGTTTTTAGCAACATCTATAAAACTTGCAGATACTTTTCGCTTTGTAAATCAATATACCGACATGTTTCGAGAAATTAGGCTCATTGAAGGTTAAATTGATTAATCATCTTCTTTAAATGGGATTTAATCTGATTCGTAGATATTCTTCGCTTTGGGAATTCCGGTAGATATTCCAGACAAATCTATAGCGGTGGCGTTTTATTTCGAAGCGAATTACGGATTGCCATACAAATGGAATTCGAGTAACTTCTACGAGGGAAGTTACTATGCAAAACGAAGTCTCAGTCGTCAACTAGTATACAAGGTGTTCACCAACAAAATGGACAGGTAATAGAGCTATACACGTGTCAATTATTCTTTATCTCATATCCTGCAAAATTTTACCATAATTTTTTAATAATTTTGCAAGTAAAATTTGAAAAATAATATAATTTCATACGTATCTTGTAACAGCCTGGGTTATCCTGGACTTGATTGCTTGCTGAGAACAATCTGCGAAGCTGAGAGATACTCCTTAAATAAAAACGGAGTGCTCGGCGACATCCTTCAAATTATATTCACGTAAATATCAAAAAGAAAAATTATTTGAATTATATCAAGTAAGAATAAAAAAGGTCGACAATTACGGTCAGTGTTAATTACAGTAGTGATGGATAAGAAAATGGAATGGATTCTGGAAATTTAGAAAATTAGATCAGCTTGTCCGATAAATTTTTATTTTCGATCAAAATGTTCAGCAGCACATTTATGCTATCACACATATCAGGCATGACGTGAGTAATATAAAAATTATAATAATTGTGCGCATTCCCTTGTTGCAGACCCTCTATGTCAATGATCGAAGATCTTCCAAATGAGATTGTGGAAGCCGAACGTGAGCAGCACTGCGATCAGCGTTACAAAAAATGTCCTGTGAATCTTTTAGATCTAATAAGCCATTATATCGATAAATAATAATTAAAAAACTTTGCGTAATTGCATTGCACTGAGAATATCTAAAAAGTTTAATTCATACAACCAAATTGAAAGAAGATCGTGCGAAATGTCTGCTGTAAATTTTATCAGAGATGTTGATGTCTATGTGATCTGTTGTACTAAATGATATGAAACGATAAATTAACGAAATAAATTGAATAAATCAACAACTAACCTGGAACAGATTAATAGCAAAAATCATAAAAATTGGGAATGTTTTAATCCGTTTTCTTCGCAATTAGTTTGCGTTGTTTGTGCTTACTCAAAATTGTTTATTATATACTATTATTATACTATATACATAATAAAATAGTATATATATGTATATATATATATATATGTATAACTATTATATTATACATATATATAATTTGTTTATTATAATATTATTTATATTTCATAAAGCTCATTTTTATTTCAACTCTCCATGTCTTGCGACATCAAGCTTATTATTTAAAAAAGGAATATCGATATTATAATAAACGACAAAGTAAAATTTGTACTCGTTTGATCAAGTTGAACATAAAACCTTCTTAATTAATATAAAACAAATAATAATAACATTAACAACAAATCATAATAATGTAGTTAAAGATCTCAATACAAACTTTAAATGTATCTTCTAAATGCAAACATTTAATTTAGAGAAAAAAGAGAAAGATACGATGTAAAAATAAGAAAATTTGAAACGTAAAATTGAGTAAGAATTTGTCTTTTACTAACAAACTTTTTATTATCAACAATATATACGCACATATATGTATATTTAAATCTTATCTTTCTCTATAATTAATAAATTTTATGTCTAACAACACAAAAAATCAATTTATAAAAGCTATTTTGTATCCTTCAAAAATGGTCGCGAATGTAGCTAAATTATGAATGAAATTATAAACATGCATGAAAATTAAAGATGCAATCAATAGAAATAATCTGTATTATCGGTGCATTTCAAATTAAGCACTCGATAACTTCAATCATTTGCACTCTTCAGTCATTCAATTTTTATTTTATCCGATAAAGATTTACACAGACCACTATTACATTAGAAATCCTCTAATCTATTAAAGCTTTTTAGTTACGATATTCTTCCATCGATGGAAAATCTATACAAGATTTGAAGACATTTATAACTACAGAATGAAATGACCAAAAGCGTTCAGAAAAGGACTACGGATGACATTTTTAAAAATATCGACGAGATTTAAAGTCAATGTGAAAAGTATTCGTTATTCACTTTTTCCAAAAATAGTAACTAAACAAATAATGAGCCTCTCTTAAAATTATTTCTAATGCTTGCAGCCTTTTTTATATCAACTTCAAAATTTATGCTGTACATAGTGTAAATTATAAGAAATTTAAATAATTATTTTTTTAAGCTTGTGTCTTAAGCCTTTTCTTCACAGTAGAATTTTATCGTAATTACGACGATTCACTCGTTTCGGTCCATATGTCATCAGAAATATAATTCGACTCAAAGTACGACTCAAAGTACATCTGGATTACACGTGTGTTTCGGTAAAGCTCCGAGGGATCTCCTTGGTTTACCTTACTCCTTCAGTTTGCTAACCGCAGGCACAGCGATCGCTTCTTCCACGGCGGTACGCCTGGATTGCAGATAATGAAACATATTTTCGTAGATCACAAACGTGACAACTGTCGCCGGGGTCACTCTGGTGAGGTTTACGCTTAAACCCTTGTAAAAGCCACGCCAACCCTCATACCTGCAACGAACCACCAGCAATACGCCTTTGATTTACTTTGCTTTACAACAGACTAAAGACGCGAAGAATTCTGATGCGCTATTAAATTTAACCCGCGTACGATTCTTGACGCTACAATAGAATTCATTATAAAAAATCGGCTGAGAATTAACGGTTCTCTTTCATCAAGAGTTTTACGAAGGTTCAATTAGCGAAAGTAATAATTATGTTTTTAATAGTGTCAGCCATATTACATAGATTCTATTAGATTCAAACAAACCAATTAATCGCGCACAAATTCGAAGCAACAATCTAATTTTACGTTCAAAAATCGTACTGCTGGTGGCTTAACAAGCTACTAAACTAACCGAGACAGATCGTAACGTACTCGATAAATTTAATCGTTCAATCACAATACCTTTCTACATGCTACAATATTATATATAAGCAGAACCACCACAATAAGCGATCTTAATCACATCAAAATACATCTAAGAAAATATATTTCTTTAAATCGTAACTAAATAACGATGAGACGTCCTTCCTATTCTCTGCGCTGTCAATAAAGTATCATTAGTAGATAACAGTAAAAAGAGAAACAGAATGAAGATATCGAATCTGGGTAGACTTGAATAACGTAAATTTAATAATCTGAAATAATAAATGATTAATTTAATGACAAACACTTTTCGATATGTGTGCGTGTGTTTATTAGTATCGTCACAATGTTGCTTTAAGTATGCTCCTTCGTCCCCTTGACTCTCTTTTCTCCGAAGAAACACAGATTCTAGCTAAATTTATGGCTAAACAAGTTGAATATAAATAAATTCGTCCTACTATTTACAGATTGCAGTGAGGAAACTTATTGCTATCGATCATACGTTCCGAGTGCCAGACTCTATGATCCTTGCAAAAATGATCTATAAAGGACTCTATATACTCCACTTAGGATGAGGTAAAGTATTGGCTACAGAAACAGAGTCGCTTTGTAAAATGAAAAAAGGGGGAAGGGGAGAGAAGGTAGAATGCAGCGAATTTTTACTGTATTTGCTAAAGAGGATTAAAGGAAAAAAAGAAATCGCTAATTTAAGCGACGTCTAGTCCGCACTGAAACTCGTCGACTCGAGTGAAGACGATCATCAATTTACACATGTGGCTCATACACATTATGCGTCAAAGATTGTTCGAACGTTACACAGATAATAAGTATATCGTGTGTGTTATTCGTATAGTTGCGTAAATATTTGGTTATTAATTTAACTATCCAAGATTACACCGTCTGCCGACCGTGAACCATTTCTTGCAGCTCTTCCATTTGAATAGAGCCTTAATAGAGCACCATCTTATACCATAATATAAGATTTTACTCCTCGCTTTCTTTCGCATAACCGTGCGCGCAACCAAGCACACCTATCTAGGTTTGTTCAACTAAATCCAGTTTAGTTGACACTCAGATATCTACACAACTCGGCAAACAAAAGACGATCATATTCATACGTTTATCCGTTGTTTGACGTACCTTATATAATGAGAAGATATTTCATTTAAAATACATTTTCGTTATAACAAAAACTATCTTTACAATGCGTCCACTACAAGTTTCGCCATAAATTAAATGTGTCGATGAATAAAGTAACTTAGTCCATTTTACATTATCGCAGTCTCTCAGTGTGTACTTGGATAAGAAAGGACGAGTGGTTGAATAAATAAAACACATCCATTCTACGTACAATACGTGCCACGAGCTATTGCCACTTCAAGATCTATTTCTCCGTTTTGCAATCGTCGCGTTGCAATTTACGCGAGAAGTTAAAACGACAACAGTAAAAGCAATTATTTAAGCTACTTTCCCATGTCGAGCGAATTCTTTCATCACTGTACGATTCTACAAACCTAATATAAATTAATAGAAATACAAATAATAGAAAATATTGTGCACTCGCTTTGTGCGAATGCCAGAAAGAAAACTAATACATGAGCAACATGTCGCCTACAACGAAATAGAATAAAAATTGTTGCTAATAATCATTTCGGCTAGCCTCCGAGTCTTCCAAAAACATTTCAGATAAAAGTGGTTTCATAAAGAAAGTTTTCCTGAAAAACAATAATTCTGTACTGTAACCTATCTGAATGATACATAACAAATGATACTCGTCTATTTAAAGAAAAAAAAATTGAGGTACTGTTGCCTCACATCATTGAAAGATCATACACGCACTCTGCGTATTGTGAGTACCTTGAATCATAAGTTTTGATAAATCGGGGGATATTACCCGCTAGATGAGTAAGATTAAAAAAAAAATTGCCTAAAAGGTTACATTTGCAATAAAGTATGTAAATTAACTACCGTTAGTAAAATGCTCGTAAATAAGAATAATTAGACATATGTTTGGTGTAACATGTAAAAGGTATGGTGATAAGCCCTTATAGAAACCCTTAATTCCTTCTGACCTCCATGTGCATTGAATGCAATGCCAGGTACCCCGATAATCGTGATGATGATCCTGAAGTCGTGCCCTCACCACTTGGTAAGGATACGTCGACGCTGCAGCGATCAGCTTTGACATCGCCGCGAAGACGATGTATTCGGATGTACTCTGTGAAAAGAATCACATATTAGAAATATTTCTTATTATTATTGAATATTATTTATAAGCATCTCTATCACAGTTGGAAACTAAAATACCATTTTTTTGTAAATAGATAACACTACTTGTGCTTTTCGTGCAGATTAACGAAAAAAAATAATTAAAAATTACTACGCGTAGTTAGATCCGCTTTGCTTCCCAAGTCACAAAAATCTTAATAAAAATATAATCGGTTTACCAATTTCGTGTCGATGGGTACATTCAGGTAATCATAATATTCATTCTTCATCTCTTCGTACGCCATGAATTGTATCGCACCGTGTGAAACACCAAATAATCCAGGAACTAAACCCTGCAAGAGTACAGAATACTTTCTTTAATCATGTAAATTGCAAATTAGTTCTCATTTTATTTCAAGTACAATCATAATTCGAAAGTTTAATTAAGAAAAATTGCTTGCCTTATATAAGCCTCTAATACCCTCCGTCTTGTAGATCTTCTTTAAAGCATCAACCATGCCACGATACTTCTTGGACTCCGCCAGCTTCACATCGTCAGCATATTGTAAGCACAGCCGCGTCTTTACTACCCAGATTGGGTTAGTCATGAGCAAAGTAAGCACTCCGGCATCGGCGGCAGCGAACATGTGCATGGACGGTCCGAGGGGTTTCTTCGAATTGCCACCTTGGATCGAAGTCTTTATCGTGTTATAGCTGCAAAATTAATTCGCTGTTAGCACGAGATATCCAGAAAAGCACTTACAAAGTAAGTTTTTCGAAAGAATGCAGTACATAAATAACACTAATCGATAATCTAGACTTGATATCTTTATCGCAGATCGATATTAGCCCAATTACTTGGATTTCAAGACAAATCTAGAGCGCTAGCAATCAACGATCGCTACCGTATACTTACAAGAAGAAATAGAATCCCCACGAACTGCCCGATCCTAGAATGTTCGGCGTTACACCCCTATAGAGTCCACGCAGACCCTCGGTCTTAACGATCTGTGCGATAGCATTCCTAAGACTATTGTATCGCGGTGCCGTGCTCGCTTGACCATCGTTTACTGCAACCAAAAGATAAAAGAATTCAAGTACATCCCATTGCATGCAGCTAGCAGTATTTTACATCTTTGTAAAAATATTCCGCGATATTGTCGGCGAGATACTTCATGTTTTATTGAAACAAACACCTAGGCGGTAATTATTGTTTACAATTATGGTGTTTTTCCCTTGTCTATTGCTTGCCTCTGCTCTCTCTCTCTCTGTTTTCAGATCATCGCCAATAATGCATCGTCTCGTGATAGAGCGATCCCTAATTTTTATGCTCGAATTCGTTCACATTTACATAAGCGATTAACATGCATATGCACATGTAGCCACGCTTTATCGCCAGTGATAAACGTTGCAACATTAGTTTTCATATCGCATCTCGTTGCGAAAAGGTAGCGTTATCGTCTTACGATACCGTCTCATTTACTGAGAAGTTTCCTTCTCAGATATATCCATAATAAAAGCCACGTGGCGACAAAATGAATATTTAAAATTTAATTCTATGCATTTTATGTTCTAAACAATAAAAAACGTAATAAAAAAAACGTTAATGTGATACAAAATTTAATCCTGTAACATATGTAAATTAGAATGTAAAATAGAATGTAAAGACATAAACATATTATTCTCTCGGAAGATCAAAAGACAAATGAGATTAGATATAAATTTTATGTTGAATCATTTACATATTTATGTCGAGAGCGCCCTATGAGAAGCTAATGGATATTAATGGCCGAATTAATATCGTTTAAAACTGTCATGAGATTGTAAGGCAAGTCAGAGAGAAGAGCGAAGAAAGAAGTATCATCTACCGCGCAGTACAATTTACTTTCGCTTTCATGGATGACGGTGATTCACATGGCTATGAAAGGCCGTCCCCATTGCGATTTTGTGTATCTCTGACTGACGAAACCCGCCTATGAAATTTCCTCTGAATATCTGCATTAATTTACATTCAATTTTTTCCTCAGCGAAAATTTTTCCACAAGTATTAGCTTGTCAATCTTCAATGTTAAATATTTTAATAACTGTAATGATATTCAAACCGAATTCGTGCAGCGAAACTAAAGAAATCAGAGCCGGAGCCGAAGAAATAATAACATCTCGTTATCAAAGTATGCGAAGCGCGAGAAACATTCATTCGCTTTCACATTCATACGTATAACTTCTGTTTTAAAATGTAGATATAAAAAAAAACCTCGATTCGAATGACAGTATCTTACGATAATTCTGTGAAAACCGATGGAAATTATTTATTTTATATTAATTATTTTATTTTATTTTATTTTTCTGTTTAGTATCTAGATACTCATTGTTCTATTTAGTGTTTAGACACTCATTTTCTATTTAGTACCTCATTTTTCTAGTTATCTCAAACCGGATATCCCTGTAGTATCCGGTTGCACGGATAGTATTCGATTTTACGAGATTTTTCGTTAATTCTGCAGGCTGTAGAATTTGTATGGATTATTTTAATATAACCTAGATTTATAAATCATTTATGCATTTTGAAACTTGTGTATTTACGTTCGCAAAAGGAATATCGATCTGCATATCCATGAAATTTTATTTCGCAACTGTATCTACTTATGAATTCGTAGACGAGAAATTTCGAAGCGACTTTCGACGATTCGGCTGACTGCGCGACGAAACGATTCAATAACGAACGTCACGTGCTACTGACGCAACTTGCGGAATTCTCGTGGCTCGGTGCTTGGTGGACGGCCAATGAATATTCCGTTTAAAATACGACATACACACACACGTACACACCTGTGTAGAGTATCCGTTTTTCACAATAAATCTTATTCCTTTGTACTTAAGAAAGCATTTAACGCTCAACGCGCACATCTCTGTCTTCGTTCGATTATGACGGATTCATTGAATAAATTCTGTAAACATGAGAAACTTTCCTACTTAATTTCCTTTGCTTAGTTTCACCGATTCAAGATAACTGATATGATATCGGCAAGATCTTTAAGGCTTAAAAGCAGGTGAATACAAATCTGGAGTGCCATTGATAAACATTGATTTGATATCAACTTGTGCACAGAAATCGACTGTACTGATTTTTCGCACAAGCAAGATGAATAAATAATAGCTGATTGTACTTGCAAATCAAGTGCCCGGAAAGATTAGTTATTCAAAACAGCAATTCATTTGGTTTGACGTACTTATAGTAACGGCAGATGAAAACAGTGACTACATTACGATGGAGAGAGTAACTTTCCGTAACATTAAGTCCCAAGAGCTATTTTCATCTTAACATTTCTCTCGCCTTCGTGAACTCGTGGATGAGCTTACTTATTATCTAAGAGCTAAGCTCCAATAAGAATCGTAAGATAAGATGTTACACATGTTGGACAAACTCCAAAATTTTATTCTTCAAAATATAAGAATGAGTTTTTTTTTCTCAAAAGAAAGATTTACGTAAACATACATTTAAAAAAATTATTTTTTAATTTTATATAAAATATAGTACGTACAATTCATTTAACTTAACAATAATTTTTGTGAATATTAGATATTATATTTATTATTCTGTTATATCTGTAAAAAATAAATTAATTAAATTATCTGTTTACAGTTTATCTGTTAAATAGATACACAATGTATCTATTTATATAGCGTAATATAATGCATTACCGTTAAATTAAATCAACTATTACATCTAACATTTAGAACTTATAAAAATAATTTATAATAATATACAAAAAATACCTCATTTTATGGTAAAAAAAAAATAAGATCACGTACAATTTATTTCAAAAATCGATCCAAAATACTCCGTAATTTTATGAAATTTTGACAGATTTGCTTATTCGTTGCAAAAGTAACAATTATTGTGGTATAATTGCGATGTTTTCATAATGTTATCAAAAGTAAAATAAGATTGATAATGACAGCAGATTATTGATACCGGCATAACGTAAAAATAATAGATAATAAAATAAATCATATCTTTCGTATCAATAAATAATCAATATTTTTAGAAATTGTATCATTAATAAATAATTATAAATTTTATATTTATTATAAAAAGAGTAATAATCAGAATAAATTTAATTACACTGAAACATAATCATTTATTTCTGGTCCACGATAAATGTCTACCAATATTAAATTTATTTATTAATTATAAATATATTTTTAATAAAATAATTTAATAGACATATTTTCATTGATTTTTGCATACATTTTCAAATAAACATTCGAGGTTTCTACACTTTTGCTATATGATACCAATATCTCATATTACCTAATATGCCTAATATGCCTTTTTTAAGACAACGTTAAAATACGTTATGGTGACGCTCGTCACAATGATAAACGCGAACACGTGACGGATTATGCAATCACCACATCGGCTCTCATCATTACGTGCGATTAGAGTGAAATACATTTTACGAGGCTAAACTGATATACTACTGATATAGTCACCGTATTAGCTTGACTTCTTTATATCGAGAGCACGTGATGAACGCAAACAAGACCTCCGCAAATTGCTTAGCGTTTTCGAAACGATCCTTGATAATTAAAACGCGATACTTTGTATTAGTACACTGAGAAAAAAAAATTAGTTGTACGGACTATATTTGTATAGTTGTTGATTCAACAATTATTAAGTTGCACTAAAAAAGGAATAGTTCATTCATGTCAACCATCAAAATTTTTAAATCAAGAATTAGTTAATTCAACTAATGTTTAGTTGAACGTATCGAACTAAATATTTTGGTTAGATTTTGTGTTTTTCAATAAAATTTTTTTCTCACTGTAGAGACGGATATCCGTTAGAAAGAAAAGAAAAAGAAGAGCACTCTCACTAGTCCTTCGGAAATTCTCAGAGATTTCTTTAAATCTTAGGGGATCCACTTCGACAAACGGAAATCTTTCTTTCGTTATCTAATTTCCTTCACGCTGTATTTTTTGTGATAAATTCCGATTTCGATCGTTGCCTTGATCCTAAATTAGAAAGAAAAGAGGAAGAACGCTTTCACTTCGGAAGATCTTCGACAAACAGAAACTTTTTTTTCATTGTCTAATTTCCCTCACTCTGTATTTTTTGTGATAAATTCCAGTTTCGACTGTTGTCTTCGATCCTAAATCTGCTCCTAAATCTATAATCTAATTTATAATTTTAAGTCCATTTTACACGATAATCGGATTACAGCATAAAATTCTATTTGCAATTATATATACATTTAATTTTGATTAATACATATTTTACAATATACATATATGTACATATTTTCGATTCTTCAAACTGTTTCGTATAATTATAAATTACAGAATTCTATTTTTTTAATTGATATAAATTATAGATCGTCTAAATTAGATTTTATATACGCCGTACAAAAGACGGACTTTTGAAGAATCAGGATACGCATGTATATAAAGTATGTAAGACATCACACATGTATATTAATACACGTGCAAAATTATTAATAGAGTTCTATTTGAATTATCCTGAACTCTAACGCGAATTATAGATCATCTAAAGTAGGCTGGTACACGAGCAAGTTTCCTAGACAACTTCAATATGAGCTTCTTTAGAATAAAAATTTCATAGTCTAAAGTCTAAACGAATTAGAGAGTTAAAAATATGTAAGAATTAAAGCAATCTCGTTATTTCCTCTAACTTCGATTTCCGGATGAAATATGTCTGATACTGCACAGTTCAAAGCTCCCGATAGCTCAGGCCTTTTGTTTATTCATATCGATCGAATTTTTTTGTATATCGCATAAACAGCTCATGTCAATCGCGTCTGCCCGTACGAGAGCGATAAGATATGTTGTTTTCATTAAGATAATCCGCTTCAAACAAAAACGTGTTTCATCACCAGGACATTTGTCAAAAAACATTCAACTTTTACTCGCTTACTTTGGCCAAAATGCGCTTTGCTTATTAACGTATAAATTTTGTAATATTTTTAGTCTATTTATCTTGCTTTATATTTCGTAATTCGTGATTATGTGAACGGGTTTTATAAATAGCCTCGTTGCTCTCCTTTGTCTCGTTTCCGAAACTTTTATTCAAAACAGCTGAGTATATAATTACGTCATTAATAATGAAATTCTGGCTGGAGATACAGTATGGAGAATGTTTATCAATTTATAGCAGCACACAAGAAAATAAAAATATAACTGCAAACGAATTAGAATAGAATTTTAATTTATTATTAATTATTAGTTTTTGGATTGGGTTTTCCTTTGCAATTATTTGGTTCCAAGAATTTCCTAACGTAAAGAGCGGCGCTATCAATATTCTGATACCGTAGTACCTGGAATACTATCTGTGCAACGTGAGATCACACAAGGATATCCGATTTAATTCGAGATGGCCAGGAAAATCGAGCACCAAGATTAAACCGAAAAATTATGTAACGTAAAGTAATATAAAATAAAATAACGTAATGCGTTGTTTCGCATAAAATCAACGAAAGGCAGTGCTTTGAAAAATTTCCGCCATACGCGTGGACAAAAATAATCTGCAATTCTATAGAGACTCCGTCATCCATTTGTGAATATCTTATTTACTCGATTAAGAATAATTCTACTACATATTTATGACATTTAAAGAAATAATACAAATTTTAGACATTAATTAGAAATAATACAAATTAAGACATTAAAAAAAGCAATAAAATATTAAATTAATATTAAAATAATATATTAGATTTATTAAGTTCAATGTCGAAATCAGCTTAACGCTCAAAGTGTTGATGAGCCTTTATACGGAAGTTAACTCAGAGACGTACAGAGCATTAACCTGCGACGACGCATTATTTTCGAGCAAATTTTGCAGCAAATTTTTGGACAAATATGTTAGTTTCTAAATGCTATCTAATCTAAATCTTGCCGTCAATTATCATGACAAGCGCGATAGCTAGCGATGACTCAAACGAGCGCGTGTCTCGCGAATCCCGTGATCCCCTATCACCATTGTGTTCACAGACTGCGCAAAATAACATTCATCATCAGTGGAATGTCGTTCACAATATTGACTTCTGACAGCAATAAACAGCAATGACGATAATGAAGTGAATCGTCAGAAATAAAATATTATAAGTATCTTTCGTGTTCAAAAATATAGAAAAAAAATGCGTTGATCGCGATTTATAAATATTCTTTACGTACATATCTTGGAATGTATGAAAGATATTGGAGTCTTGTTCCCGGTAATCGCGAATTGATATCGAATATCGAGGAACCGCGAGCGTCCGCGATCGAGAACTTTCCACCAAATTTTAATCGTTTATTGCGCACGACAAAGTGGAATTCGTTTTCATCCCGAGACTGAACAAGTAGGTACCTGAACAGTATTAGACAATAGAAGCTATTGTCGACTAACGATAAGTGCCGCATCTTTGGTTCGTGTTGGTGGAAATGTCGGAAAGAGAGGAATGTCGAGAAAAATCTGCCTGAATCTAGACACGAGATTGTGGCCTGTTCAGTCAAGAGCTCTTTGCGCTAATTTGCGATAAATTCTACGACTGTTTAAATTCTATAATCGCCACCCTCGGCAAAAGTTCGCGCCGTCTGTTGCGAAACTTCGTAAACGTTTAATAAATGTTTTGATTTGTCTGTAACGAAGAAACTTGTGAACTTTACTCGCTTGGAATAAAGTCCAGTCGTAAGTTGATAGATAATAATGTGGTGTATTGTTTTAGTTTGTAACTTCTCCGATGTTTGTAAACAATTAAAGCTGAAATAATAAACAATCAGATATATGTATATCAAATACCTCAAGGATGAGTTTATCCGTTCCTTTCGCGTTCCGTTCTTTTTTACATTTAATCTTCTCTTAGAATATCTTATTAAAATAGAATTTATATAAATTAAATAAATGATAAAAGTTAAATAAATAATTAAAGTAGAGTATCTTAATTTAATATTTAATATAAATATTAAAATAGAAAATAATAAAAATAGAATATCTTATTTTAATTTATCGGAATAATTATTAGTTATATTTGCTAAGAATTAATTTTTTAATTGTGTAATTAATTTATCTATGAAGATTGTGAAAAAATTAAGAGGAGAAAAAGGATTGTAAAAGAATTATGGTTCGCGTGGCTGTTTCACTTTCGTGTTATCGATCTTCTGTTCGGCGTTGCATAGCCGTACGTGGAATTTATACGATGCCAGTTAGCTTATACGGCGCAAGCAAATGTAAGCATCTCTATTTTCAGTGCCTCGCTACACACAAGTATTCTTTGCGCGAAGTATCTAGATACGGTACTTTCCAACGTATCCAAATATAAATTACTTAGCTACTTTTGTGTATGATTTCAGATTTCAGAATATATACATCGACAGAATGCCAAAAAGATATAAAATGGCTAATGTAAAATGTCTGATTTAAAACTAAGGTACTCGAGAATATACCTAGTAATTATAAAAACCATATTCAAGCAGAACATAACATTAATTATTACATTATATTATTACGCGTTGCAAAAAAAACTTGGGTATTGTATTTTTCGACACGGAATCTCAAGTTTGCGAAGCATACGTACCTGTCCTGAGCAATGCTATTTTAAATACAATGTAAGTGCAATAATTTGGAAGCGTGTCAATTTTTGTACATGCTTAACGGGAAGTAATTGGCTATCACGCGCGGTGTTCCGGAAAAGCTAGTCAAAAACTAAATCGTCAAGTTTTCCTTGGGATATTCAAGCCAAATAAATAAAATCTTACGCCACGTTATGTCCATTAGATATTTTCTCGAAAAAAATATATTCTTCCAAAATATATTCTGTTTTAAAACAGATGTCTTTATAATACTATTTTTACAGCTTATTCCATTTGCATATAATTTTTTTATTGTTTTCAGTAATAATTTGGAAATATTTAATCAGATAATTTTATGCAAAAATTTATGATATAATTCATGATATGTAAATCTCTTTTTTGTAATAGAAAATATATGTCTTCTACGTAATAAATAATAATATAAAATATTAAAAATTGCGTACAAAGCAAAATAAAGCCGAATCACTTTGAATAAGATTTGGAAAATCTGTCTTAACACAAAATTAAACTGCAAAAACGTAAAGTTTTTAACTAAAAACCTAGAAGACGTAAAAAAAAAACATGTTCCATATACATTCTTTTCTTCCATTCAGAATAAATATAAAAACTAGGTAACCTTTCACTTAAAAAAAACTAGACGACTGAACGACTTTCTACATTCGGAATAACACTAATTTACAAGAACAATCTTACGACTTTTCCCTTATTATCTTTCTTCCCTCGGAAATAATACACGAGCGAATACAATCGAACGGCGATAAACTCGTAAACAGGTCGAACATTTCGTCAGTCACTTGTTCGATAACAACTATCGTTCCACCCCTTTCCTCTTCCACGACCTGTTTCAGAAACTCGAATTAAGAAAAAAAAAGAAAGAAAAAACTTCGAGAAAGAACCGGACCGAGGAAACCGCCGCTCGATAACCGCTCGGCGGTTAGCACCACGTGCCGCCGCAATGTGACAGCCGCCATTTTCTCGAGTGCCCTCGCGCGTGCACGAAGCGGCGCGACGGCGCGACGTGTGAACGCCGAACGGCGCGTGACTCACACACACACACACACACTCACCTGCGAAACGGATCTTGATCAGGTCCAGCGGGTGCAGCATCAGGGTCGAGACGACGCCGCCCGAGATGCCCGCGACGAAGTACTCGTACTTCAAGTGGCTCAGGACGTTGAGCTGGCGCGGGGCGCCTGGCGTCCCGCTGCCCTTGATCACCGCCGTCATACTGACCGGTGCCGGTGGCACGCTGTCGCCGTGCTGCCGCGGCCGCGGCCGATCCTCGCCGTTCGTTGTCACCGATCCGTGATTCGCGACGCACGATTCCGCATCCTTGCCAGCGCTAGCAACACGCGCCTCCACTCTGCGGCATATCTCTTGGTCCGCGGGAGGCACTGTCGTCGGGCTGTTGTAGCGTCACTCGTCGCCGGGATTATCTCGCTTCGCGCGGCTTTCTTCTCTCGCTCGATCCCACGCGAGATCGCAGCTGGTTACCCCGCCGATTATGCAACACTGACCAGCCAAGTTCCACCGCGCACGCCGAACACCACCGCCATACTGCTCGGTGCTCCACTCCTCGACCGGGCCAGCACCGCAGCGCCGCGGCGTTCACGGCGTTCACGCCGTTCACGGTGGGGGCGGGGGAGACGAGTCTCCCGCGCACGCGCGTCACCTGATGCGCCGCGACCGCCGCGACTCACAGCTGAGCCGGCTGAGCGCCGCGCGCGCGGGATTTTCAACACCTGAACACGTACATTACGGGACTTTGCGGGACGGATTCCGCTCGGAATTGTTTAATTATTGCCTAGATTTCTATTTCTAGGGAAACTGGAATAATTCCGAGATCGGAATCCATTTCGAAAAGTTGTACAATACATGCCCCGAACTTTCGTACCCTGATCCTATATGCCTCGATGCCTGACCGAATTTTGCGCGTGTATTTTTTCGAAACGTATATTCGGGACGACCGCTTCGGTGATAATCTAATCGACTTCCTGTTATAATTATCTCGCAACATTCTCAGATACGCCCCGCGCGAGATGAAGACGAAATAAGGACTCACCGGCCCGACGCGCAGCAGCGGAGTTCCAGCACGACGTTAATCTGCAACATAAAAAATATGCAAATTATAGCTGCGCTCGAAGAAGTGCTCAATAATTAAAGAAATAATTAACGCGCGTATTATCTAATGCGATTTTCAATTTTCTCGATATAAGATTTAATAAAACAATTACAATAAACGGATAGACGATCATGCACGAATAAACGATTAATCACGCGAACAGCATAGATATATGATTATGTAAGTGTATAATAACTAATAAGTCGCTCACCCGGAGTTGCTCCGCCGGCGCCAGAAGCCTCCCCGCCTCCTCCTCCTCTCAGCTTCCTGGATATTGCCTCTTTGCGGCGATACTCACTCGCTACACTTACACCAAGTCGTACATACATCACGTTTTCGCACAATATTCTACTCACGAGACACTCATATGGCACCACGTAACACTCGCGCAATGTAAAATGTACTACACTACACCATAGTGATCGGCTGATCGCGTCATGAGGTCGGAATACGACGATACGCGCTGCAGCACTCCTCCCGGCACTCCTAAGTTATCCGTCGAAACACGGTTGATCACGATCGCGCGACACTTTACACGACGCAACGGCAGGAAAACGGGCGAGAAGCACGGAGATGCCGCGAGACTGCGAGATCGCGACTCGCGAGCCGCGAGCCGTCCGCCACCGCGACGGGCGCGACGTTGTAACGGACGGTTTTGAACGCCCGACGCGCAGCCAACTTCATACCGACGCCGCAATCGCTGCACTTTCGTGTATCTCCCGCACTTCGAACGTCGAACGTTGCGCTATTAATGTAATATGTATTTAATATTCCAATAATCCAATATGAGCTCAGAAAACTTCCAACGGGTGTAAAGAAATACACATTCTGCTAAATGCGGCCAATGTTAATCAATATTTAATTGTTGTTGCATTGTTCTTAATATTTGCCGTTAATATATTGTTACAAAATTTTTTAACACTACATATAAAAATGAGTTATATATATGAGTATAAGTAAGAAGGACACAAGTGAATTCTTGTTTATTAGAATTTATTGTAAACAAAATGTATAATGTCAATAGAATGTGCAATAAATAATCTTAAAAAAAAAAATAAATAAAGAAACGTCAGAGTCAGAGAATCGCCACTAGTCCGTCCGATCATCGATGTCAAGCAACGTTAGGTGCGACAGCTTAATCACGCATGCATCAGCTTATCATACAGCTTAAGGACGTTCTCCGGTCCTTATACTAGAGAAAATCGATTTTCTTAGGATTTTCTTGAAACTGTGAATATACGTTAATTTAGGTGTGCTTTATGCGTGGTATAAATTTCAGTACCTCTTCCGGTATAAAAAATAAAGATACTGAGCCTCAAAGTTTCAACTTTTACTAATGAAAAGGTTTTCCAGGCCAAACGGTAAGAGATACGAGGTTGGCCAAGAGGACCAAAGTTGCTCCTCTCGTCGAGTTCTATAAGGAAAAAATGCCAAAACTAAAAAAAAGTTAAATTTAAATTTTTTTTGAAACTTTGAGGCTCAGTATCTTTATTTTTTATACCGGAAGAGGTACTGAAATTTATACCACGCATAAAGCACACCTAAATTAACGTATATTCACAGTTTCAAGAAAATCCTAAGAAAATCGATTTTCTCTAGTATAAGGACCGGAGAACGTCCTTAATCGCTGCATTCTCGTGTATCGAACCTCAAACATGCATTCCCGGACTTTGAACGTCGAACAAGTATAATAAACTATAAGGAGTATACTAAGCTATATTAAACTAGAATGCGCAAATCACTTGATAAAGATTATCTTATCTGTTGTCACGATCGAGAATATTTTCAATCAAATCGGTTTTCCTTCGGTGACGGACAGCAAATGCTCGCACGTGTTACGTTCACATAAAATTCGCTCTGTAAGTTCATAAATAGGCGGTAGGCAGCAATTCGTACTCGCGTACTTGTTAACGCGTAAACGAGTTACCATGCGGTCTCGCTTCGCGTGTACTGGACGCAAGACACTACCGTGTCTCTTGACAGACTATACCAAGTATATACCTTTGAATATCCATTTCCTCTAGGATTTAAGCTATAATATAAGTATACTGTAATGTATAAGTATACTGAACTACAATAAACTATAAGAAGTATACTAAGCTCCACTAAACTAGAGAATGCACAACCCGCTTGATCAAGATTTTCTTATCTGTCGTCACGGTCAAGAGTATCTTCAATCAAATCGGTTCTCTTTCCGTGACAGACAGCAAATGCCCGCGCGTGTTATGCTCACGAATAATCCGTTCTGCAAACCTATATATAAGAGAGAGCGAAAAGGGGTTTACGACATGGTCAAAGAAATAACAAAAAGAAACAAAATCCTAGAAAGAAAGAAAATAAAAATAGGATTTTGGAATATCAGAGGATTAAAGAAAAAGATTAATGTTTATCAATTTCAAGAATATATAAAGGAATTTGATATAATCAATATGACGGAAGTTTTTGTAGAAGAAGAGCAATGGAGCAAGCTAAAAAAACATCTTCCAAAAGAATTCAGATGGAACTGTCAATATGCCAGGAAAGAAAAGGCTAGAGGAAGAGCTATAGGAGGAATTATTACAGGCATAAAACACGAGATTGAGGAGGAGGAGGAGGAGGGGGAGGAAGATGATAGAGAGAAAACAGAAGGCATAAAAATAAAAAGAGTAAAATTAGGTAAAGAAAGTTGGCGGATCGTGACTATATATAATAGGAAAAAAGGAATAGGAACAACAGGAATCATGAAAAAAGTCAAAGAAAAAATACCTGAAGAGAAAGAAGGAAATCTCTTGATAGGAGGAGATTTTAATGCTAGAATAGGAGAAGAAGGAACGATGATTTGGGGAGATGGAAGAAAGTCAAAAGATAAGATAATAAATACAGAAGGACGGAAATTTCTCACAGAGATGGTAGAAAGAGCATGGGATGTGTTAAATGGGAACATAGAAGGAGATGAGGAGGGAGAATATACTTACATAGGAAAGAAGGGTAGTAGATCGGTAATAGATTACGTTATAACAAATACAGAAGCAAGAGAAAAGATACACAGGATGGTCGTTGAAGAAAGAACAGAATCTGATCATTTGCCAATCTATATATATATTCAACTCGAAAACGAACTTTAATCTCTGCGGAGAACAGCTTCGCAATCAGCAAAACTATGCTCTTGAAAAGGTTTTCGATTTATTAGATCAATTTTTTAAAAAGATTTTCGGAGATTGCGATAAATACGAGGGCGGGGTGAAATATAATTCCTCCATTGCAATATCGACGAAATGAAGAGGTGAATTTGAGTGAAACCACCTCCACAGTATTCCTTGACTCTTCCTCTATCACGTCATCAAGTGGCGAAATTATTCGATATCGTCAACGCGTTCTATAGCAATTAAAAAGCGGCCTGCGTTAACGACATCGAATAATTTCGCCGCTTTGTGAGGTGATAGAGGAAGAGTCAAGGAATACTGTGAAGGTGGTTTCATTCAAATTCACTTATTCATTTCGTCGATATTGCAATAGAGGCATTATATTTTAACTCACTCCTCGTATTTATCGCAATCTTCGAAAATGTTTTTAAAAAATTAACCTAATAAATCAAAAACCTTTTTAAAAGTATTGTTTACTAATTAGGGAGCTGTTCTCCGCAGAGATTGAAGCTCATTTTCGAGTTGAATATATACATAAATTGGCAAATGATCAGATTCTGTTCTTTCTTCAACGACCATCCTGTGTATCTTTTGTCTTGCTTCTGTATTTGCTATAACGTAATCTATTACCGATCCCCTCGCCCCTAGGGAAGTTACTTCTCCCTCCACACTTTCTTCTATTCCCATTCAATGTATCCTATCCTTTTTCTTCTATCCCTGTAAGAAATTTTCTTCCGTCTGTATTTTTATTACTTTATCCTTCGTTCTTCTTCCTATCTCATCTCTATTAGCTTCCCAAATCATCATCCCTTTTCTACTTCTATAATATACAACATATGTATACATGCTTCGGTGGTCGAATTGGTAAAAGACGCCCGTCACAAAATATATATAGAAATCCAGATATGAACTCCGATTAGGGTAATATTTTTCGTAATAAATTCTGTAGTGATTTAATAAGGATGCTTATTAGCATCAAAAAGTTAAATCGATTATCGATTGAAATATGTGATTTACTGTTTCAACAAAGACGTATTTTAAAGACTAACAAAAAATCGGCGCGCAATTTACTTAGTGTGAAAAAAGTATACAAAATTTACATAGACCTTAAATGGCAATTTCTCTAATTGATTTTCACAGATATTTGAAAAAACGTTAGAAAATAAAAATAATGAGTTAAATCAAACACGATAGGCATTTAATTCTGTAACTGCTACAGTTGTGACAATTTGTAAATATATATGCCGCTTCTTAATTTTCTCTGTTTCTCTCTTTATTTTATTCTTTTTTTTTATTGCGATTTTTCTGATTAAACATTTTAACAGCTAAATCTTTTTCCAGAATGCTGTTATTATATATAAGTATAATAAATTTTGGAATAAAAAAATGTAGTAGTAATAATAATTAAAACCGTGTATTCGTCCGCGCAGAAAAATTTATTTTAAAAAACCACAGTCAAAAAGAGCAGAACATAAAAAAATGTCAGAAGCAAAACTAAATGATTAGCAAAGTGGCAAAGGATCACGATAATTTATGGTAGATTAAACGCAAAGTTTTTAATCTATTAAATTGTTCAAAATGGTATCAACGATTTATAATGTATAATAGGTATTGTTTTATGCACATTCTGATTTTACATTATCGCAAAATACCGATTTTACTATAAATCTAAGCAAGATTCAGAGCTAATAGAGCTCATCTTTGTCTTCATCTTTATCTTTACCTTTTACTCGGAAATGTGAATTGACAGAAAAGTAGAAATGATCAGTTTGTTTTTTTTTTCGCTGTCTTATCTGTTTTGCTCACGATAGGCGATTCGTACTCACGATTGTTAATGAATTATAAGACAATGGTCAATCGCTTGATAAAAATTTTTTTATTTATTATCACGGCTGAGAATATTTTCAGTGTCAAGTTTTCTTTGGTGAAAGGTGCTCGTGCTTGGTACGCTCACGGAAAATTCGCTATGCAAACTCATATAAATAGGCAGGCAGTGCAGAAAAAAGATAACGCGGTCGTTCCTACGGGCTCTGTGTTGGAGAAAGAAATGGAAAAAAGAAATAAGACCCTAGGAAAAAAGAAAATAAAAATAGGTTTTTGGAATATCAGAGGATTAAAGAAAAAGATTGATGATGATGATCATCAATTTCAAGAATATATAAAGGAATATATAAAGGAATTTGATATAATCAATATGACGGAGACTTTTCCTATATAAAAAAAGGCATGTTAAGTCGATAGTCGAATTTATTGTTGCCGCTTTTCCGCGATGCTGATTGGTTTTCTCGCTGCGCTTACTTCATTTGCAGCTGTCATCGTATATTTTGACAGTTGTGTGTATCAAGAAATTAATAGTGTAATAGTAATAGCATAATGTTAAAGCTAAATAGCGCGCGCGAAGCGCGCGTCTGTGGTGCTAGTGTAGAAAAAAAGAACTGAAGGAGCTAAAAAAAGATCTTCCAGAAGGATTCAGATGGAACTGTAAATCTGCCACGAGAAAACACGGCAAAGGAAGGGCTAGAGGCGGAATTATTACAGGCGTAAAAAAAGAGATTAAGAAGGGAAAAAAGCAGAAAGATGAGAAAGAAATATTGAGGAAGGGATCTATATTAGACGGCAGGATAAACATAAGAAGAGTGAAATTAGGTAAAGAAAGGTGGACCGTTGTCACAATATATAACAGTAGGAGAAATAAAATAGGAATAAAGGAAATTATGAAAAGAGTCAAAAAATTAATATCTGAAAAAACAGAAGAAAATCTCGTGATAGGAGGAGATTTCAACACTAGAATAGGAAAAAAAGGAACGATGATTGGGAGAGCTAAAAGAAAGTCAAAAGATAAAACAATAAATGCAGAAGGAAGGAAATTTCTCGCCGAGATAGTAGAAAGAACATGGAATGTGTTAAATGGGAACATAAAAGGAGATAAGAAGGGAGAATATACTTACAAACCAAAAAACTCGGTAATAGATTATGTGGTAGTAAATGCAAAGGCAAAAGAAAAGATTAACAGGATGGTCGTTGAAAAAAGAAAAGAATCGGATCACCTGCCAATCTGTGTATATCTTCAACTAGCATCACCACCAGATAGATATTCACCGAAGCGTTCTTCGAAGAGTTCTTCATCCACCGGATCTTCGACCTCTTCAAGCTCAGACTCTAGCAGCTCGTCGTCATCGGGAAGTTCACGATCGGCATCCCGTTCACCGAACCGTAAACGCAAACATAAGAAAGATCATCGCAGTTCGCTTTCGCCACTTAGCAAGCGTATGGCCCAGTATAACAATCCTCCAGCTGCAACTACCACCACTCACAATCCTATCGCTCCAACCTCTTACCCCACAAACACACGTGAGAAAATGGACGACTACGAGATCAAAGTACACAAGTTTCTTGAGCAAACCAAGGACGATTCTGATTACGAAGATAAGGTAAGGAAATTCTTGCAAGAGACAGCAAGATGGAAGAGAGAAAAGGAAAAGGAAATGTTGGAAATAGAATATTTAGGCCGTTGCGTTATGAACCTTGCGGATATGGTTCGCAATGTCAAATGATATGTAATCCGCGTGGAGGTTCGACTCGAGAATCATACACTGAATTCAGCGGTCTCGAGCGTCGAGATAAAAGGCGCGGCGCGTTCTTGTTTATAGATCTATAAACAGTTTCGCTCGGCGAGATTTTTGGTCAGCCTATTCATAAGGCATTACGTCCGTGAGATCAACCGTGATCGGTCGTGCGTAATCACGCGTCTCTTTCGTTTCTATAACTGTACGATTTGTCTAATAAAATACACAGTAATAATACAACTGCATCGTGGTGTTGTACCAAATTATTACAGGAAAAGAAACATTCTGAGAGTAAAAAGATGAAGAAAAAGAAGAAAGAAAAGAAGGGGAAAGATAAGGAAAAGGAGGATAAGAAGAGTCGCAAGAAGAAGAAGAAGAAGGAAGAAAGGAAAAAGCGTAAAAACAAGGATAAGCTTGAACGAGATTTAGAAGCGTTGAAAAAGTCGTCTTTGCCGGACTTGGAACAGTTAGAGTCCAAGCTTAATACTTATTATGCGAAAGTCGAGAAAGACTGTGCGGCGCTTAAAAGCAACGCAGAGAAGCTCGCTGAAAGTTCACGCAGGGAAGAAAAACTGCGCAGAGAAAGGGAAAGAGACGAAGCTTCGAAGGCATATCACGAGCGAGAATCCAGGGTGCTAATGACTGCGCAACAGAGGAAAGAAATCCAGAGGAAACCACTAACAGACATATTTGAACAAGAATCCCAATTGATTCATCCAGAACCGAAACTCCCTACACTAGACACCGCTGCGTTAAATGCAAAGTGGAAGGCTGCGCAAACTGCTAGACAAAAGGACGCTAGACAAAACGACTCCATCTTTCCGATGGAGTATGAGTTATCCGCGAGACAGCCGTGTCCGGAAAGAAGACCTATGTCGCCTGTTGGCAGAATTAGACGACGATCACCCAGATAACAACATGTCTGCATTGTTGCCGACAACATCGACAACATAGTATGTGTTGCCGCGACAACGACGACCGCGCCAACGAGAGCAGCAATTGCAACATAAAATAATACCAGAGACAAAACTAAATTAGCAAAGTACCAAAGGATCACAGTAATTTATGATAGATTAAATGCAAATTTTTTAATCTACTAAATTGTTCAAAATGGTATCAGTGATCTGTAATGTATAAAAGGTACTGCTCTATGCACATTTTGATTTTATATTATCGTAAAATACCGATTTCACTACAAATATAAGCAAGATTCCACAAAGCTAATCCTTATCACTCAGAAATAAGATAGAAAAGTAGAAATGGACGATGATCAATTGCTTTTTTTTTGCTGTCTTATCTGTCCTGCTCGCGATAAGCGGCGATTCGTACTCGCGATCGTTAATGAACGATACGAAGGTGAGTGCGCAAATCGCTTGATAAAGATTTTCTTATCCGTTGTCACGGCCGAGAGTATTTTCAGTATCGGTTTCCCTTCGGTGACAGATAGCAGATGCCCGCGTGTGTGTTCCGCTCACGGAAAATATTGCCGTCGAGCAGTGCGTTCCACGAGAAAAAAGAAAGAAAAATCGGTGAGTAAAAGAGGCAGGAAACAGAGAAAAATATTAATGACTAGTAATATAACAGCACGATTAGCGTGATAATATTTCGGACGTTTCCTCCTTTCAATCACGCGGTAATTGATCATCGTTGTCAACGCGGTAAAACCGTTGTCTTCCTCTCTTTGCTATTTCATTTTTATTTGTTTAATTGACGTGTCAGGCCAACCTGGTTTACCTCTGTTACAGCACGAAAATTATTCACGTCTCTCTACATCTCTATTTTTTGTTTAGAAAAAATTATCTCGCCTATTTCGAAAAGAAATATCGACACATGCAAATATATTCGACTATAAGTTGAATAATCTGTGTGAGTTTTGATTAATCGCCTCTGAAGAAGACTAAATACAGTTGAAACGTCCGAGTTAATTTATATTTTGTATGAATAAACTGGAATTTTAAAACCTACATCCTGTTTATTGTTTGATTTCGGCCGGTTCTTATCATTTATCTGTAGCTTAGCTTATAACGAGGATTCCTTTAATTTTGATTAATCTAGTTAGCAATTGTTTAATTTTTTTTCAAGATTATAATCCCGCTTGTAATGTAGAAGAGCAAAAATTTGTTTTTACTATTAAATTATTGCTGCTAATTAAAATAGTTATTCGTTCTTCATAACATTTAATTTTATTTTCTAAATCACTTTATATGCGCGTGGCCATAACTCTCGTCTACTTGTTATGTATGCAATAAAAATGTATCTTTTCCATACATGAATTATTCAGAAAAGCGATTTTGTTTACAGTGCATGTGCCGCATGAACAATTGCCTAGACGATAGCGGAGAACTACTGCAGGCGGATCAAATATAACGATCGAATTCTATTTCGATTTTGGTGGGCGATATTGTGTCGTGCAGAATATTTTTTACTTGGTGATAATTAAGAACACAATGAATGTACGATAAATATGAAGTGCGTGTTTCCTATCGGAGTGTAAGTGTGAAAATAAAGAGAGAAAGCAATTGACCAAGTGGCACGTTTCTTTTCGTTGTTAAAATCACGCGCATCCACTTTGAACGTTGTCAACTCGACGAAATGGTAAGTAAAAATTTAGTTCTATACAAATTTCATTTTGTATTATCTTATCTGCACAGAGTTTTAATTACCATTATCATTTTTTCGATGAAAGTAGATTCCAAGTACGATAAATGATATGTAAGCTCTTCATCTTCTCGAAAAACTCATTCTTCACCCACGTGTACTATAATTTATAAATATTCACGAGACCATCAAACTTGAATTTCTTCAACGATGACATTGTAATAGCATTACGTAACATTAGCACGCCGTATCGACTTCTTCTAATTTAAGATGCGACTAAGAACAGCCATAACAAGTCCGATAACCGGCGTTCGTTCCCCGAATGAACAAGAGCTTAAATTAAAGACACCCGATGCGTCTAAAGTCAATCCGATAAAGACAGACGTTTATCAGTACGCTTATCAAACACTCCTTCAACTTCAAACCGTTATCTTCAGATTTCATGTAAGATTTCCTGTCCGCTAAATGTGAGGCACTCTATATTTGGCTTAAAGAAATTTCTGAGTATGATATAACGAATATTCAATGTTAAGGCAAAAACGATAAAGTCACTGCTAGCTAGTATTGCAAATAAAATTTAAACCGTTAATAATTGTGGCCTCTGTTCGAGGTGTAAATTCTTTCTGCGTGTGTATACCGACGATCGTTAGCGCCTCCCTGGCTTAATCAACGTTTGACTCTAGTCCCATGTCGTGCGTCCTTGCACTCGTATCTAGGAAGTCTTCCGGAAGCGCGATAAAAACGAAAATGTGATGTGGAATTGTGTGAGTAAAGTAATTCTTTCGTGCGCGACGCAAGAAAGAGCCGAATATGGCCTCCTGGTGAGTTAGCTACGCGCAAATCCGATAATCAGAATTAGTCGTAGGTATAATTGCTATTATTATTAACTAAATGGATAGTGACGATCGATCCTGTAGACGTTCTAAAACAACGGACAACAATTTGCGTCTAGTTTTTCGTTTTATGATACATTTCACACACTATAAGTACATTTTCTCACAATATACGTCGTTTTACACAATAGATATCGTTTTCCCGGGAAAAAAAATGTTTCTGACATACAGAAACATGGGACTAATCAGTCATCAATCTTCATCGCGATTGCCATCATGCTATCGTGCTCATTCTTATAAATAATCTTGCTACCGGTCGCTGGCGCAGCCGAAGCAGAGCGGCCGCCGTACTTGATGTCCTCCAGTGGAATGCCCAAGGCTAAGGCTATCCTATCTCTCACATAACAATAAGCGCCTTGATTCCTGTGCTCTTCTTGCAGCCACATGATCTGTATATA
Organism: Temnothorax nylanderi; assembly: GCF_030848795.1. Classification (NCBI taxonomy): domain Eukaryota; kingdom Metazoa; phylum Arthropoda; class Insecta; order Hymenoptera; family Formicidae; genus Temnothorax; species Temnothorax nylanderi. The sequence continues at coordinate 889,852 of NW_027249082.1, forward strand.
CAGAAACATAATCCGAAACTATTCTTCTATCGTTACCAACAATCGAGCATCTTCGAAGAAATAAATGCTCGTTAATTTTAGGCCTACACCCTACATTTTTGCCGATCCCATACTTGGTCTCTCAACTCTCTCTGACACAGCCAAATATTTTTGTATGTAACTCTGATGAAAATGCATATTTCTCAACAAATGTTTTTAGGAAAAACGCCACAGATTACATAAAACTAAAAAATTAAGAAACGTACGTAGAGTATTATATCTAAATTGAGACTTGCTTACTAAAGTGTAAAATGCAAACGTCTAAAAAAGGAGAATATTTCAAGAATGCTAGCGATTTGAAGGTTTCGCAGACCTATGGGTGTAATCCTAGAATTAAATACACAACAAGTACATTATAATCAAAAACTTCTCACTTTTGCTTGCGGATATTTTGCCATTTCCGCTGCGAACAAATGATATGGAAAAGGACAGAGTTGTTCAATTCTAATAATCGCTATCTTATCTTCTAACTGTCGTTCCTGTCGCTCGACGATCAAATCGTAGTATACTTTCCCGGTACAGAGTAACACTTTCTTCACGATTCCGGGGTTCGCGGAAGGATCCGGTATAATATATTTAAAACTCGTACCAGGTCCCATCTCTTCGAAATTCGATATCGCCATCGGGTGACGCAACAATGATTTGGGGGTCATAATAACCTAAATAGTATTTATGCGATAAACTAGAAAAGCAATTATTACAATGGACAAAAATTTGGGAAACGATTTGTCATGTGCGACGTCAGATGGGTTTTTAAAATTTAGGTCTTTAAAATTTTAATTAAACTTTAGGAATGATTTGATTAAACATCTTAAAAAATTCTCCCGACAAAATTAATTCGATGTAATCGAGTCGTCAACAATCACGCATTCATGCGATAAAAATGGAAGGATTGGCATTATAGGCTTGAAAAACAACATAAATGACGTAATTGCGACTTGGTGGGATGTAAACGTTCGATGTGGCTAGTTTTTTTTGCTATCGCATTGTAATTTACGTCAGTAAAAAGTGGAAGAAATGGATAATGTTTGATGAATATTCTTGAGTATGACTTCAGTATCAGTATAGTCAATTCGCGTCAATACGCAAACACGTGCTGAAAAATCTTACCGTTCATTTTCACGCAATGAAATATTTCGCGATCTGTGTGAAACGATCTAATGTGTCGCACTTGAACGCAGAGGATATTTTCAGATTCAATTTTACAGGCTAATATTTCCAAAAGCACCGAGCTTAAAAAAAAGTATTACAAGCAGAAGTTACGAGGAAAATATTTAGCGACGAATTTTAGTGATTCACTGTTTCCATATTCGTCAAAATTATTAATTATTATAACATTGAACGGTTGATTCGTTCGATCACATATTTATATAAATTTTTCGACATAACATTGTACAAAGAAGAAAAAGAAATTTACGTAACAAAGAGTATACACTATCAGATCTGTTTTCGGTTAGTGTTAAATTTAGTTATAATTATTTTATTTGAACAGTGAAAGCACTCTGCGTAGATAACACATTTTGCATAGATAAAGATTGAACTAACCAACGGTTTGCGGAACGGCATCAATATCTGTCGACGCAGAAGATGAAACAGATTGGCAGGTGTCGTGGGATTGCAGACGATCCAATTTATTTCAAAAAGCTGTCTCGTCATGATTTGCTCGACGGTCTCACCGGTGGGAGTACCGGGCTCCGTTCCGGGCACGTGAGTACCCTCGTCGTCGCACAGCTGAAGAAATCTTTCTAATCTGGCGGACGAGTGTTCCGGTCCCTGAGCCTCCAAACCGTGCGGCAGCAACAGTACCAATCCTACCTGTCTGCCCCATTTGGCTTGTCCGGAGCATAGCAAGCAGTCTAGTATAACCTAAGAAGCAATTTAGAGTCACAGGCGGCAGACATTCTTATAAAATATCGCGATTATTCTTTCGGAATATACAATACGAATCGCGAAGATCGATGCTCCATTTAATTTTAACTTCAACTAGAAATTTAAAGTAAAATTAAACTCATCAAAATACTTGATATTGAAAGTCAAAAGTTAATAAAGTAAGAAAATCAAACTTTCTCGCTAAAGTGAGAAGGCCGTAATTTATCATTAAAGTTACCTGACAGGTATTGGCAAAGTCGCCGAACTGTGCTTCCCAGAGTGTCAGAGTATTATGATTGTACGCCGAGTATCCCAGCTCGAACCCTTTTTTCATCAAAAATTCATAAGATATCAATTATCGTAAACCACCGTGAGTAATTCAGTCAAATAAGACTCTAGCACGCGCTAATCTCAATACATGTCGCCTATATTTATTTTATTAGCGAATACCACAAATATAATATTGTACGCCTGCCTCGAGTTTACTGTTAAACTTTCTCGAATGTAAAAACTTAGCAGTTTACTGAAGCTTGCTGGATGATTGCCTAAATTTCAAGGTTGCCGGGCTATTGACGCTCGAGGAATATAATAAACGGATGTAATTATCGATAAGACGTGAATAAGATAGGCGCGCAACAGGAATAGATATCGCTATCGACACGTATACTGTGACACAAGAGCCAGCTAATGCCTCACCGCACACGCCGTATTCCGATAGCGACGAATTCGTGACGGTGTACAGAGCCTGTCTCGGGAAGACGTCGCGCAGGATGTTCTTGTAGAGCTTGTCTCTGCTCTGATCGTGAATGATGTGTATCCGTTGAGTGAAAGTGCCACGCTCCACGTCCTGCCCGGACAATCTGACATGGTGACCCTCCTTCAACAGGCTGAGGAAGGCCAGGCACTCCCCCATCGCCCAGTCGACCTGTCGAGACTCCATGAGTTTCGCTCGCCTGTCCATCGCCCTCAGCACCTACGCGTTCGATAGACAGATCAAGTGCGAACAGTAATCGATCGAAAACTTGTTTCGCCCTTTGACCTAATCGGCAAATTTTATGAAAGAGAGATACGAGCTCGAAAATTCACCGAAGATGCATGATTTCTGAGACAAATTATAAACGGATAACTTGTCAGTCGCAGATTGGAAATTTCTATATAAGACAGGAAAATTAATCCATTTTGCTTCCACGGTGTAACTCGTATGCCTTGCAGCTAACTTGAACATGCGCCTCGATATCCTTCGGGGGAGTGGATATAGCACTGCATATCGTCTTAATGGTCGCGATATCGATACCGGTTGGCGGTATCTTGTTTTTCGGAGTCTGATTCGAGAAGAATTCGGTCCAGGGCAAGTCGTGCCAGTCGCTCATTTGCATCGAGCTGATGGTCTGCGCTTTCCTGAATTCTTCCTCGCAATGGCTCACGTACTTTTCTATTTCCTACGCACAAAGAAAAATTGTGCGTGCATATGCGTAACGGATTAAACCGGCAGGATTTAAAGCAGCTAATTATAGTCTTTCTCAACCTCCTTTGCGAAAGCTTCCGTTATCACGCCCTCCTTAAGCAGTTTGTCGGTGTATATGGATAGAACACTGGGGTGATTTTTTATTCGTTTATACATGAGCGGCTGAGTTAACATCGGCTCGTCCATCTCGTTGTGACCGTTTCTTCGGTATCCAACAATGTCCAGTACTACATCGTTATGAAAGGTAGCCCTGGTGATATAATATTAGTAGTTAGTAAGGCTTTGTTAATTCTTTATTAATTCTCTTTTGATTATTTCAATCATAATTATTATATTCTTATATTATAAAATAGATTTTACATTTTATTGTAAATAATTTTCAATTTTTACTGCAGGAATAGATTATTTGCCTAATTTAAATAAGTTTTGTTTATAAAAAGAAATGTGTAAGAAGTCGTTATTTATTGCAATATTTTAATTTTTACCATAAAACTTGTTATCTAATCGTCAAACAAATTTTTATAATAATTTATTTAGTATTTATACTAATAGACTTTTATTCCTTAAATAAAACGCTTGAGATTAAACAATTAAAAGATTAAAAAACATAAATCAACAGCCAAAACACAGAATCTTTTGAAGTAACACGATAAAAACTGAAAAATGAATATTATCATAATTTACCGATATTCACTGGCCACCTTACTGCAGTAAGTAGCTAAATCGGGATCATCAGCATGTATGTGAAAAATGGGAGCGTTAACGACACGTGCGACATCCGTACAATGCGCACTGGATCGTGAATACCTTGGATCGGTTGTAAAACCAATCTAGAATTATTAATATATATTGCTAACTTTACAATTGAAGGTTTTATTTAATATTTTATCAATTATTTAATAATTTGATGTGTAAAAATAAACGGATACACAAAAATTGTATTCATATTAATTATACGTACTAAAGACAGTTTTATACAAATATTAACTATGAATTTAATTGATCTTGATGCCAGCTTTTCTTTAGAGAAGGTTAGTAGGTTTAAAAGAAAGTAATTAAATTTGGATTAAAACTTATTCAATTAGGATTAATTAATACCGATAAAATTCAGGAAATATTGTCATTATAGAGAAACTTATTCCTACTTGATTATTAATTACGATGTGCATGACGCCACCCGTTGTGTACTCTGGCAAATTAGTAAGATGCATCGTTTCGTAAACGACACCTTGGCCGGCAAAAGCGGCGTCACCGTGAACCAGTATAGCCAACGATCTTTTGCCGTCTGAAAAAGTCGGTTTATTTGAAGGAAGTCTATTCTCGTCTGTTAGGAAACAACACGTTTTCAATACGTACGTTTAGAGTCACCTTTCTCGACTTGCTCAGCGCGAACACGACCAACTATGACCGGATCGATTGCTTCCAGATGGGAGGAATTCGCCATTATGGCGAGAAGCACTTTCTTCTTGGTTCTACAAAGTAATAATTTATAATTCTATAAAAGTAAATTAAATATGATAAAGGTTCCTCTCTCCTTTCGCAACTTGGAATACAAATTTAGGTATTGAAGCCCGACATATTTGCGTACTAAAACCGATTTTGCATTACGGTGGCTTTCTTCACCTTTCTAATAATTTCTCCGAATGCGTCCCGAGGTGATACTTCACGTCACCGGAACCGAATCCCTCCAGAGCGATCGGGTTGAACTGAGTGAACAACTGGCTCATCGGTTTCGAGCAGATGTTCGCCAAAGTATTTAGACGACCGCGATGCGCCATACCGATAACTATAGTTCCGACTCCTAGCCAATAAATAAGGCAAATAAATTAGGATAAAAGAGAAATAAAATTAAAGATACCAAGTAATTTCTGAGCTTTAACAGAAGCTCGGAAATCGCTTAAATTAAAACCTGGTTCGAGAATCAGTTTAGTTACCATTTAGTGCAGACGTTTCCATGCATTCCGCCATGGCCGGAATGAACGATTCGCAGCCTTCTAACCCAAATCTCTTCTCAGTTCCGTATTTCTTTGCTAAAAAGTTCTCGAAACTCACGGCTCTCATAATATTCATCCAAGCCCACTTCCGGTGCTCCGCGGGCAATTCCCAGGCGCCTGGTATCTCAAACTTCTCCCTCAACCAATCTAACTAATAAAGCGCATAATTCACAGTTCTATATATCTTTTTTTATGAGAAATTTCTTTACACGATAACGTTGAATATACCCTGATTGACAAAAAATTTCTTTATTAACTGAGATCTTCGCAAACACGCGCTCACAAAGATTCTTTTTTAAAATCGAAGTTTTAACGTAACTTTCCATTTTTGTTTCTGGTTTATCCTTATATTAACCGAGCTAAAAAGTCTGATTTTAAACAAATATTTTATTTAACTACACATATAGCCTGCAATCAGTACGAGACATCAGTTTCGTAATTTGACTTATCAACAAGTATTTACGCGCGACAAGCTCAAGGTATCGCGTTCAAGTGCAATCTTTCAAGAACATATTTGGAAACTACATCTTGCAAATACGATCAGTATGATTACTATTAATTTTATAATGGAATCTTACTTCCAACACAATCAATGAAATACAAGAAGAAAGCTAAATGCTTGCGATAAAATATTCACTGATCCTCAACGAAATCCTATGTTACTATTTCAACAAATGACATTTCCCACAAAAACAAAATTTTAGAGAAATAGTACAATTACGAAATAGAAAATTATCTAGTATCTTTATGTGTCCCTCTTTTTCTTATTACCAGTTAAAAGTTTAAAAAAATAATATTTCGGTCATTTCTAAGCGCACTAAGTATTTCTCATAATTGAAATCGTGTCGTGCGTACCATACTGAGGTCATGAATGTACGTGTACTCGAGACCTAAGTGACCGCAGTAAATCTTGTTGAGCCTCGCCAGTATCTCCCGAAGCGGCAAGCTCCTCTTATCGCCCCCGATAACGGTGAGTGACGCGAGAGGGAATTCCCTGTTCATGTCCGCCTCCGTCATTCCCTTGAGATGCTGCCGGACCACGATCGCGGGTGGCAGATTCGCGGTGCCCTGCAACTTTGCCGACTCCGGATTCTGTATGCCCAACGGATCGGTGTCGGCTATCAAATGGCCACGTGCCTTTTGAGCGAATAAAAGAAATAAACGTCGATATATATATATATATGCGTGGAGTGTAAGTGTGTGTACAAGAGTCTCGCGGAGCGATAAGTACTTGATAGGCTCGGATCGTGGCATTGATATCGAGTGCGCCGATTACATATTGATCGCCCTGCATCTGACTGTCTGATTTCTCTCGGACGGACTCTTTCGGAAACGACGGTCCTGCTAAGCGTTTATCCGAAAACATGATTAGTACTTCTAATCGATCCATCAAATGCATTTATAATTATTACGAATATAGTAAACATCGTTATTATATGTTATTATTATGTTAATGTTTTTCTTTCTATAGTCATAAAATCGAATACAGAATAATTATAAAATCATTGTATAGCTTTAAACTTTCATAATTTCCATTTTACATGATAAAATAAATTCACTATTTTAAATTGTAATTATAATTGACATCGATACTACGATTTTAATATTAATCATATTAATATCAATCTAAGAACCTAATCTAACCTGTAATAAAATTCAAAACTCACTCTTGCCTGATTGCCCTCCTTCTAAGTTCGACGTTATTAACTTAGGAGACAAACTGACGCGGATCGAACTGGGCTTGGCGCGAGAGTCCTTAGGGCTTTTCGCGTGGATCAATTTAAAATACGAGTCCCACGAGGAGCTCACGGATTTTCGATCCTCGAGCCATGCCTTGTAAATGTGATCCAAGTACTGGTTATTGATCATGTTAAGCACGTTATCCTTCCTATCGCCATTGTCACCGTCGTGTTTGCAGCGTGTCGGATTATTTTTATAAAATTGCTCGATAATCGGTCTACACTTAGGGCTTTTCCAGCTCGGATTAAGATAGTGTATGAATTGTCGGTATAAACGCGACACGACGGATTGTGCGCTCCGATAACGTTGCGCTTTCGCGTACATCGCCCCATTTGTCGCCGCGGCACAACCGAGTGCTATTACGCGTGAGAAATAATGGAAAAGTCAAACGACTAAGAAATTTTGGAAATTTGATCTCGCAAACTGATTGAGCGAACAGATAATTTTATTCACGATATTACTTTACGTCATCGTGTGACTTCCGATTAACCTTTCTATATCATGGTTGTAGCTAAATTCGCGATTGATCTTCGTTTCGGGTGAGATGAGAATTCCGAGCGAGACTTGAAACGAAATTCACGTTCCTAATGCTACATTCCTCAGAAGCGTTTTATACGTGAATTGCATTTTCAACAAAGCATAGTTGATTTCTTTCTTTTAAATTATTTGAAAAATTTATTATTTAAAAGACAATTTTTTATTTCGACGATTTATCTAGTTTGATAACATACTTTAATTTAATGCAATCTTTAATAAAACTAAGCTTAGTTTTATTAAATATGTTTAATATACAGTTTTAAACGAAATAATATATTATGTACAATTTAGCAAAATTAAGAATTTGATTAATATTTTGGTCCAAGTATCTAAAAACTTTACAAAATCTTCAATCTCAACATCGTTAAGATTTAGCAATCAAGAATTGAACATAAATCTGGTTCATAATTACATCGGAATTAAGCTAACATGCTTTTGTTACAGGGCGCGACCACCTCGACACCTAGCGATCACCGAGTCGTGAAGATTAATTCTGAAAACGATTCATTGGAAAAACATTTCGTTAGCAATCGAATCGTATCGCACAAGGTATTTTTCATTTCTTTTATCTTGTAAAATTTTAAAGACTTAATATTCAAGTAACGTAAGCAGATATTATCTAACGACGTTTAACTTGATATCTCGAAATGACTCATAATTCCTAGAACGTTTAAACGTACCGTAGAGCGATAATCACACTTATCTTTGTTTGATCTACAATCTACAGTATACGATATGGAACTTTATTCCAAAAAATCTCTTCGAGCAATTCCGGCGTGTGGCGAATATTTATTTCCTGATCACGACGATAATCGCGCTAGCGATAGAATCGCCGATTTCGCCGTTAACCAGCGCTCTACCCCTATTCTTTGTCATCCTGGTGACCGCGTGTAAACAGGGATACGAAGATTATCTACGTTACAAAACGGATAAGCGAGATAATCGGAGGTCAGTCAGTGTCATCCGTAACAAATGTACGCAGGTTCGTCACGCATATTGTCTACGCTGATTATGAGATCCCAATTCTAAAGTCCCGTTAATTTTAATGCTTACAGTAATAAAACAAAATATATCTTTACAGTATTTATATGTCTATTGTAAAATTTTTAATATATATTTGCAAAATATGTGTTTGCATTTTACGTGTCTACTATATAAGAGTTGTCAATGCTGTCTCTGATGATTTAAAAGATTGAAGTAAAGATAGGATAATTTCTAACAGTCTGGAATCGTCAGATTAAGTGTATCCTTATGTTTCGCTCATAAATAATACGTGATACATTGCAGGACATATATTGCGAGCAAATAGTGGTGGGCGATCTGGTAAAAGTCTCTCGGAACGAGGATGTGCCCTGCGATATCGTCCTGCTTTATAGCGAGACTCCGGGATGTTGTTACATCACGACGTCCAATCTCGACGGCGAAACAAACTTAAAGGTAGCTATCTTCACACTCGACCTTTTTAAAGTAGGACACATTTTCTTATTAGCAAGACCTATGCCACGCGAAATTGAAATTTCTTTATACCTCTATCAAATATTCTTTGCCGTAATTATAAATATAATTTTTTTAGACGTTACACGTCCCGAAAGTGGTCTCGGCGATGCCGCTTCCGCAGATAGTGGCGATGCAAGCGTCGATTACGTGCCAGCAACCCTTGGCCAATCTTTACACCTTCCACGGCAGACTCGAGATTAAAGACGGCAGCGAGACGGCTGGCGGGCAACTGACAGTAGAGAATCTTATGCTGCGCGGATCTAGACTGAAAGACACCGAACACGTGGTCGGCTGCGCGGTTTACACCGGACAGGATACAAAATTGTCGCTCAATTCAAAGACAGTCAGCAATAAATTCTCCACTGCCGAGAAGTAATTACGTTCGAGCTTTATTTTATAAGAACTCGATCGCTATTTAGCTTCCGCTCCCATTTTCGCTACTACTACCATCGCCTTTACAAATGTTGCAAATAGCTTAAAGAAATATTGCTATCTATAGAGGTAACTTACAGGTAAACTTTACACTTATCCAAACGTTATCATTCGTAGATCTATCAATAAGTATATTATTGTATATATCGTGATACTGTTGATTGAAGTGTTGATGTGCACCATGCTGAAACTATACATTGAAACCTACCAAGAATGGGACAGTTACTTAGGTCCACAACCTAAAATCAATTTTTCCTCGTTAATTACGGATATTCTGAGCTTTCTTATCTTATTCAATTACATCGTGCCGATATCATTATACACCACCGCTGGTAAGACATTCTTGCATAGTTCCTTTCTGTTAAAATTATTTATATTCCTATTCAGCATAAAGCTATTTATGAAACATTTAAAATTTATATTTAAATTAGTCTATTTCTTTTGAAACACGCCGCGTTTGTAGAGTAAAAACATGTATTATATATTTACAAGATGTACTCGTAAAAAAATTCTACAACGTTGGTGAAGGTTTACGTGCGTTAATTCGACAGAATTGCAAAAGTTTCTTGGCTCTTTTTTCTTCGGCTGGGACTTGGATATGTACGACAAGACCAACGATCAGCCGGCGCTCGCCAACACGTCAGACTTGAACGAAGAGCTTGGCCAGGTTGAATTTCTGTTTACCGACAAGACCGGCACGCTCACTGAAAATCTGATGGTGTTCAGACGATGCTCGGTCAACGGCAACGTGTATATGGAGAAGGATTGCGACGGAAATCTGTACTTATTGCCATCAAGCGGAAACGAGCAGGAGGCTGTCAAAATGTCATCGTGGGAGGTAAAAGAAGAAGAAGAAATATTAATTATCATTAAAGAGATTATCAGTAAGAGAGAGAATTATTAAAATAAATTACGATATTAATTATTTTAGTCAAAAGAATAATTTGCGCGCTGCAATTAATATGAGAAATCATACCGATCATTGTATGCCATTTGATGCAAGAGTAATTACATTAACTATCGTGCGAATATTTGTCGGCAGTTATTAACGAATATTGAATTATTAATAATAATTAACGCTAATTATAATTAATAATAAAATAATAATCAATGATGGTTGTATATTAGTACAAATCATGAACGTACATATAGCTAACGTACTGCTTGCCAAATAATACTGTGCTTGCAATAATTTTGGTCTGTTATTAAATTACTGCTTATTATTAAAATAATGTTATTAAAAGATCGATAATTCTAGGCTGAAATTTGGCATTTCGTGATAAGCCTATCGCTATGCCACATAGTGCAAATTGCACCGCCGAGCCACCGTCCCGAGATCATAGCCAGACGCACTCTGTTCCGTGAGAGCTTCAGAATGAAAAAAATCACGAGAATCAACAGCTCGCTGATGATGCATCCGGATCTGCCGGAATATCAGGTAAAAATAACAGCTCGCGTACGCAAACGTCGAATTCGCGGTAGTGCGTCCCCTGATAAGATTCCGCTAATGACTTGTAAGACGAAACGTAAATGAACACGATTGAAACTACGTAAAGAGATATACAAACACACATGACATATGGCAGGCGGCGTCGGCAGACGAGAAGGCGTTGGTGGAGGCGAGCGCCAGGTGCGGCGTTGTTTTACAAAAGAATACTAACGAGGAGATGCATATCAAGATCAACAAGAACAATCTGATCTTCGAAAAACTGGAGATACTGGATTTCACCTCTGGTACGTGATTGTGAATATCAGAATAGATCAGAGCTGAATAAGCTCTAATTGAGATCAAATAATAATTAATATGCTGTAAATACATAATAAAATAATCACGCTGTAAGAAAAGTAGGTAAGATTACATAAACAAGTATAAAAGTTATACGATTTATAATGAGACGGAACACGCATTTTATGTAAATTTTACACACGTTGTTCATGTAATTTTATATATTTTTTTACGACGTAGGCTTAAAGAAATCAGATATATATAATTATTATTGAGAATCAACATCATTCATGAATACGTTTGTAATTAAAAAATGAGAGATTAGTGAAATATTTAAATTATTCAAATAGTTGAATCCTAAGATTTTAGCCCGATATAGTTTTAATAGATAGCGATAAATGACTAATATTACGTATTTTGAACAGAACGCAAGAGGATGTCAGTAATAGTGAAAGACTCGTCGGAGGATATCTGGCTATACTGCAAGGGTGCAGATTCGGCTGTTCTGCCATTGATAGTTGAAGGACAGATACAAAAGGCCACTACCCACGTCGCCGATTTCTCTATGGTTCGTTATCCCGTTTGCGATAATCACAGAACTTAAGCTAGAGCTAAAGCGGAGACTGCAGAGAACTCTTTCACTTTTCTCCACAACAATTTCGAGAAGAGTTTTCTTCTTATACATGCACAAAAAATTTACAATTCTGATACTGCTTTGTCATATGTTTGTGGCAATTTTGTGTTTTACATTGTAGGAGCTATTAGACTCTCTTAATTTTCAGAGAGGTCTGCGAACGTTGGTAGTGGCGTGCAAAAAGATGCAGTATTCCGAGTACGAAAGCCTGATGCAGAACATCGAGCAGGCTAGACAGATAATCGGTACGGAGAGAGAGACGCATTTAACGCGCGCGTACAATCTTATGGAGAGCGGCCTCACCTTGCTCGGAGTAACTGCGGTAGAGGATCGCCTGCAGGACAAAGTGGAAGAGACCTTGGAATGCTTACGAGTCGCTGGCATCAAAGTTAGTTCATTGCACTGCCTTTGTGCGGATTGCCAAAGAAATCCTTTACTACCCACGCGTCGCATACTGCAATGATCGCCAATGGTTTTACCAATTTTTTAGCTATAGATTACTCTCCATTTTGTAACTTTTCAGACAATTAATTTAATTATCTTACTTTTATTTCAGTACTATTATTCAGTTATTTTAATATTATTAGAGATTTATACCATACTCTCCATGTATCGAAGCTATAAAAATATAATTTAAAACACATAGAGTGTTAGAGACAGTTCTGATAAATTAATTACTGTTCTGATGGATTAATTAAATTAGCTTTAAACGACAATCGCAAATATTACTTTTTAGATATGGGTGCTTACTGGAGATAAGGCAGAGACTGCGGAGAACATCGCTTTCTTGTGCGGCCATTTCAAGAAGGGTACCGAGGTTCTAAGACTGATGGACCAAACCTCAGTGCAAACCTGCTTCCTGGTTCTCACAAGTTTCGAGTGAGTGCAGTTTGCATGTCCAAAATTTTATACCTTTTTTTAGTTAACTCGTTAACTCTCGGCAACCTCTATTATTTCTCGCGCAGTAAGTCGTACTTTTCATTCGAGACAAAAATTTATCAAAGTAATAAATAAATAAATAAATAAATGTATAAATTATTATTCCGCTATTTTTTGCTTTCCAATATGCATTCATATACATAGCAAAAATAATATCCAAAAGAAATTAAGGATAAAGCGAAAAATACATTATCCAAACGCAATTATCCGAAAGATAAAGTATTTCTTTCAACAAAGAAAGCTTCTGATATTATTTAAAATATACTATATTAGTTTATAATATATTTCTGTAAACTATCTTACAGACGGAAAATAAAACTGGAACCGTACAAGCAGTACGGGTTGATAATAGACGGTGTGAGCATAGCGGCGACGTTACGAAATTGTCCACAATTATTCAAATCCGTCGCAATGACCTGCGAGGCGGTTGTCTGTTGTAGGCTGACGCCCCTGCAAAAGAGCGAGGTTTGAACTTTCCCCGATTCCCAAACGCTGCATACATAACAGAAACTCGAAGACATCATTAGCTTATCTCTGCTTATCTTTGCAGATTGTGCATCTGATAAAAACGTCACGGAACCGTCCGCACACCGCGGCCATCGGCGACGGCGGTAATGATGTCTCGATGATACAGGAAGCGCACGTGGGTATCGGAATAATGGGGAAGGAGGGCCGTCAGGCGTCGATATCCGCTGACTTCGCCTTCACGAAGTTCAAGTATCTGAGAAAAGCGTTGCTGGTGCACGGACACTGGTATTACCTGCGCATCGGCATCCAGACGCAGTTTTTCTTCTACAAGAACGTGGTGTTCATAACGCCGCAGGTGCTATTCAGCATACACAATGGTTTTTCCACGCAGGTAACGATAACATTACTAATATCTATGTCTCTATTGCATGTCGAAAATCGACATTCGATTTAATAAAATTTTAAAGTACATTCACGATTTTCTTATCTCAATTCGCGAATCAATAAACAGGTTTATTTTTTAATTCTTGCGTATCTTTTAAATAAATTTCATCGTCTAATAATTTGGCAACGTTATGTCCTAAACTAAAAAAGCATATCCTTATTTTTATGGAAAGTAAAAAAGAGAATATATTTTACAATTATATAGATTTTATAGATGAAGGATTTATAGAAATATATATTTTTATAGGAACTTTATGATGGTATGTTTCTAATGGGTTTCAACTTAATATTCACGTCGTTTCCGGTATTGATTTACGCATTACTGGAACAGAATTACAACGCGAAGAAGCTTATGGAGCATCCGTACTTGTATAAACTAAATAGAAACAATTATTTAATGTCAAGACAACAATTCATGGCGTGGCTGCTCTTAGGTTCGTGCACAAATTAATATCATATTATTTTATTATTAATAAATATTATTTTGCAGACAAACACTAATTACATCACATTATTCTTTTTAGGATTATGGCATACAGGCGTAACGTATTTTACAGTGTTTGCTGTGACGTATGTCAATCCTACGTATTTGTATGACAACACCTCGGTTGACCATTGGACTTACAGCACATGCATTTTTCATATAGTCACTTTGCTAGCAAATCTACAGGTACGTCAAAGTGTAGGCGTTGTTTGTACATTCAATTGAGATTGTAAAACAGCGGTTTACTCTGACAAACGCAAAACAGTTTAATATAAAATATACCTTTTAATAGCCGAATAATTCGGTCATTTTGCTATTTATAATTAGAAAATTTATATCTGAATTTATTTCTGTAATTTAATAATGACACGAATCACTAGCAAATATTTTACGTAGTTTTACATAAGTTCTACACAAGTTTTACATAATGTTTTAAATAGATTTAGGCTCGGTGTTAACAATAATATTGTTTCAGATATTATTGCGCAGTTCGTATTGGACAATCCCACTCGTTCTAAGCGTAGTACTGTCTGAATTAGTATTTTTCGGAACTTCTTTTTGCTATTCAATCCTAAATATGTAAGTACAAAATCCGCAATAATAAAAACAATTGTGGGGATTAAAAATATAACACATTTATATTTACAAGTAAAAATTATTTTTTTATCTACAAAATTTTGTTTTTAGGAAATACGATGGCGATATGTATGGGGTCTTCCCAATATTATTGAAGTCGCCTTCGTTCTGGTTAATTACTGTACTTATCGTCGTTACTTGCTTAATACCTGATTATTTATGGCTGACGTATAACACGTACAAACCACTGAAGATCCTTCGTAGAAACGAGGAGCCCCCGCGAATTATCAGTTGCAGCGACGATGACGACAGCGAATACAGTGCATGCCAAACGGTAATTAACGCAAATATTATATTTTACTTATGAGCAGGCTACCACATATAGCCGACGATATAAGTTTCTATTAACTTTGTCGACTATAAGCTATTCTCTTCTATTTGACTTGCATGTATTTAATTATTTAAGTTCAATATAGTTTTTCAGATATACATAGATACTCGTTTGTAAAGACTAAAACGGGCTATCTATACACGCACATATATTTATCACATATTTTATTTAAAAAATAGTAGTTTAGTAAGCAATATTTTTCCAACAGTGTCAATGTCGTTAAACATATAATTTATTACTAGGGACGTCGCATGTTTCCATGGAGAGCTAACGTTTCACTGCAAAGAACTAAATAAATAATACGTTGGAGAAGCAGCCACTTAAGCGCTTCAGTATTATTGATGTGAATGAAGATGTGAATATCTGACAGTACCTCATTTACGATTTTATCTTATAGATACAATTTAAGTCGCTGAGACGACTGACTGCATCATATTATTAAATAAGCGTAATTGTTAATTAATATAGTAAACTCAGTCAA
This sequence comes from Temnothorax nylanderi, assembly GCF_030848795.1. Lineage (NCBI taxonomy): Eukaryota > Metazoa > Arthropoda > Insecta > Hymenoptera > Formicidae > Temnothorax > Temnothorax nylanderi. The sequence goes on from NW_027249082.1 coordinate 905,568, forward strand.
GACTTTGCTACTAATTAATTGACATCGAAGCACTTTTTAACATTTTTACAAGCCTTGAATAAGTCTGAAGATCATCATTTATATACCTAGATTATTTTCTACAATACAATATTCAGAGAAAAATAATACAGCAAAATATTAATAATACAAGAGGAAGAAATGTTCTCGCGTGAATGTTGAACTATGCATGATTGTCGCAAATTGTTACAGTTTATAGCGAGACACTAGTCGTTAAAATTAATTTCTGTACAAAGATATATAGGTAGCTATGCATTGTGATAACACAGACACAAGCAAATGCAATATAGCTACGTGTCTATTTGCTAGTGCACGAACAATCATAATTATGTAATATATTCATTAATTTATGTAATATAATTATCTGCAAGTTTGCTGAATGCGTAACACTTTCAACAAAACCTATAGTGCAATAGATATTAGCAAATCTTATCTAAAAGAGAGAGATTACTTCTACTTATAATTAAGCTTTTTTAAATTATTTTTTTTAAAGAAAGTTTGTAAAATGTATATGTATATATGAGATCGAATATGTATATTCACTGAATATTTATTATTGCAATGTCAATCAATATTAAATGTAACAATCGACAGTTTTTTAACGCGAAAAATATATATATCAACTGCGAGAATAATATGTGAGAATAATCGTATATTAATATGTCTTTTATTATTGTGTGGTTTTAAAAACAAATATTTTACCAAGCGTAATCTGTGATTTTAACAAAATGATTTTTTAATAAATTATATATTTGTTAATATGTACAAATGTTTCTTATAATATTGTATAATTTTATATACAAATTGTATATATAACAAATATTAGCGCGCCTTTTACAATCAGCGCGTATATAAGTACGAATGTGTGATATTGAATAAACATATAACAGATAATATGCAAATTTTCTATTTATATTTTATACAATATCTGGTTTTACTTACTTATGATGTGAATAAAATTAATTAAATAAAGCCGCAATTTTTATTCCCAGATTGAAGATTCCTATTCCTTTGTTACAAAAAAATGATACAGCATTATTTAACAGCAGCATAATTAAAAATAATCTTATTAATTCAATAACATCATTAATGAAACAAATAACATTTTATTAAAACAAAAGCATGACATATTTATTTCATTAATACTAATAACTATTGAATTAACAAGATTATTTTCAATTAGGCTGCTGTTAACTAATGCTATCATTTCTTTTTACATGTAGTTAAATTATACATATTAGATTAGTGTAAAAGATTTCTCCATCAATCTTTATATTAAATAACTTCTTACTAAATGAAAAAAAAAAGATATATTGGAGCTTCCCGTAGGCAATTTTGCTTCGTTTCTGCTGAAATTTTGTTTCGCGTATTTACCAAGTACACATAGCCTATAATATATGAAAGGGTAAAAGGCATAGTGACGTAAGTCAAATTTTTTAAATATTGACTCGTGTATATATAAATTGCATTTATGCACACGAGTCAATATTTTAAAAAATTTGACTTACACCACTATGGCTTTTGCCCCTCCATATGTATATAACATTTATTATTATTACGTATTAAAAGACCGACAGATATCTACGATAAAGACTTCATACAGATATTTATTCTCACTTCACATAGATATCCATGACTCACTTAATAGATATCCATTCTTATGCATCAGACATGTTAAAAGCTTAAACATTGCTCAAATCTGCTATGTCTCCATGTGCTATCCCTTCCTCAATATGTAGATATGTTTTAATCTAATTTCTCTCACAAATTTTATCATATTTACGAACATTTCCTCTTCCTACTTTCTACGCGTATAATGCAGTGCCTCCTCTTTCGCTAAAAAGCGCGAAGCGTGCAAACGTGTGTACTCGATACTGTGATGCTTTTAAAAGGGTAGAACGGAAAAAAGGACGTGTACGTGGTAAAGCTTAGCGAGTCACAAACTATATCATCGTACGAAAATACGTGTGTACTCGAAATATTGCGTAATCGATTTGATAATAATACGAGAAAAATTTATACGTCAAGTGTATAGTGTATAGTGTATCATGGACTGATATTTTCCGCGTAACGCATATCGCGTAACCAATCACAAGCGTGAATATGCGTAACAAAAAATGCGAAACGTCTCTGATTGGTTACGCGATACGCGTTACGCGGAAAATATCAGTCCAAGTGGTCTTGATAACTTCATAAAATAAATATTTTACCGGCACGGGCGTGGCACTTGCTTTTTACGTTCAATCAATCGAGCAATATTAGAAATAATGCATACGGAACTGGTGCTGACAGTGCTACATCAGCGTGCCGACACGTAACACGTGGATGTGATCGCGCGGAGTAAGTACAAATCAAAAACTGTCTTACTAGTTTCATTTCTTATTCTTTCATTGTTATGTACACATGTAATTGCCAGGGAAAATCCTATAATTATTCTTCTGCAGTTTGAAAAAATCTTTCTGTTTTACTTTAAATTTAACTTACTTGAATTTCTTTTTTCAATTTCAGATTATATGGTACTAGCCTTATATTATTGCATTATAATAGTATTTTGTATATAAATTATAAATAGTAGTGTAAATAAGAATGCCTAAATGCAAAAAAAAACGTACTTTTTTTTAGAAAAGTTAAAAAAACACAGATACTTGTTATAAACTTATGAATGAAAATATTAATACATGTGCAGATGCTGTTGCTAATTTGACAGAAATTTACAGAATCAATTCTAGTAGCGAACATAATAGCTTTGACGAAATAAATGATAGTGAAAGCTATATTTCTAACGAAAATTTTTCTGATATAAATTGCATTTATGCACACGAGTCAATATTTTAAAAAATTTGACTTACACCATTATGGCTTTTGCCCCTCCATATGTATACAACATTTATTATTATTACGTATTAAGAGACCGACAGATATCTACGATAAAGACTTCATACAGATATTTATTCTCACTTCACATAGATATTTATGACTCACTTAATAAATATCCATTCTTATGCATCAGACATGTTAAAAGCTTAAACATTGCTCAAATCTGCTATGTCTCCATGTGCTATCCCTTCCTGAATATGTAGATATGTTTTAATCTAATTTCTCTCACAAATTTGATCATATCTACGAACATTTCCTCTCCCTACTTTCTACGGGTATAATAAATATTTTAACGGCACGAGCGTAGCACTTGCTTTTTACGTTCAATCGATCGAGCAATATTAGAAATAATGCATACGGAACTGGTGCTGACAGTGCTACATCAGCGTGCCGACACGTAACACGTGGATGTGATCGCGAGTGCGTATAAAACGATTGTCCGATTTGCTTCGATCGTCCGTCGCATATATGGGAGACCATCTCGGGCTTGAAATATTAAACGGTAGATCATTAGATCAGACACCTTCCAAAATCCGTGATTGCGAACAAGTCATTCGCCGAAAGGTTTAAATTAAGCTTTAAAAAAGTCGTTTTTTTTCCAGATTTTTATTATAGATAAACACGTATATACGTATATATCTATATTTTATTATCTATTTATACATATAATATATACATATATCACATATAATATATATATCACTATACATATATATAATGTATATATCACAACTCAAAAAATTTCGATTTTGAGTTAAACCAATAAAAAATCTGCCTAAAATGTTACCTATACGTGCTATAATAGTCTCACAAGTCTATGGGTGCATTATTCCGTTTCACGCATGATATCGTTTATCCTTATTTAACATTCGGTAAACAACAAGGATAAATGATGCATTATGCGCATCATGCGTGAAATGGGATGCACGTAGACGTATATAATAGACTGAGCATTCCCATTTTGGAGAGCTTCCGGTAAGAGGCCAGCAGATATGCTTGCGGAGACGCTTTCTTTTTCTAATCGACACAATTTCCGCAAGCATATCTTTTGTTCTTCAGTGAGCCTATTCTGTAATAACTCTTAACGACAGTTTCGTTATCGTTACCTGTATTGTCGTTGCGTAGCTTTTTTACCATAAATATCTGCGCAACGCAAATATAACGATAACGAAACTGTCGTTAAGAGTTATAGGCCCACAGATCTTGCCGGAAGCTCTACAATGGCAATGTTTGTCAGTCTACTTATATACATCTATGGGATAATGCGCCCTTTATGCGAAATCCGCTGCACGGGGCAGAAGTGTCGTTACTCGTTTAAATTGTCATAAGTGAATTGACAAGTGAATCACAGCAGACCTCTTCAAGTAACAGTACAAGTTTCCTCATAACAAAATATCGCAATTGTAATTGCGTTATAGTTATATCAAAATTCATGTGAAATCTGGAAGACACGAATACCTTATTCGCGAAACTCTTCGGAACGTGAATTTTAGTGGTCAATCAACGGGACCGTCTCGTGAAGCGGGGGGCGAACGCGAAAAATTTCTATATACGCAACTCGACGGAGGAAATATGTATGCCCTTGTACTCTTTATAGATGTAAGATTGAACTTCAGTCGTATGACGTCGCGGTCATCCATCGATCGTGCCCGGACTTTCGACGTGTTTGTCGCTCGCGGACCTCGCGGTACGCGGCTGTGCATCTGTCGAAACGTGAGAGGATCTCTCGTACAATCGGACGAGTTAGTGGTGTCCAGCATCCGGTTTACGTTCGACGGTCAAATGGTCAAATTTGATAACGCCCGTAACGCTCGTGAGAAGGAGAAACATACGTCTTAACTTCCCGTTCGCGTTAAATCATCAATCGTACGTCGGCTCAACCATCGCGTGCAAAGAACGTACGTTAATTGAACAAACACTGCAGTTCTTATTTCTAGTTTCACAATTCCTTTCTTTGTCAGTCAAGTTATTTTTTGATATATTGAAAAATAATTTTACTAGCAGAGAAATTTTCCAAACCCTTCCCCAAAGATTTTCGAACCTTATTTAATACACACAAAGTTTGATAGAAAACTTTTTGCATATATATATATTAAATGCAAATATATAATATCAAACAACTTCGATTTTCTAACTTTATTTAATACATCTCATTAAACTTTCTACACTGAGAAAAAAATACTGTTGCTTCAATTAAATGTGGAATCCCGGGGTGCCAGAAACATAAATAGTTGATTCAATTGTATAAATAGTTGATTCAACTATAGTGTAGTCGTTTTAATAATTCAAATATTGAATCAACTATTTAAATATTGAATCAACTATTTATACAATTGAATCAACTATTTATGTTTCTGGCACCCCGGGATTCCACATTTAATTGAAGTAACAGTATTTTTTTCTCAGTGTATTAAATAAGAAATTAATATCTTAATATCTGTAATATCTATCTTAAAATATAAGATTAATAATCTGCCAATAAAAGATTATCTTTATTTATTTAATAGAAATAATAATATTAAATAAAATTATTTAGAAAATAGAAATCGTGTGGGATAAAAATTTGATAAATTGAAAAAAAGGATTGAAAATTTCCTTTTCCCCGAGAAAGATCACCAAGTATCCCTGCAGGACACGACCGTCCCGAACAGCATTAATGCATTCCGCTGTACCCTCACACCTGCACACACGCACGCATAGGCACGTGCGCGCGCCGTGTATACATGTATGCATGCGGAGATTGCGGAATTTGTGGACAGTGGAGTCAGTGGAGAGCCGAGCGGGCCAACGGGCGTCTCTCTCACGGTGGCTCATCTCGCAAACGGAACGGAGGCGCAACGGAGCTCCGATTTTCGCCGGAGTAGAGCGAGAATGGTGAGACGTCCGCGTCTGTTCGGAATGCCGATGCGTCGCGACGCGCTCCGCTGGACCCTCTAGAGATTCTCGCAATTGTGCAAACGACAGAGAGAGAGAGAGAGAGAGAGAGAGAGAGAGAGAGAAGAGAGAGAGAGAGAGAGAAAGAGAGGCGACGCGTGTGCGTGCACTTTGCACTGCGTGCGTGAGGTCGTTGCATCGATGGGAACTCCGTCGTACTCTGTCTCTCGTTGCCATTCAGCCATTTACCGTGCCATGCGTTTTCACCCGCCGAGCTGCCGCTCATCCGTCGTAAATTGAACGTTACTAATTAACGCCGGAATTCCTCGTCAGTGCATTCATCAGAATCACACCTGGCCGTCAGTTATGCGGAGGTAGAGCTAAAGGTTATCTTATCTTGCGACACACGTGCGAGATGCATCCGCAAACAATTGCTGTGCATACGTGCGGAAATTAAATGATAAGATTGATAAGACGGCAAACGTATACGATATTGAAGTTTAATCTGCATATTGTAATTTGCGTCATTCGACATGAGAGACCAGGTCTCGTCATTATCTTCTTGACACGTCATTGTTTGGCTGTTTAAATATTCATGCGGTACACATGCAGTTCTTGCAAGTGACTTGTGATGCTAAACGAACTGCCAGTTTCCTTATTATTTGGTATAAATTTGATGCAAGTACTAAGTTTCTCTTGGACATTACATTGTAAAGAAACATGTCAATTATATATTTAATTCAATATACATATATTAATTCAATTCCTTCTTGTTGGAATTGAATTAAGGCTGGGATAGATAAAACATTTTGCATTAAAATACCTAGATGCAAAATAATAGTATAGTGAACATTGATATATAAAATATATGTTATATTTTATTTAAAAAATATATTGTTATGTTACAAGCTGCAATATCGATGCAATTTAAAACAACATCCAGGATAATATTATCGGACTATTTCAGGGTTCAACAGGATAAGTTTCAATTGTATTGAAATTGTAGTGACAGAAGAAAAATATTCACATCTGTGATATTCGGCAATACATCATACCATTATCATACCATATATTATGATAAGTGAAAGCCCGTGTCTGTCTCGTACAGCAGCCAACAACACAACAGTGCTCTCTGATGCAGTCAGTCTCGCGTATCAGTTTGAGTTGGGATCAACGTCATTCTTATACTAACAATCATATGCCTGAATATGTAAGAAGATATGTCTTTGGCATGCCTAAATAATTTCATTAACTTGTTTAGATTGAGATTACATTAATCCTTAATCTCGTTATATTACTCGTTATATTACTTTTGGAGCAAATGATCAAACAGTGAACTGTGCATTATCAATTTATTCTGACATATCATAAACGTTTTATTTTAATTTTTTTAATTCTTTTGTGATATTTCCGAGAACAATAAAAGCAGTGCTCGTGTTTTTTAATAGACGAGAAAAAATTAAATTTATGGTAAAGAATTACATTGCACAAAATTATGTTTATTTAGTCTCAATTAATCTAAAGCTGATGATGTTTTATACTTGACAGAAATAAACTGAACAAACATGAGGGTGACAGCGTGCCATTTTCGACGCTGCGTAATAGCAGGACTGTCCGCAGCACTTTTATTTTGCGTCATTCAAGTAATACGAATAGAGTTAGGATTTAATGAATCTGATATGTCAAATTTAAACAAATTGTGAGTGATATTTTTAGTATTTTTACTTCAGTGCCAAATGTTGATGTACATTTTTACATTCTCTGATTTTTAAATACTTTCAGAATGTACATATCACAATTGATCAAAGAATCAGAACAGTCTTATGTGAGGTACGTATATGATATTCTCCCTTTAACAAGTGAGCTGAATTGCACATAACATTCCAGTTAATATTTTGTATTTGGCAAGAAAAAAGCAAAGCACATTATGCATGTCAGCTTTACACTTGTTATTTATAATTCTGATTATGTATTTATTATTCATTACTTTTTATTAATTGTACAGAGATGGTATTGTTGCGTGCAAGTTACCTCAGTTGAATATCTCTCGTCCGGAAATAATGAAGTTCATACATGATGTGCCACCCTTATCTTGTGGACCAGGAGATTGGGTCATAGTGGAAGGTTCAAGACTTGTTATTACTAACAAAGCGAAGACGAAACACGGACAAATAAGATGCATCTTCAGTGGTAAGTTAAAAATAATATTCCCTATATACTTGTTATATGAATAAAAATATCGTAATGATTTCCAATAATTAGCGCAAAATTATCGCACAATCATTTAACATTATTCTATTTAGTAATCCATACTGTTATCTTTTTTCAGAAATTATTAGAACAGATGACTACGATACAAAATTGTTGGACGGTATAGAGGCTGATGATTTTTACATTTTGAGGGAGAGCGATTTTGCAGACGTCAGATGCAAGTCGAAAAGTGGAGATGTGTTAGTTAATTTGCTTATTTACTTTCAAAAACGTACCCACTATTATTCCACTGATAGTGAATATGTTTAGGTGGCACAGTATACTCGCTGGCGTGAAATATGATCCGTATATCAAACAGAAGCACAATTGGGAGAACGTGCCGGACACGGGCCTAAAATTGAACGTGCTTATGTTCGGCTTCGATTCGCTGTCACGAAACACGTTTGTTCGCAAACTCCCCAGGACTTATCGTTTCATAAAACAACTGAATGCTCTGGTGCTAGAGGGATACAACATTGTAGGGGATGGCACACCGCAGGCACTTATTCCGATCCTAACCGGCAAGATCGAACTTGAATTACCGGAAACGCGGAAACGAATTCACAATGCGAATTACGTTAACGTATATCCTATGATATGGAATAAATATGAAGAACACGGATACATAACAAGTTTTATGGAAGATGTACCGCATATCGGAACGTTTACTTATCGCCTGAAAGGATTTGATAAGCAACCGACTCACCACTATATGCGCACCTATTATCTAGCCGCTTCTCCATACTTTAAAACATATAATAAATTCTGCATAGCTGGCACTCCACGTCATATGGTATTAAATGCAATATAAATTTATATGAATTTACTGATAAGATAAAAAAAGAAAGCAACGTCAAAAAAAAGCTGAAAATATGCTTCAAAATTTTGATTTGTGTTAAATCGCAATACAATTTAAACTTGTTAAAGCTATATATTATTAGAGCAAACGAAATTTCTTTTTGATTGATATCCTTGTTAAACTTTTATTTGGTTCTGTAATTATTGAGGCATATGTATTTATGTAGGTGATGATGAATTACATAAAAACGATATTCAACACGTATAAAAAGCAGCCAAAATTCGCGTTTGGATTTCATGGAGAACTTTCTCACGACTCTTACAACGATATCGGGGCAGTGGACGATGATTTATATTCTTGGGTGAAAGATCTTTATGATCTCGGACATTTGAACAATACCATTTTAATTTTGATGAGCGATCATGGACACAGGTTTGAATGCCTCTTATATATAAATAGTGTTAATGCTCTATATCTTTTACACTTCATACATACGCAACCAAGCATTATTTCCGTTTTATAGATTCGCAGACATTCGTAACACTTTGCAAGGCAAGCAAGAGGAAAGATTACCGTTTTTCTCCTTCATTTTTCCACCTTGGTTCAAGCAAGCCCACCCACAAGCATACGCAAACTTTGTGTACAACACACAATACTTAACATCACCATTTGACATACACAAGACGTTGGAGAACATACTTGACTTTGATACACCAAAAGATGGGGATCGTCGTCAAAGAGCCATCAGTTTGTTTGATAAGGTAAGTCTGATAAGTTAATGCCAAAAATTAATTCACCAGTTTAATTTTGTTCTATTAATAGAGTACAAACATGAAAAAGAACTCGTCAAATGTAAAATTATACCCTTATCTGCAATAAGAATAAAGATCATTATTATATGTATTTTATATCTGATTAAACTCAACGAAATTATATCAGTATTAATCCTTTGTTAATCATATAATGTATATTAATTACAGTTGTGTGTACTTTATAAATATAATTTTAATGCATTATAATGTCTTTTATAAATATCAGAATTAAGATTGAATCTTGTTATCATTCATAGCAACGTATTTAACTTTTGTCAATTTGAGATAAAATGTTAACATCTACATTTAAAAAAAAATGTAAAATATAATGTCGTATACTTAAAACAAAAGGAAAACTAATCAGGTCCAAGTTTTTTTACCATTTGATATTTTGATAACTGACAATTCTTATAATGCAAAGGACTAATGCAAAAAAAACGCCACTCTTTTATGTAGTAGCAGCTGTAATTTCATGTAGTAATTTAGTAATTATGCGAAACATTGGTTGACTCATGCACGCATACTATCTAATAGCAGTAATTCGGGACGATACGATTCCAAGAATACTTCACAAGTACGAGATAAAACGTTACACTTGAGTAAATATCAAGATCATAATTAAATGTCTTTTTAATTATAAATCTAAAATTATACGACCAAAAATCTGCGCGAAGAGAAAATTACGATTATTGAATGAGATTATCAACAAGAGAAGATACACAATTTCCATCTCATTACGATACTGTAGTAATTAAACATTCTTTTATGAAAACGTAGTTAAAAACACGATAATATCTTTCGATATACGGTTTTAGAACTGACGTAAGCACAAGGCACTTTATCTTGACTATTACTCATCGAAACAAACGCCTTATCGAGTAGTCGAGTTTTCTTAAAAATTAAAAAAGTTATCTGCGATATGAAATAATGGATTAATAAATCTTCTAAAGAGTTTCAGAAACAGATAAGTTACCGTAAATCACTTAATCTTTCTTGAAAATACGAAAGCGGATATTAAGTATTAATAAAAAACACAATAAAGCGATAAGTGAATATATAAACACATGTCCAAAGTCATCCACATCACGTGTACAGATTTAATTTTTATCTTAAAAAAAAAATTTCGAGAACTTTGGGCAAATCTTGGGAAACAGATTAGCCGCGAAATGTATCACTTGTAGCACAACACGAGCTCTGACTAACACTGGTGAATAAAATGTCGCTCTGTCTGTAGAATATCCCCACTACTTCGTACTTCGAGATTGCGACTTGCGACTCATTTACTGATCGTATCGGTTCTTTTTCACAGAGATAATTCTGTTCCTACTTTATGATTAACACACACAGCGCGATCTTCAACTACTTTTAGAAACTACATAACGAATTGTTGAATCAACTGTAATTACTGCATAACTATAACGACAAAATTTACAAATTTGTAACTTTTCTCACGATTAAATGTATGAGAAAAGAAAACGAGAGTAAAATTAATGTGATACTTTAGGTGCCTCTAGATAGAACATGTGCAGATGCCTTCATAGAGCCTCATTGGTGTGCTTGTCTCGGGTGGAAAGAAGTTTCAATTGACGACACGAACGTTGTGGCCGCTGCCAACTACTTTGTTCAATTCCTTAATGGCTACACCGAGGATCATCACGATATATGCGCGATACTACATTTGGACGAAATCTTATGGGCTGCTAAGCTCATACCCACCAAAGGTACACTGTGTGCAAAATGTATCGTTTATCATATTATATTTATAGACAAAACTAATATCTGTGATATCTTAGGTTTACTTAACTTCCGAAAATCCGGAGATCAAGACGGTTTTATAGGTGATTTCAGTGCCAAAACTAAAGTAATGACTGAGATTTATCAATTGAAAGTAAGAACAGTACCAGGTGACGCGTTGTTCGAAGTTAGCATTATTCAGGATCTTTTAAAGAATACTTTTCATACTAAGGTAAGTTCAGGGAAGCGATTTGACTGAGGGAGATACAAGTATTTTATGAAAATCAATGTCGTTTTACAGATCTCCGATGTTAGCAGAATTAATATGTATGGGTCTCAGGCGAGATGCGTGGAAAACTCGCTGTTTCATTTACGCAAATATTGTTATTGCAAGGAATAGGTGACGCTTACCTAGCATAATTTTCAACATTGTTCATACAAGAACAGTGTGTGGATCGAACCATCAATCAAAATAAATCTTGATTGTAGGGACATTTAATTTTAAACAAAAGTGCTGTGATTAATATCATTTTCGTTTTTTGCTATACGAAGTAGCACACATTAGACTAGTGTTATATTTGTCTTGAGTGATTTACCGATAAAAATGCAGCTTAGAGAAATATCATATGGTACATATCACTTCTAAAAGATTTCTCATATTTATCATAGTAACGATTATACAGGTAGCTACGTTCCAATCTATGATGCAAGATATTTTATTTTACATGTTTTGCATATTCGAAAGATTTCGATAAATTTTTGCTTTTGCATAATATCGCTCGAGATTATAATACATAATAATAATGTATACGTATAGAATATATACATAATTGATTATGAATAAAAGTGCGTATAAATAATAATCTTCGGCGATTAGTTATAATATAGATTATAATCTTCGAATTATTTAAAATTTCTGAAAAATGCATTAACGTTTGCATTTTTAAATTTTTTATTTAGAAATAATATGTGTGCCAACATAGTGTAATAATAATTACGATTGTAATAATTTCAAATTTTTCGAATATGTTTTTATTAGGGAAATTATATTTTTAAATTATCAATTTTTTGACAATGAATATTGTGCGGATAATAACGATAGTATGGATTGTAAAGAAAAATGCTTGTAATACAAGCAAGATATGGTGATTAGCGTTTAAGAATTTTTAAAATTATAATGCATCTATATGATAAAAAAACACAAGCTAATATATGCTAGTCATATCTAAGTCACAAGAACAACGGGCTAAAACTCGTCATTCAAACAAAATACCCTTTCTCACGAGAGCAAGAAGCTTTAAAAATAGATATTTTATAGAGCGAATGCTTTCGTGACTTACTGTATACCTACATTTAAGATTATCTCTAAATAAAAGATTGCCGTAATCTTTCTGTATGAATCTCACAAGTGTTACACACTTATATATTTATATATTTCTGGACTGTAATACGATCATACGTATGTATAATTTATGTGAATGTCGATATATTTTGCTAGAAATTATCTATTTAAAAGGACTGAAGAGTAAATAACAATTAATGAGTATGCGATAATATTATATGCGCGAAGAAAGACTTGCATGTAAGTGCTTTAATTTTGATGGAACACTAACTTGGTTTAATATTAAAAATGAAATTGAATCCTATATAATGACAGTCTTTATAACTTTTATGTGATGAATGAAATGACTTGTGTATTTCATATGTGTGTAAAAATTATATACATACGTAAAACAATAATATTCTAATTGAATAATTCTTTCTATATAATAAGGAAATTGTATTTAATTAAATTATAAAAATGATATGCAGAGATAAATATAATTAAGCTCGTTTTGCAATCAAATAAAAAATTATCTTGTATGAAATGCAAAGACTATATTATTGACATTATCACGAATCTTTTTACGTACATAAGATTTAAACTAGGATATATTAAGATTTCTGACTATACCTAAGAAAATATATATGAGAAGAGCGATTATTAATTAGGATGATATCTATAAGAGAACAAGTACGTATTGTAGTGAAATCAGATTCAATCTGCAGGATAGTACCCACCATATTGATGTATGAAAGTCGTAATTTCGCGAGAATTAGCATCTATCAATAGGAATGCAATATTTTGCCTGTTGCTGGAATCAGATGGGAAGTAATCTTGGCCTTTGCCATCCTTAGCAACTATTTCTAACACCAACGTGCTCACGAACAAATCATTCGAAGTATTCTGTTTCTGCACTCTAGACAGAATACAGTATAAAACTTCAGCATTTCCATATTTTTAACTTCTGTTAGAATAACTTAATTTTGACAAATATTAGTAACCTTATGAGATCCTTATAGATACTTTTAGTAACATCCAGGTACGGCTGTAATACATCCTCAAATTGACATAATGTTCCACCGAGAACGAGCATTTGAAAGATTCGGAACGCAAATTCAAGTCTTTCATCTTCCGAATACAGACTGTATTCTTCTGACTCCTCATCCAAAAGCATCTAAAAATTGTGAAAAGTTAGGAATAACATATGAGAAACATCCAACACACGCAACAAACACTTTTCACAATTTGCTACTGCTTAAGATAATTCAAAAACGGATTTTGGCATCGTGAATTATTAAACAATTCAATATTGCAAGAAAAAAAGAAATCACAGTTTATCTCACAAATATCTTACACCACGCAGATTATCAGACACTAAGAAATCTTCTACTTGTAAGTCAAATCTTTTACATATCATTCCGGAATTATGCACAATCCCATTATCTGGATCCTTCAGTTTGTTAAAGAATGACATACTTAAGACTGAACACGGTACTTGTTTTACTTGCACATTTGACGCTCGTATACCTAACAAATATATATATTTTTAATTCAAACCAGTTTATTCGCATAATAAATTTCCTAAAAATTACAGATGTTACAATACCTTGTTTTACCCAGGCACAGCCTTGTTTGGACAGCAGTGCTTTTGCGACGGTGTCATCTTTAAAAAACGCCTACAAATTTATGACTCTCAGTGAAGAATATGAATTATATAAAAATTTATTGAACGGTTATAGCGTTTCTTTACATTTTTCTTTCTTTAATAAAAAAAATCAATAAATGTAAATCTCTTCCAAGGCAAAAAGATTACTATAATTTTTATATTCTTTTGTTCCTCGCCACGATGAGATTCTATGTGATTAAAGAAAGATTCATGCAAATTTATTAAAATATTCAAGATCATCTGTAACATCTTGCATAATTCCGAAGAACTATCGTTCTCGTTATTGATATGAGAGCGAACTTACATCAGCTAGCTGATATTTATGATACTGCTGAAACGGCTCGTTGAACGAAAAATTCTGGATGATAAAGTTCCCTTTTAAGCCCCTAAAAACATGACGATTTTTAATGTATCACCTATTGAGTTAATTAGAGAAATAACTGTGCGCATTGTAAAAATGGTGTTAACTAAAATATCAATGTCACCATTTACACAGAAACTCCTGCGTATTTTTATCGTTAATCCCGACGTAGATTTTCTCATTCAGCGGCACGAACGTGAATTTCGGATCAATCTCCATTTTTACACACCTCAACGCACCTGCGATTACCATGGAGACAACACGTGTACATGGCTCGCAATGCTCGCATACCGGTGTTCACGTACCTGCGTGATATACTTTATTTGTAAGGAAATCTTAAAAAATGCGAAAATAATTTGCTAAAGATAAGTAAAAGAAAAAGAAATAATATTTGACATGATATTTTTGTCGGACCGGAACCGTAAACCGTACGGAAATTTTATAAAGCCTATAGGACTGGAAACGAAATCGGTACCGTTAAGGGGTTAGTCTACCCTGGAGAGCAAAAATTGAGCAATTTTTTGAAAAATTCAGGAATTTTTTTCTTGACGCCAAAAACGAGGAGAGAAAAAAAGCTCCGTCATTCCGAAGACAATACAATATAGTTAATGACCATATTTTTTTTTTTGTTTCAGACCACCCACATGTCAGAAACCATGTACACCGTCTGACCACCTCTAAAAAACATGGTTGCGCGCGAAGGTGTGCCTCATCGCCATATTAAAATTTTTTTACCCCAAAAAATTTGTACACGTTCTTGAAACCCTAATAAAGATAATGCAAAAAAAATCATTCATGTATCACCGATATTTTGTCTGAAATTAATTCCTGAAAATTCGCTTGTTTTTTTGCTCTCCAGGGTAGACTAACCCCTTAAATTATTTTCGGGTCACGGTTTTTTTTCAGTTCAGACACTACCGTGTCTCTTGATTTGCTTTCGATGCATATTACGTTTATTTTTGATAAAACTAAAGTGCGCGCGGGGGGCAAGAAATAGGACACAATATTTTCTAAAAAATTACAAAATTTATACTTTAGCACGTTAATTGCTATGGTGATTACCTCTATGAGTGAAAAAATGAGTTCATTAGGAATCATTTCTGTCTCTGTTTAGCGAATTTTAATTGGTCAATGTTTTTTATTGTTCTCGAAAAGTAGAAAAGGACGGATTGGCTTCTTAATTCTTCATTTCATCAGTTCCGTTTTCTTCTAGAGTAGAGTTTATATTCCAGTATAGTATATCTTAAAAAAAAAAATTTTTTAAGGTGCCAAATGTATGTACCCATCACAAATTATACAGAATTATTATATAAAACTGTTTTAATTTATACTGAAACAAGTTTTTTTTTTAATTAACGTCCTCTGCAAGGATTACCTCATTTTACGGACATTATTTAATTATTATCGTGTTCTCCTGATGTTCTCCAATCTCCATCAGCTCTTATACAAAACACAGATTAGTGGGCCTATTCTGTATATAAGGACCAAAGCACAGACTTTTGCACAACACAAGCTGTGCTTTGGCCTTAATTCTTAATAGTTTCATTGTCGTTATATTTGCTTTGCATAAATATTATATGTATAAAGTAAAAAAGCTGCGCAACGACAATAACGATAACGAAACTATCGGAAGGGAGTTATAGAATAGGCCCGGAATAAGGCCATAGATCCAGTAAACTACATATCACAGTCTTTTGCAAAATGACTACCCGTTAGCATTTAACTTCAACACAATTAATATCAGAATTAAATCTCTGCTTAACAAATGTACTTGCAAACAGAACGAACTTTCACCTCCGATTGAAGAGGAACGACGAACTTGGTTTACGGTTCCATATGTCTCGAATATTTCTGAGAAATTTAAAAGAGTTGTTAAAGATCAAAATGTTAACTTGTCTTTTTACAGTTTGAACAAACTTAAGAAATTTATTAAAGTACAGAAGGATATTCTTCCAATTCAATCTTAATAAAAATGTTGTATATAAAATATCTTGTAAAAATTGCGACGCTTCATATGTTGGTCAGACGATGAGACAATTAAAGACTAGAACTTCAGAACATCGCAAATATATCCACAGAAATACAACTACTCAGTCTGTCATCACTGAACACAGAATAAATTTCGATCACGAATTTGATTGTCGAAATGTCGAAATTTTGGATAAAGAAAAATATTTATCTAGGAGACTAGTTTCTGAGATGACCCATATCAAGTTGCAAAAGAATAGTCTTTTTTCCAACATAGTTTCTGAAACTTCGAATCAGTAAGCTCAATGTGGTATGAAGAACGTTTAATTTATTTTAATTTATACCGCTGAAGATGGCTCAAAGTTGAGTCGAAACGTACGGATTGATGTAAATCACAACGACCAATAAATCAGTAATTCTGATGTTACGCACGGAGATCTGCGTCTGACCTTTATAGCCTTTACTTCTCTTATTTCAATTTCGAGGGTCCTTATACTATTTTATTGGATTTTTATTTTACATATTTATTAACCTTTGACTGCGTGTCGACTAGAGTTCTAAATTTCTAAAATATTGTAGGGGAGACCGGGGCTAAAAGGTCAACGGGGTTGAAGCGTCAAATCAAATATCTCGGAACCTGTATATTGTGTGAACTCGCTATTAACATTGTAAACGCTGCTTATGGTACCCATGTGACCAACGGAGTTTCGGCAGGTTACCTGCCGTATTATGATTTTTACGAGGGCAAACGTGTTTTCGGAAGGTGAAAGTTACATTTTCTGCGCGTGGAAATTTTGTAATATCTGCAATAATATTTGCTCTCCAAATCTCGAGGTACATGATTATAAAGAGTAATGCATGCTGAACACGAATCCAGTGTAGTTTTTTCATTATCGTTGATGTCTAATATTTCGTGGGCGATCAAACCTGAAACTTGTGTTTGGGGCTAATCGGTCAGTAAACAGTCCAGATGCATTTCCAAGGCATTTCCAGGCTCATTGCATATGGAATATGGATGAGACGGGAATTACAACCGTTCAGACACCGAATAGAGTCATCGGACGTCGAGGAGTGAAACAAGTCGGGCGAGTGACTTCTGCGGAAAGAGGAACCCTCGTAACTATTTTTTAATAATGTTTCGCATAAAAATTTTAAATAAATTTTTAAATTTTTCTCTTAAAAAACAATTATTAAAATGTATCCTATCATTTTTCAGGATTAGATGTACGTATATGTATTGAAAATGCAGTGTGACGTTTAAACCCCGGCATTTTTGAGATTTCAATTTTTCCACCGTTGTCGTTTTTGCTCTATACCGATTAAACAAAGCGACGTAGACAAAAATTTCCTATATAAATTTTGTAGCTAAAGGTTCACTCTTTACAGTGGTATACCACATTTAACTACAATTATTTATTTTGTTGTTAAAAATCGGCACCGAAAAAAAACTGACCTTTTAGCCCCGGTCTCCCCTACGTATTCCTTTAAATTAAATTTTGTGTACAAAATATATATATTTTATGTGATATTACTCATTCTAATAAATATACTTGAAATAATACTATTATTTTACTTCTTTTTCATGGCATTATATTTAATTTTTTTTGTGTTTTTCAAATAAATATTAATTATTTGCATGGTCTGATCAGATCAAGGAAGCGCAAGGTGACAATTTATTTAAATTTATTTAAAATGGGAACGTATGCATAATGTAAGCCTGATCTACAATGTGTTCTTTGTTTCCTGTTTTTTGCTCTTTTAACCTCTTTCTAGTCTCTTCTGAAATTCGTCAATTTTTATCTTGGACGACAGAGAACAAAAAACAACGCCCTAGAGGTGCGTTCGGGGAGACGCTATTAGCGCTGACAACGTCATTCTATCTCTGTTACTTACTGAAAGTAGCCGCAACGGGCACGGACTAGTTCGGACGTGTTTTGTCCGAAAGGAACATTTTTTTTAAGTATTGCGACTGTTACTGTCTGCATTGTGTTATCATTATCAGTACCGTGTATCGGCGCCTTTCGAGGCCTACAACTTTTTTTTACGACGCCGCTAGCGGCTTATACGACGAGTGGTTCGCCCTGGCCATTATTTGAGCAGTATTGCTTTCCGGCCATAATTAAAAGAAGAAGAAGAAGACTTACTGAAAGTTGAACAAGGACAGAGCACGCTCATAGCGCTAAAAGCGCGCTCCGCGAACCCAGCCCAAATTTGTCCTGGAAAAGTAGAAAGAATGCGCCTGGGGCATCGCTTGTAAACAAAAAATAGGCGCGAGCGAGAGAGTGGGGAGCGCTCGCCCGGCGACGAGCAGTAAGTAGCGCAGAGACCACGAAAGCTATATCGGTCTCCTCGAAAGTATAATAATATATATTCCAACCTTGACTTCGCGCCGACTTAATTCAATCGGTGGAAGATATATGTAAGAAGATATGTAAGATACTGGTTGGAAGATATGTAAAATAGAAATAAAAATAAAACTTTCGGGAGATTTTACTACTCCAACCGGAACTGTGTTTCAAGTGTGACAAATTTAGTGGCGCGTAGTCAAGGTTGGAAGATAAGGTTGTAAAATGCAAATAAAAATAAAACTTTCACGCATTATTTACAGCGCCTGGTTCTTAGTTAATAGCCCACGCGTAAAGTGGGTTTTTTCCGTGTTTATTTTTCCCAGAACCGTTGCTCTTGCAACATTGAGATACAGCCTGCGTTCGTTTTCTTCCACTGGGAACATATACTATATTAAAAATCTATAATATACGTAACATACCTTATATATTTTTAGTATAGTACATGCTCCCAGTGGGAGAAATTGGGAGAAAACGAACGCAGGGACAATATAAGCCCGTAGACTTGCATAAATGTAGTTATTCTGTTCCTGTCCATCAGAGAAGAGACATCACTGTTCAACGCAACATGACGGACACAAGCAAAGTTATACCTTTCTATTATTCGCCAAGCGGTGACACGGAGGAGAATAAGGTCAGTCCTATACCATTCTCCTTTTTCCTCTTTCAATTTTATATTTCAATTCTCCGTTCAATTTAACTTTCGTATCTTACTTTTCGTTTCATTATTGATCTCATGCACAATAAAATGAAAGTCATGATTTTCGTATAGAAACTTTTGGAGCCGCTTGAATACGTTGTTTCGGAACGTTTCGCGCTCACGTCTTCAGAATTATTCTCCGTATGATGTCGAGTCACTGATTCTCCGGCACGCGGTCTTTTCGACGATCGATTCTCTAATTACAAAGATAACTGGCTATCTGCACTCCATATCCATACTCCATTTTTTGATACTTAAAAAAATAAAAATTGACCAGTGAATGAACAGGGTCCAGTAAATGAACAAAATCATTTATATTTTAAATATGAAAAAAATCATGGGTCGAAGGTAAATAATTTTGTGATAAAAATTAACAGAAAAATTCACAGATGGCGTTGAGATAAATATTTTCATGCTTATGGGATGACGCGTGGCGTGACGTGGCCACAGTCTTACATCCGTGGGCGTGGCTCTGTGGCTTCGCGAGTGATTAGTAACTCAAAGGTCCGTAGTTTGATTCCGGCCCAGCCTTCATCCCACATATACCTCGTTTAAGAGGTGAAATGCCCATTTTAACGGGAAGTTAAGGATTAAAAGTTTCATATGGATTAATAATCCGTTTAAGAATTTCCGAACATTGAAAAAGACACGCCGATTATGGCTATTTACGACAAGTGGTTTTAAGACACGCCGATTACGGCTATTCACGATAAGTGGTTCGCCCTGGCCATCTTAAGAGCAGTACTTATTGCTCGCAGGCCAATAATTGAAGAAGAAGATTTTCATGCTTATGGCGTGTAAGCTACTAAGAGGTTAATTTTGCGGAGGTTGCGATTTTACGTTTGGATAAGCGTTATAATGGATTTTCGAGGGTAAATATTGCATCATATAAGTAAAGATAGAGTCAATATTTTATTTTGTCAAACATTTTTCTGTAAATTCGTAAAAATACGCTAAATATAATGATGTCTATTCACCGGTGTGATTTTCTAACCTTTTCCCAGTGAATGAACATGTGGGCTCTATTTTGGTAATTAGGTAGTATCTAGATAGTAATGGATAAATTGACTTGACATTTTTAATTTTCGACATCTTTAATTTAAAAAAAAAACGTCCCTAGCTACATATGATTCAATAACCACAGAAGATCCTGCTGTAAATGTTGATCAAATTCCAAAAAATAAAAAAAGAGTAACTAGTAAGTCTACGTCGAAGAAAAAGGAATTAGATAATTCTGAGACTGAAAAGAAGTAAAGTTACTTCAATCCCCGATTCGAGATAAAACTATTCTCAAGAGTCTCAAGAAGCCAAAAAAGCTTTATGTTAGTTAGATTAGCTTTATAATACATAGGTTTATATGCTTTATAGTATTATTCCAGTGCAAAAATAATATTCTGTGATTGTTAAAATTTTAAAACTTTAATTATTAAGACATCTATATACATTAGTAGGTATGTATCTACATGGAACACTTGTTCATTCACTGGTAAGCAGCCGTTCATTTACTGACAATTCTGTTCAGTCACTGGTATATCGGTCCTTTTGTCACTTTTCCATTTATTTTCTAAATGTTTTATTCTGAAAGCACCTTTAATGTTTTTTTTATAATCAGTATGATATATTGTATCAACTACACCGATGCTGAAAGTGATACGGATAATAATTTTATTTCACGTCTCTAATGAATAGGAGACGCCGCTTATTTGTTTATTCACTGGTCAGTTCACCCTATACGATTGTCCGAACAATTTTCTAAACGAAAATTATTCATTATTTTTTGCACGAAATATTCGACGTTTTATAACAAGAAATAAAGAATCTTAATTTTTATTTTCAGGTTTTGGAGCCCGTAACGTGGCACGGCACCTCATCCTCATACTCCTTCAGCATCTTCACTAAAAGTGGGTTGCCTCCTAAACATTCAATTTCAATCCTAATCTTCTTGTTCAGTTCTTGAAGTGTGTCCCTCGTGTACTTAAAGGAACCGAAACTCTCTAATAAGTTGACACAGTAACATTTAATGTCGGTATCCGTAGTTCGTTGTTTTAAAATATCTTTAGGCATTATTAAGGATATATGTTTAAATTTTATAAATTATAAAAATTTCGAACGTAAATGCGTATTTAATAAATAATTTCCTACGTCAAGTAAGTACATATTTTATCTTAAACATAATGTTTCTTAAAGGATACTTATTATTTGCCTGCCACGATCGCGTCTAAGTGCATGTATAATTGGAAAGCTGAATTTCCCTTCGGTCAGATCGTCGCAATAACTTTTATCGTTAATGTCCTTACAAACACACATGTTGCAATAATCGTTGTGTATTTGATGATAATATCCCATTAAATTTAGTAGGGATGAAAAATCTTTTTCACAGGTAGAAAATAGTTTCATTAATTTTACCATTAATTTTATCAGCCAACCAGCCTCTATAAAATTAATTCCAATACATGTCCATTCTTTGACCTCTGCTAAATTCCAGTCGTTGCTCTTGCAACATCGAGATACAATATAAGCCCGTAGACTTGCATAAATTTTCCTATTCCGTTCCTGTCCATCAGAAAAGAGACATCACTGTTTAACGCAACATGACGGACACAAGCAAAGACCTCTCTATTATTCGCTAAGCGGTAACACGGAAGAGGATAAGGTCAGTCCTATACCATTCTCCCTTTTCTTCTTTCAATTTTATATTTCAATTCTCCGTTCAATTCAACTTTCGTATATTACTTTTCGTTTCATTATTGATTTCATGCACAATAGAATGAAATTCATGATTTTTGTCGTATAGAAACTTTTGGAGCCGTTTGAATACGTTATTCGATGTACTGAAAAACATAGGCGTACAAAATAGTTACTAGCACTGTATTGATTACAATCAGTACTAATTCGAAGCTCAACAAAATCGAGCCAATATATTATTTTGTTAAATACAACATAAATTAAGTTATCTATTTTTATATCTTAATTAACAGGCAGTTAAAATCTTAATTGAACAATTACTGTATGTTCAAAGTTACAAATCATGTTATAAACATGTTATAAACATGTTACAAATCATGTTTCAGGCCAGAAGAGTCTTCCAGCGTGGGACTTGTTTATCCTAGCTATGATACAGCTTTTAAATTGCTGCTATTGGCAAGGTTTTGCTCCGCTGTATGGCGTCACATAACAGACTGTGATGAAACATATAATTATTAGGAACCAGTAAGTTTATAATAAATACTTCTCTCAATTTTCAACATAGTAAACTTAAAAGTATTATACTTTGCATGTTACATCTGATTTTTCTTTAAGAAATATTAAAAGTACGATTCTTTCTTTCATAAAGACAACTATATTATCCCTAAAATATTCTCAGTAAGCAAAATGTTAACTATATTGCAGCAGATTGACATCAACTGTATCAGCATTAAGTTTGTATCCTGCCAGAAGGGCATGCCGATATAAATCAGCAGAAACTGAAAAAAATCTGTCATTTTTTTCGTAATTATTTAAATAGAATCATTTAATTGTTACAAATGGTATCATTTAAGTGGTTACAAAATGACAGGTTCTGCTCGGTTCCTGCAATCAATCTACCATCATATTCTGTTACATTTCTGCTAGCGATTTTGCTATTTGAATCAATACGAGCGCGACAAGTTTCTCCTATTCTTTGATGTTTTTAATAGATATCGTATACTTCGATGCAATGCATTTCGCTGTATCTACTATTATGTCCTGTCTTAGAGTCATTACTTGCTCTACGGAACAGGCCAGCAAACGTGGGAGTACAGTCCTGAATATGCCTTACGTTCGTATATGTACTTACTACTTCATATGGTACCAGCAAAAATTTATAATTACTTATTGGATCCAAATCCCGCGCTAGTTTTCTACTTTACGCGATGCTTCCTGTCTGTGGGTTGTACATTGTCTGAAGTATACTTTTACAAGTACGTTTTTTCCCCTTAAAACTAACACCTATATAGCAAGGATCACTATTGCATCACGCTTTATGGCATGTAACGCTTTATGTTTTCTAGGAATGTCTCTCGCGAATTCGGGATTCATGTGGCGAGGCTTACTTTAATATTCCTTATTCTCAGCTCTGGAATGTATATCTCCAGTGCTGCATTTTTACCATCGTTTTTTTCGATGTAAGTAAAATTACAAAATAAGAAATATATTCGCATCTCTCTCGATACATACTTTATCCATATCATTGTTTATCACAGGTATCTGAGTACTGTTGCTATAGCAGCTTGGTATGTTCGCCAATATGAATTGGCTATTTTTGCTACCGCTATCTCTTCGTTACTTGGATGGCCGCGGGATTAGCTGCACTGCTCGGGTAATTTTTTATACTAACGCGGACATATAGTGCTTTTGGCACGATACACATTCTAATAAAGAAAAAAATTTATTTTCCTTGTCTCACTTTTTAGACTTCCCATCGCCGTTGAGATGTTAATACATAAACGAGGCATCATTCTATTGTGCATGAGATCAATAATGAAACGAAAAGTAAGATACGAAAGTTGAATTAAACGGAGAATTGAAATATAAAATTGAAAGAAGAAAAGGGAGAATGGTATAGGACTGATATGACTTTATCCTCCTCCGTGTCACCGCTTGGCGAATAATAGAAAGGTCTTTGTTTGTGTCCGTCATGTTGCGTTAAACAGTGATGTCTCTTCTCTGATGGACAGGAACAGAATAACTAAATTTATGCAAGTCTACGGGCTTATATTGTATCTCGATGTTGCAAGAGCAACGGCTGGAATTTAGCAGAGGTCAAAGAATGGACATGTATTGGAATTAATTTTATAGAGGCTGGCTGGCTGGTAAAATTAATGGTAAAATTAATGAAACTATTTTCTACTTGTGAAAAAGATTTTTCGTCCCTACTAAATTTAATGGGATATTATCATCAAATACACAACGATTATTGCAACATGTGTGTTTGTAAGGACATTAACGATAAAAGTTATTGCAACGATCTGACCGAAGGAAAATTCAGCTTCCCAATTATACATGCACTTAGATGCGATCGTGGCAGGCAAATAATAAGTATCCTGTAACAAGCGGTATGTTTAAGATAAACTCCGCCATCAGACTCGGCCGGGCGGACTGAGTAGTTCGGCCGGGAATGATGCCGGTCCCTAGCCCGGGCAAAGGAGGAGGGTTGTTGGGCCAGGTTAGCAGCCTACCCAACGTAAAAAACGACATACCGCTTAAAGTACTAGGAATAGCCTCGGATCAGGATGGACTAAACGGATATCGACCACGCAACGATCAAGGACAAAGCGATTCATGGCAAATAACACAATTACACTTAACAGAGCTTTATATGGAACTGGAAAACAATGAAGAACAGATGGGATATCAGAGAAATAGATCAACTACGGATGCGATATACGTGATTAGACAGATCGTAGAAAAAGCAATAGAGTATAATTCACCAGCCTTCATGTGCTTCGTCGACCTATCAAAAGCATTCGACCGAGTGATCCTTAATAATGCCTAAAGATATTTTAAAATAACGAACTACGATTAAATGTTACTGTGTCAACTTATTAGAGAGTTTCGGTTCCTTTAAGTACACGAGGGACACACTTCAAGAACTGAACAAGAAGATAAGGATTGAAATTGAATGTTTAGGAGGCAACCCACTCTTAGTGAAGATGCTGAACGAGTATGAGAATGAGGTGCCGTGCCACGTTACGGGCTCCAAAGCTGAAAATAAAAATTAAGATTGTTTATTTCTTGTTGTAAAACGTCGAATATTTCGTGCAAAAATAATGAATAATTTTCATTTAGAAATCTGTTCGAACAATCGTATATTTCATTTTTACAAGATACATTATAACACAGAATAGATTTTTATGTAAAGTTGAAACATTTATTTCTCATTGAGATTTAATCTTGTATATTTTCAGATTGTTTGTTTATTTTCTCTTTACATAATTATACATATTGTACAACATCACTAATTGTAAATATATTAAGTAATTGTAATTCACTTATTTTATTTGTAAGCCTTATTTATCGCTATATGTACCTCTTTATCGTAACTTTTTGGCGACAGCATCAATAGCAAAATAAAATTTCTTATTTAATATTTTTGCAATAAATTTTATTTTTTTAAGTATGAAAAAATGGAGTTTTTTCAGCGTGGTTTTTCTATTCAATTTTATATATTGACAATTTAATAGCATAACGAATGATCCTTTGTAATGAAATTTTACGGCTGTTTTGTACATGTCATGCAATTATACATTATACATTTATATCTATATTTATATATCCTAAAAGACATAACGTATAGAAAATTATACTTATATTATAGATTATTACATGTAACTAACAAGTGTCTAGCTAAGAAAAATATTCGCGTATGATATTCATTCCTTCACGTGCACGCATAGAGATAGCCGAGGTAGGATATCTCGCATCGTAGAAGAATGGATGGAAAAGTATAAAGAAAAGCAGCTGGAAGAAAGGAAAAATAAAATAGAAAAGTCAGTTCTGACGAAAGAATACAAAAGGTAGAAGGGAGTAGGAAAAGCGAAATACTTGGGACAGAAAGGAAAAGGAAAACGACTGAAGACGCTAGCTAGATTCAGATGTTGCAACGAATGGAGAGGAAATAAATACTGGGAGGAGGACAGTAAAAGAGAATGTAGATTATGTGGAGAGAAAGAGGAAACCTGGAACCAAGGCAATGGGCATACCGGAAGCAGCAATAATGTCAGAAGGAGGAGAAGGAGTGGAATGGATGCTGAAAATTATCAGAATGAGGAGTGAGAGAGAACTGCAGAGAGGACGAAAGAAAGATAAGTAGGAAGAAGAATGAAGAAAACACGAAGAAACGTAGAGATATCCTTTGTAAATATAAATACTGTATAGAAATAAGGAAAAGTTAAACAAGTAGAACCATGTACCTCGAGAAGGGAATCATTATCATTAAATAAAAAAAAATTAAATAAATAAATAAATATAAATATAATACTCTTTTACACGTAGATTTATAATATCTACATATTGAAAAAAATAATTTAATTAGGAAAGAAAATTTTGTTCAATACCCTTTCAAAATATCTCAAACATTTTCTAACTTTATTTAATGCAAAGCTTGATAAATAATTCGCATAAAAAATAATTATTTGTATAAATAATTATATATATGTATAATAGATAAAGTGCTGCGTTTGCCGCAAAAATTCAAATTTAAATGGACACAGCGGACATAGAGGTCCCCGATAATCGTCTGCTCGTTCGTTTCCTGTCACGAAAATGACGCGTGTGATGCGCATACATTCATCATTCGTTCCATTCGTAGAAATGTCAAACATACGAGTGAGATTTTAATTGCGGCTCCAATTCTATCTCTCTGTATTGATTTTGCACATCGATAAATGTATATAGACAGTGATGTGACCCAAATAGATGAGAAATAAGGAGAGGATCATGGCACCTAACCAACGTCAACGACAGCTCATTTTGTCGAAGAAAGAATTGAAAAAGATCAATGGAAGGAGATTCTCGAAGTACATACAATGTTCTCTTCTTTCTTTAAATTTTATAAATTGTTATACGAAATGCTTTGTCAACTGGGACCGTGGCTAACCTGTCAGTTGTTTATCGTTGAAGCAGCAATGAATGTGCAACAGCGACAAATGCATCCTCTGCTGTACTTCAGCTACATAGTTTATATTAAATTTGCAGTTCAATATCAATACCAACATGTATTCATATCAACATTCAATCTCCATGACTCAAAGTACACAAAATACCTGAATCTCAAAAGAAAAGATAACAAGGATCCTATGTATTTGCCTTGCTTTGTATTTCATTTACTGTATTTTTAACCAAATATTGCAAATAGCGATTATCAGGAAGAGTCCTATGCATCATTACTGCTATTTCTTTTAATAATTATACTTTGCGAGCTTTAGCCATAAAGTAAGGTCCTGTTCTAAAAACTGACCTACTCTAGGAAACGTGTAATATATTTAGAATACGAATATAGCGAAGGAAGAAAGAAAATAATTAAATCATGTTTCAGGCCAGAAGAGTCTTCCGGCGTGGGACTTGTTTATCCTAGCTATGATACAGCTTTTAAATTGCTGCTATTGGCAAGGTTTTGCTCCGCTGTATGGTGTCACATAACAGACTGTGATGAAACATACAATTATTGGGAACCAGTAAGTTTATAATAAATACATCTCAATTTTCAACATAGTAAACCTAAAAGTATTATACTTTGCATGTTACATCTGATTTTTCTTTAAGAAATATTAAAAGTACGATTCTTTCTTTCATAAAGACAACCGTATTATCCCTAAAATATTCTACTATATTGCACTATATTGTACTATATTGCAGCAGATTGACATCAACTGTATCAGCATTAAGTTTGTATCCTGCCAGCAGGGCATGCCGATATAAATCAGCAGAAACTGAGAAGAATCTGTCATTTTTTTCGTAACTATTTAAATAGAATCATTTGATTGTTACAAATGGTATCATTTAAGTGGTTACAAAATGACAGGTTCTGCTCGGTTTCTGCAATCAATCTACCATCATATTCTGTTACATTTCTGCTAGCGATTTTGCTATTTGAATCAATACGAGCGCGACAAGTTTCTCCTATTCTTTAATGTTTTTAATAGATATCGTATACTTCGATGCAATGCATTTCGCTGTATCTACTATTATGTCCTGTCTTAGAGTCATTACTTGCTCTACGGAACAGGCCAGCAAACGTGGGAGTACAGTCCTGAATATGCCTTACGTTCGTATATGTACTTACTACTTCATATGGTACCAGCAAAAATTTATAATTACCTATTGGATCCAAATCCCGCGCTAGTTTTCTACTTTACGCGATGCTTCCTGTCTGTGGGTTGTACATTGTCTGAAGTATACTTTTACAAGTACGTTTTTTCCCCTTAAAACTAACACCTATATAGCAAGGATCACTATTGCATCACTCTTTATAGCATGTAACGCTTTATGTTTTCTAGGAACGTCTCTCGTGAATTCGGGATTCACGTGGCGAGGCTTACTTTAGTATTCCTTATTCTCAGCTCCGGAATGTATATCTCCAGTGCTGCATTTTTACCATCGTCTTTTTCGATGTAAGTAAAATTACAAAATAAGAAATATAGGTATTCGCATCTCTCTCGATACATACTTTATCCATATCATTGTTTATCACAGGTATCTGAGTACTGTTGCTATAGCAGCTTGGTATGCTCGCCAATATGAATTGGCTATTTTTGCTACCGCTATCTCTTCGTTACTTGGATGGCCATTCGCTGCACTGCTCGGGTAATTTTTTATACTAACGCGGATATAGTGCTTTTGGCACAATACACATCCTAATAAAGAGAAAAATTTATTTTCTTTGTCTCACTTTTTAGACTTCCCATCGCCGTTGAGATGTTAATACATAAACGAGGCTGGGTCAAATTCATAAAGTGGGTCATTATATCCGCCGTTGTAATTGCGATACCAATGGTATGGGTGGACTCCTTGTACTTCGGCAAACTTGTCATCGCGCCATTGAACATCATATTCTACAATGTTTTCACCAGCCATGGACCTAATCTTTATGGCACTGAGCCATTCAGTTATTACATTATCAATGGGTTCTTGAATTTCAATTTTGTCTTTATTGGCGCGTTGCTCGCACCCTTGGGCTTAGTAAGATTTTTAATAGTTTATACTTGAAATGTACAAGATGCCTCAAAAGTCGCGCACTTTCTGTAAACTACAGGTTTTCCGAATTTGTGAAATTTGAATAATTCTCTTTTAATCTGAAAGTTGGATTATTTTATTATTGATATTTTGAATCTTAAGCAAAACTTTCTTAAAATTGGTAGTAAAAGTAGTAAAATATTATATGCATCTTCAAGTTATTCAACAAAGTTATTTAATTCTTAAATCAACGTGATTAGAAGTACACGACAATTGCAACATCTTGTATAACGCACGATATATTTTGGCAGTATTTTAACTACAATTATAGTTTTTAGTATGGCTAATCGTACCGGCACGTCCAAGAGACCGTTCATGTCTTTCTTACTGGTATTCATTGGCTCCCCTATATCTATGGATTCTCGTATTCTTCCTTCAGCCACATAAAGTATGTATAAAGTAATACTGGGAATAGTATTTTTCAAAGAAAACTGAATACGTTTGAACATTATATTTCTGCATGCACAATAAACGCTAAAAATTTTTCTATTTTCCGCGGTATTTTGATTGTTCAAATGTACTCCTAATATATATGTAATGAATCGACCTACAAAATCGAAAATGGAGGAATTGACGAAATGAATGTGTCAACAGGAGGAACGGTTCTTGTTTCCAGTGTACCCTATGATTTGTTTGGCAGGCGCTATAGCGGTGGATATCGTACAGAAGTTATACTTTTATGTTAGAACGAAATTCAATCCATCGCACATCAGTTGCCATTATTTACAATATACAGTGCACATTACCGTTCTAGCGATGCTAACATGTGGCCTCTTGGGATTATCAAGATCGTTGGCAATATATAAAGGTATTATACATAATGCTACTTCGTTTAAATAATAAAGTTCAATATATTGTTGAGCCCGAGACTCGGTCGCATAATTCCCGCTCCCCGCACTCGTGTCCGTGCCCGTGAACTCTCGTGCATACAGAAATGGAAACACAACACTTGCGGGAATTAACACGTTTATTCAGAACAGGATACAACGCAGCGCAATAAAACCACGTCTGTACGACTCGACGTTTCGGTTCAAAATCTCCGGGCTCGTTTGATATAAATTCTTCTTTTGCTTGCTTCGCCTTTTTTACGAGTTTTTTTTCTCACAGAAACCTATGAGCTCTCTTTCTTGATTATTCGAAGGCTAAGGATGTTGATTTCCTCTCCTATCTTCCGAAATCGTCGTCCTCCTCTTTAAAACAACGCGCTTCGAGAAAACCATGGATCAAAAGTCGTGAAAAAGGCAGTCTTTTTTTGGAATTTCAATAAAAGTCTTCGAAGAGGTTTCAAATGTTTGAAAGTGCCGCAATAGTTCCATTCAAGAACTCGTCCGAACAGGAAAGTCTTCCTTCGAGATGAAGAAACCGTCTTCTAGGAACCGTTAGCTTTTCATCTAAACAGAAATTTACATGCACAGTAAAAAAACAATGCAGCTACATCAAAAACTTTATTCATATATTTTCAATTTTTTACGTTCCGAGTTACCGTAAAAAGTAAAAATCCTCTAATTACTTCTCAAAATGAAAAGCTGATCTATCGAAATGCATTGCTTTATTCCTGTGCACATACGATTTCCGGATATATAATACATTACGTCACAAAATTTCTTCGCTATTAAAAAGGGATTCTCTCAATCGCTTTGTAACTTAAGGGCTTTCCCCTTCATTCTTCGAAAATTGCGCGGGTCTCGGTGTGGACATAACAATAAAGATAATATAATATAATAAAAATTATTATTATGCATAGGATATTACGCTCCCATGGAAATTATGACTGAAGTTAACAAACTGGGAACGGAAGGCGTGGTACCTAACGACGTTAATATAAACTTTTGTATTGGAAAAGAATGGCATCGTTTCCCTAGTAGTTTTTTCTTTCCGTCCAACAAGTAAGTGGAAAAATTAGTTTACAAGAAAACTTTGCGGATCCAGAAATTCTCATTTATATGCAAAGTCTCATTAAAATCAAAATTTCTAGGTTCGCAAAATTCCCTTGTCGAAGGAAATGTATTTTTTAACACATCCCTAATTTAAACATACAAAAATATATTTCTTACATTCCAATTTGATTCAATTATCTATTCTTATACAAAGCTGAATTTTTTTCAGTTGGAAGTTACAATACTTGAGATCCGAATTTAAAGGACAATTACCTCAACCCTTCTTGGATCATGAAAACGCTACAAGTATAATCCAAGCACATTTTAACGATGTGAATAAAGAAGAGCCATCGCGCTATGTAAGTACCTGTCTTATACACAGGCAACAACATTATCCGCGTTACTTAAGTAACTATAACTAAATCTAAACTAAAATCCTATAAACTAATAATTCTATAACTAAATTTCATAAATATACATATTATCAATTCTGTCTTTTGCTTTCAGATTAATCTAGATAAATGCCATTTTCTATTAGATCTAGATATAGAAACTGAAACAGCCCTAGAACCAAATTATTCTCGCTTAAATCATCATTTTACTATTGTAAAATCTTCTAAATTTCTAGATGCATCAAAGTAAGTCCAAAATTTTTCTTTCACATATTTATAATATGCTGACTGCAAATAACAAAAGTTACTTTTATGTCTGATGTGCCCTATTATCATTTATGTTACAGATCGCATCCATTCTTCAGAGCTTTTTACATTCCATTTGTATCTCATAAGTTTTGTACATATGGTTCATATAATTTATTACAAAGTAATAAGTTCAAATCCATTCTCTTGTCATTAAAACAGAAGAATTCCAAGCTTTCTTAAGCAAAATACAGAACTTGGCACTCAACAAGATATTGCAGTTGATTTAATGTAAAAAAAATTAAATCTGTTATTTTATAGAGCATTTCTAATAATGCATATGTTTACTAATATATATGTAATCAATGTACATATTACATTGAAAATAGTAACGTGTGTTTGTGTGTGTGTGTGCGTGTGTGTGTGTGTGTGTGTGTGTGTGTGTGTGTGTGTGTGTGTGTGTGTGTGTGTGTGTGTGTGTGTGTGTGTGTGTGTGTGTGTGTGTGTGTGTGTGTGTGTGTGTGTGTGTGTGTGAGAGAGAGTCGTAAAAGTGACCAACTGATAGTCGGTGAATCCCAAGTTCAAATTTCCGATCATCACATATGCCTTGCAAAAAATAAATCCTGCGACTTTATACTTTTTAAGCCTGATAGAGATTTGGAGGAAAGGAGGAAGAACGATCTTATAGGCCTGATACAGAACACCAAGGGTTGACAATTCAGCCTCGAAAACTAGCGAGAGTCCACAGAGGAACTTCTAGGTGACGTTAGAAACTTAATTCCATCTTTCATTACTATGTGCGCGCGCGTGCGTTTGTGTTTTACAGCACAATTTTGTGTGAAAACGATCGATTCTGGATTCATAACACAACATACATTGTTCTGCAGAAAATATGTTGTCATTCCACAACCGTAACCGATCGTGAGAGGTCATAAATATGCGCGAACCAAATTCATAACATAAATTCGGACACAACATGAACAATTTTTTCTTAATTCGTTCGCGATTTCATAAACGTAATTGTCATTACCATGTAATGTGTGTAAATTTTATCTTTATAACCAATCAAAGTGTCCACCTGCATCGAGCACATGCTTCACACGATTT
The DNA here is from genome assembly GCF_030848795.1 of Temnothorax nylanderi. Taxonomy (NCBI): domain Eukaryota; kingdom Metazoa; phylum Arthropoda; class Insecta; order Hymenoptera; family Formicidae; genus Temnothorax; species Temnothorax nylanderi. The sequence continues at coordinate 938,671 of NW_027249082.1, forward strand.
CTCCACATCAATAACATATCCAAAAATAAATACCACTGTACTGATGGCATTTGAAGTTTCTCCATCAGAATTGTTATCATCTCTATAGTCGTATCCGTCATTGTGCTCTTAAGAAATTTCTCTTCTCTGTCTGCCTCCAATTTCAAAGCTTTATGCCAAGCATCAGGGCACTTGGCATTGCCCTCACTAAGGAGTGATAGATATACCTGAACAATTTGTTTTCTACGAAAGAGTCTATCAAAATTGGGTACATATTTCTGGCGATACACAGTACGATACGTCATTAGGGCATCATCTATTTCTTGAGTAACTTTTTCTTTCAATTGCATTTCTAGTTTATCATCAAAACTTTCGAGACAAGTTGGAAGATTTTTGAAAAGATGTACCAAGATTGATCTTACATGAGCGTGTTCTTCCTCTATTGACATCCTGATAGTTTAGAAAAGTCTAGAAAACCGTATTTCTATAACAGACAATCTTATTTTAATTCTAATTCTAATACTAATTTAACGGAGAATATTACATCATTATTATTTACGAATCTCTAATATCTCTACAGGGCTCTATGGGCAATCTCTCGATGAAATTTCTATTATTATTGGACTGTCAAGAGCCATCTCTATTAAAAATAGCATCTTTTTTTAATGCTTTAAATTAGAACTTAAAATTTCTATTAACTTATCAAGTAATGCATGCATTCTTTTGTCAATATTAATATTGAATTATCAATATTTTATTATTCAACGAGTAGAAGATTTGATTACATTAAATTAAAAGAACTCTCTAAAATAATGAAAACGGATTATACATAGCTAAACACTTTGCTACCATAGTTTATTGATACTAAAGCAAAAACAACTAAACTATATAGTCGTCTATGTGGTCTATATAATATTGGTTATTTTTGCTTTTGCGTAAACTATTCCACTGGTTATATCAATCGTTGTTAAGTAGATTGCGGTTTAATTTTCAAGTAATAAAATACGCACGTGTGTATATCCCGTGTGCACGTGCAGCACGTATGGCCATTGGCGCGTGTCTTGACGCGCCTCCCGGACAAAATAAACATTCTACTAAATAAACATCCAACTACGTTTATTACGTTCGGTAACATGGTTCGGTGTCCGAACTATTCGGACGGAAGATAGTCAGATGATACACATTTATTTATTATTTAATAAAGTTCCTCAAATATAATAATTTAAATGTGCGTCTTTTTGTGAAAACCCTAACCTCAACACTTACACTTTCTGCACTTGGAACGTAAGGGACACGCGCGATCAAGCATCGGAGAGACAAAGAGGAAAGACGGAAAGTGCAAAAAGTTCAACTACGAAGAACAGGCCTACGTTCTCCTACTTTCTGCGCTTGAAATAAAATAGGTGCGCTGTTAGCGAGAGAGAAAGAGGAAAAATGAGAAGTACAGAAAGTTTAGCTACAGGCAGCAGACCTATTGATTCATCTATGATAAATATATGCTTATCTATAACAATATTAATAATATCTGCTCTCGTAACTATAGATTTATGCTTTTAGCTGAATTTCTTGCACAGTTCTCCACGACCCACGTTGGAGAGAAAAAGAGGAAGAAGGATGATCGGTGCAAGAAGTTGAGCTAAGAAGAACAGAAATTCTTTCGCTTCACCCCTCTCTGTCTCCCTGCCCGCCACTCCGTGCTCCGTTTCGCCTGATACAGAGTGCGTACACAAACATCTGTATATATACATACAAATGTTCTCCGCGACCTGCGACACCCATTTTTAAATCGGCAGCTTGCGCCGTCCGGGTGAACGACTGAACGCGAGTAAATAGATCTCGAGCATCTCGAGGCTCCACAGGGGGGAGATCTGGGGGAGCGAGAGAGAGAGAGAAAAACAGAGAAAAACAAAGCCCCCCTCCTTCGAGGGAACCTTTCCCGCAATTCCCGCTCGAGTCGTACGTTTACGGAGGTGATGGATCGGAGGCGGCTTATCTGGCACTCGATCGCCGTGATGTACGTAGGCGCGTTCGCCACCTGCCAGTCGCGTTAAATATACCTGTAGAGGTGCCACGGTGTCAGTGTGTCGCACAATCGCGGGAGAAACTGGGAGAAACCGAGAGCGGATCGTCGTACAGGACGTGGGGATGGCGGCAGAGATCGACGGCGACGAACAATCGCATCCGCGATGCATCAAGTTGCCGCCCGCCGTCGAGGTGTTCGCCAATTTGAAAAACGCACATACCTTCGCCATAGACATCGGTACGTCGTCGATCGGGATCCCCCTTTCCCTACAATCCTTGCCCGAGATCGGGATCGGGATCGGGATCGGGACCGGGATCCCTCTGCGGTTCCTGACCCCTCGAGAGGTTAACGCGACCATTATCGGAGTTCAAATGTACCTAGTTAACATCTGCATAGAGTCGAGCGTGATCACAACACTGTAACGTGATACCGGTTAATATGGAGCAGCGTGTTATTGCGTGTTAAATTATGTAGCTGTGCTCCAATTTGCACAATTGTCATTTGACAGTGCCTGGGTAAAAGGAAGTATAAATTAACAAATGTCTCTAGTACTGTCTTCCTAACAAAGACCTATTTTTCAAAGTTATTCTGTCACGCAGTTTTTTTTTCTTGTGAGAATGTCAAGGGTAAAAGATGAAACGACACAGAAGAGTTTATATTAAAGTTTATGTCACCTCTAACTTGTATTTTACGTCTTTTATGCCTATAAAAGAATTATTTTTGCATATTACTTTAGGCAATTCTATTGTTTGAACAATTTTAATCTGACTTTGTCATGATTAGAAAAAAAGGAGTAAATTGTAGGAAAATATTCATATTGGAGTAATATTATTATATAATGTATAAAAGACATAAATTCATGAGAAATATATTTACGACACTGTTTGTCTGTTGTGTGACATCACGTAATAAATCTTATCAAGTTTATTAAGTTATTATTATTTATAGTTTTTAGGTTATTTTTATTGCACATTATCTGAATTTAGATATATTATATATTGTGTATTATGTATTGTTTCAGGATTGTCGTTAACCAAAATTGCCTATTACTCAACAGTAAGTTATCGCAAGGCACTTTATGAGGATGCAGAAGGTTTAGGGAACAGTGGAGAACGAGCATATAAAGTATTCGAGGGTAACAGACTGCATTTTGTTAAGTTTGAGACTAGATATATCGAAAACTGCTTAGACTTTGTCAAGAAGAATTTAGTGGACGTTGAACGATTTCGTGGGAAAAGTATTAAAGTTACTGGAGGTGGAGCGTTCAAGTATACCCCATTGCTACAAGAAAAATTAGGATTATTGTAAGTATACTCTTGCACTTTGAACTTCGTTTGTCCTTTATTCAAATTTTCAAAATCAAGTATAACATGAAAGATCTCACCTTCATGTTGTTTAATTTTTGATACACTCTTCGAGCTCTTCAGAGATTGTGTTTACTGATTGATAAGATAACATTCTAGAGTCGACAAGGAAGATGAAATAGACTGTCTGATAAAAGGTTGTAATTTCTTGCTCAAAAATATACCGTGCGAAGCGTTTGAGTACCACCGACATGCAAATCCAGAGTATAAATTTCAAAAAGCTGGACCTAACATATTTCCATATTTGCTGGTTAATGTTGGTAGTGGCGTCAGTATTCTTAAAGTAAGCAGTAAATATTTAGTAAATTTACTTATTGTTAGTAATAAGTTATTCTAGATAGATTTACTTATTAGATCATCAGCCAAAATACGAGCAAAACAAGGACGTTTAAATTGTTTTTAATATACCGTTGTAAATAAAGACTAGATTTTATTTTAAACCAACATTCTTATTTCGCTCATATTTTGGCCGTTGACCTTACATAGTTTAGCTTATAACGAGAATTGACTTTTCTATTAATTAGATTTACTTATTTTAACATTTTATTTTATAGGTGGAATCAGATGAGGTATTTGAAAGAGTCGGAGGTACAGCTACAGGAGGCGGTACCTTTTGGGGATTGGGATCATTACTTACGAAAAGAAAGGTATGGAATTTATGTAATTTCTTAGATTACACCCACAATTTCTTTCTACTACTGTTACAACAATTGTACGTTAATTGATATCTTTATTTGGATGTGGATTATGTTTAATCTTTATAAATATCTAGAAATAAAATTATGATGAAATTAATTATTATATGAGAAGATTCTGCTCCATCGTAGTACCATTGAGTCGTGTGAATTGTATATATAGATATGTATTAAAACAATGACTTTAAAAACACCCTACTAGGACTTTGACGAATTGCTGCAACTTGCAGAACGAGGAGATCACCGTAATGTAGATATGTTAGTGAAAGATATTTATGGGGGCGATTATTCCTCCCAAGGTTTATCTGGAGAACTTATCGCGTCATCTTTTGGCAAAGCGGTGGCTTGTGGTAAGCATAACAATTTACATCATGATTTATTACGGAGGGGGGATTTGATATTAAAATAATTGAAAAAATTACTCATATATACCTCTCTGGTGCATTCTTTTTAAACATCTGTTTAAAATCAAATTAAAAATAATTGATTTTTAATAATTTTTTAATTCTGTCTATCAAATTATTAATAAGTTTTTAGTAACAAGTGGATTTCAATATAATTTTACGAATCAATCTTTATATAACAAGATTCTTTTTCACACAATTGGAAAGTGTGAAAAGATTTAGCAGCTATAAAAATCTGTACTAACGGTTTTAGATATTAATTATATTAATAACATTCTAGGGCAGCCAAAATTTTCTGAAGCTGATCTTGCAAGGAGCTTACTGTTCACTATTAGCAATGATATTGGACATATAGCTAGTTTGTATGCAACCGTTTACAATATGGACAAGGTTTACTTTGGTGGTTATTTCCTTCGTAACCATCCACTATCAATGCACACCATCTCATATTCTATCAAATATTGGTCTCATGTTAGTCTTTATGTTTACTTTCTCTCACTCTTTTACAATGTGTGTTTTCTCGATAGATCCAATTATATCCTTGAATCAAGTAATTTTTATGTAATTAGCTAAACGTCAAAGCGCAAGATGTCTATGCGTAAATTGTGCATTTGTATAAAATTTATATTTTTGTCACATATCTATTATTTAGGATAAGGTAACGCCTCTCTTTCTTCGCCATGAAGGTTACCTTGGCGCGATTGGGGCATATTTGTACGGTACCGAACAGACAGACAAATACAGCTGGTTGGAAAATTACGCCGGATCATCGAGTTTTAAAGATTCCGTGTCAACCGATCTCGGAATTAAAGTCGATCAACTGGAAATTGATCAAGCAGAATACGCTGTCACATTCTGTCCCCTATTGAAAGATCCCGCATCTTACAATCCTGATACCACAGATCTGGCTCAGGATAAAGAGGCAAGGTGAGACTTTCAAAGATTACGATTTTAATTTCCAAGATTACGATTATGCAAACGTAAAAAATTATAACATTTATGCTTATAGAGACTATTGGCTGCAATGTTTTGAAGAGTCTGTGGATAAATTTGTGTCGAGAGCTATTCACAGTCAACCGCATAGTCCGACGGCGAAAGATAGAGGATTAAAACTAAAGGAGAAATACATTAATAGATTACACTATCTTCACGCGCAACCGTTGTAAGTTTTTCGTCGCTGTGATGAATACTAAAATTAACCGCGCGTGTAAAAAAACCTATTTACTTATTTATTGAGTTATTAATTTGTAATACAAACTTGCAGTGCATATGGAGCACTTACAGTTAGAATATTATTGGATACCATCGAGCATTGCATGAAAGAATTCGATTTTCCAGATCCGTATTTACATGTAGGTATCTTTGTCTGTTTCTTTAGAATTTTTGAAATAAACATATCTAAATGAAATTTATGTCACACCGTAATACTTCGTTTGCAGCAAAAAAGAAAGGAGAACGAAGAAGCATTGACACACCTACATGATCGCATAACTGCTTTAGACAAGTTAGAAGGTGCAGAAAAAGTAAAAGCCTTGATTCTTGGCGTTCTCAGTGGTAATATATTTGATTGGGGTGCAAAAGATGTTGCAAAGCTACTGGAAACCGATGATTTTGGCTTTGAAGAAGCTCAAGCGAAAATTCCGGGTAAACCACCATCATTAAATGAAAAATTAGTATTGTAACAGTATTGTGAGATTTATTTTCCAATAAATTCTTTCTAACTTTTAGTGCATTTTAAAAGAATTTTTTGAATAATATTCTATCACGAAAACACAGGTAGGCCATGGCTAGAGGATAATTTAGATGAGTGGATACACAGATTACAGAATGGACCACCTCACAAATGTGCAGCCATCTTTGTTGATAATAGCGGCGTAGATATAGTTCTTGGAATCCTGCCATTTGCGCGAGATTTGTTGCAGCGGGGGACTAAAGTTAGTTCTACTAACGCTTTTCACATTTGCATCAAGCTTTTTCAAATTGCTTTTAAAAAACGAATTTATTAAACATTAAAATTATTTATTTTTTATGCTTCTAGGTAATATTGTGCGCTAATTCTATGCCAGCTCTGAATGACGTAACATATCCTGAATTAGTCGTCACGTTACGGGACGCCGCGAAAATCTGTAATGTTATCAAACAGGCTCTAGAAGATAATACTCTTATTGCTATGGAAACTGCGCAAGCAGGTCCTTGTCTGGATCTCAGGTATTCGTTATATACCGAATATATACAGAATATTTCACAGCTACAATTACAAGTTATTATTTTACTTGTAATATAAAAGCTGTGTTATAATTTAATATATATTTCAATGATATTAATTCACTAATATTATTTCAACATTTAATAGCCGTCTGAATTTGGATCTATGCCTTGCAATGGTGAAACACAACGTGGATCTTATAGTCATCGAAGGAATGGGTAGAACTTTGCATACGAATTTTCATGCTAAAATGAAATGCGAGTGTCTGAAATTGGCGGTCGTAAAGAATCAATGGCTGGCGCTTCGTTTAGGTGGCGATATGTATGCTGTGATATGCAAATACGAGCAACCGCCGCCGAAAACTAATATTTACGATATCGAGATAAAACCAGAGGCGATAAAAGACGGTTGTCCGTCAAAATGTACAGGCGAGGCAACAGAACTTTGCAAATGCGACAATTCTAACGATACAAATATATCACGAAATACAAATGAAGTGTCAGAAAACGAGCAATATACGATTATTTCTAGACCAAACAATAATTAAATATATAACACATTGCCTTCCGAAAAAGAGAAAACTTAAAGAGCTACGCGCAAATACGCTTAAATTCTAGAAATGTGATCGAGTCTGCACTGGTGTTTAGAAACAAATGTACAGATGAAATATCATGTGATTCGTCAGATAATCGTAATCGTGATACCAGAGATTATTGAAATAATTTTATTGATAATTTATCAATAAAATTTACTTTTCATTTTTTTATTATAATGATCACGTAGGTTTGTTTTAGTTATAACTTACTGTATTACTAGTATATTGTTCGTTTTCTCTCTCCTCACACGTTTTTAAAAAATTACTGTTAGTATTACCATCTGCCTTCCAAACTCTAGATCTTCTATCAATAATCTAAAATATTATTGATATCTAAATTACGCAAGACTTATATATATATAAATGTAATTTTATAGTTCATCTCATTAACTATATGACCGAAGAATATCACTTTCTTTTACCACGGAGATATCTATGCATGTTAAGTGAAATCAGCAAAACTTCGCAAAGACAAAGTTCATAAAACGTAAACTGTAAAACGTTTTTGTATCGATTATTTGACAACTTTTCCATTTATGAATTAACAATTTATCGCAATACGCTTGATCAATCTCGTCCACACAGTCACAATTAACATTAAAAAATTAGTTATTATACTTTATTTTTTACAGAAATGCTAGGACTATCAATGTATATAAACAGGCATGTCTGAACTTTATATTAATGTAAATGATTAAAAACGTTATATAAATAATTGGTTAAAGACAATAAAACCGTTTTTATGTATAATTTGCAGTTACCATAATTATTAGAAAAATTACTCTACGTTAATTTGTAAAAAAAATCTCAGCAGTATATATGTATAATACTGCATAGTACATTTTCTGTGATACTATGATATGCAAAGGAATTTAAGTGTATAATATTATCGCGAGTGACAAACTACACAAGACAACATTTTCTTTGATGCTATAATAATCCCAAATGATATTTTATGATATTTCGTATAATTATCCGGGGTAATGCAGAAAATTTTCTTTCGCTATTTATTTCCGTAGAGAACTCGAAAATGAAAGCACGTATTTTATGAATACACGTATTTTAGATTTAATGTACTAAATAGGGAAATAGTGAAACAAAAAGTGGAAAAATATATAGAAAACTTGTGGGATTAGTTCTAATCAGATCAATGACTTTCGAATTAATTCCATCAAATTGGAAATAGTACTGACTACTGAAGTATTATTAAGAGAGACGGATGCGTTAAGTGATTTCAATAAGCTGAAGTCTACTTATGACACATTCTGTAAAAGCAATTTTTTGACGCGGCAAATATAATTCTAATCATCCCTGTACATATGTAATAAAATGTATATATTAAAGATTGTAATCAATACACAGTTTAGATATATATGTACGATCTAATTTTTTTGTGTGCGTTGTAAGTCGAGTAATTGTCGAGAATTTGTATGACGTACACAGAGTATCCGTTGTTAAATGAAATATATTCTTTCTTTTAACATATATGTTGACGCCTAAGAAGATTTCGTCTGCGAAATTCCGGGTTTTATCTATTATTTTCGTGAATATGCGCAAATTTCAAGAACTGATATTATTCTAGTCTCTTCCTGTTAAGGCAATAAACAAATAAATAATGCGATAACATTTTAATTTCTATTAAAGTTCTTTTTAACATCATAATTTTTCCCTGAATTTCCTGTAAAGATATGATTTTTTTCAATTAACCAGCTGACAACAAGCAGATAAGAGTTAATATTTTTGAAAATTTTTAATATTCGTGAAACAATAGTTATTTTTAAATTAAAATAATTGCGTGATTTTTTTCTCATATTTAATGTCTTTTGCGTTACATAAATTCTCTCAAAATATAGTTATATCATTTTCAGCAGAAAAACATGCAGTAATACCAATTATTATTGTGCCGGTACAAATTGGGAGATAATTTGCAGTATTATTTTTTAATTAATACATTTTTATTTACATAATATGGAATTGCATATGCAAAACAAAATAAAAATTTTAATAACAGATTAATATATGCAATGCAAAATGTAACTGAGTATTCTTTCTACGCATCTGAAATATTTTTCAAGAAGTTCTAATAAAATACGATAAGAAAAGGATAAATTTACTAGCAGGACTCAATAATGTGCAAATTTGATATAAAAAATTTCGTATAAATTTTAGGAACCTTGTTATCCAACATCAATAGTTATAAAATATATAAGAAGAAGAATTTGAACAATTATAAATACTGAATAAATATATCTTTCGCATCGTAAACAGCGAATGGCTCTTAATTAGCCCGGTTTCCTTCCGATTAGATTTCCAACAGAGCCTCAACTCAACGATATATAAGAAGATTCCATAATTTTATTTCTCGTCCAAGTAGTCAAATATAATGAAGAAATAGAACAAAAAGCTTTATCTGACTCTCTCTTAAATATAATTTATGAATAAAATAAGAAAGAAATCCTCAGGCGTTATATAACGCCTTTTGATAGCTTTCACTTCGAAAATAAAGTTTAAAAACGGACTTTATTCACGGAAAAATGTAAAGAAAACGAGGAGGGGGGGAGAGAGAGGGAGAGCTGCCGAGGAAGAAGAGTTGGGAAATGCGGCGGCTAGGTGATAGGACAAAAACGAAGGAAAGAAGGTCCTGTGCATGCTAGACACGCTCCACGTCCATTTCTTTCAGCCACGTCCTACGCGCAGTGTCCAAGTCGGAGCTTTATTAAATTCCCGTTGCGCGATATTGTCCAGTCGGGAAACCAGACCGGTGCGCGCAAGCTGACACAGCCAATTATCTCCCAATTTGTGCCGGTGTGATAATCGATACTCCTCCAGATATCGCCTCCAATCTGTATGTACTGTATGCCATTAATTTTACACAGTCACCTCATCGAGTTATTGGCGCAGTCAGCTAAAAATAAAATTTCACGTCAACGGGCCATAATTTTAACGATATTGTTTAACAAATTCCTTTTTTTTCAATTAACAACTCGTCAAGCAACTCGTTGTATATCAAACCTATTATTTTTTATTGCTTTTAACTTTTATAAATTCTGATTTTATATCGGAGAAATAGAAAAATATGAATGCAAAATTCATATCTTCAGAAAATATTTATAAAAAATTCAGGACCGCGTATAACTTTTTCAAAGTTTAAATACCGAGTATAAGAAAAAACTTAAATAAACGTAATTAATTTCAAACAGATATAAATAGATAGAGTATAATGAAGAAATTTAATTTTATTAATTTACACTTGCATGTAAATTAATTAAGTGGAAGTTTTTATTAAGATTGTGTAAATAATATCTAAAAAATTTATTTTACTAATTTCGAATAGATACAAGATAAAACTTGCGTGTAACTTAATTAAAAAAAAAAATTGAAATTTTTATTTAAAAAGGTAGACTACTGTTTATGTGAAAGATTTATTTGTCTTATACGCGTTTTCGCCGAAGAATTAAGCGTCGTTACTATGCGACAACGTGTTCCGCGAGAGAGGAAAATACGGGCTCGTGTATCTTACATGAAATAAATACCCAAGATTTAACGTTGCATCGAGCCCCATGAATTTTTCATCTCCAATATACAAGGCTACTCGCACGAGACGGCCAACGTGTTCTATCTCCTCGTACAAGCTTCGCCGAACGTCTTCTATGTTATATTAGACGACGCCGATATAGAACTTTGACAAAACGAACGCATGAAGGAAATTATATCTGTTGTTGCGCTTATCGATTTATACAAGATGATTAAACTCTCATAACTTCCGTTATATACATATATAAAAATTAATAAAATGATATATAATTAGTAAAATTAATAAAATGATATTGGCTAACAATATTTAAGGATCAATAAGTTAGATTCACATAATTTGAAACGAAACTGCGATTTGAATATAAGAGCACAAGGGATTTTACAAAATTGAAACAATTTCGCAAAAATCGAAAAAAAGACTACCAATTTCAGCTAGATGCAATTGCAAAGCTGGCAGCTTTCACTGAGAGCAAAGCTTTCCAATAACATTTTTGTGCAAAGGAATGGTTCCGCTAGCGGATTGCACGCGCCATTGGTTAGAATAAAATTTTTCATTTTTCTAACTGAATGCTTTAAATCTTTTGGATGCGTGTAAAATGCGTATCTTCAAAAAATTACAGAACAGTTTGATTAACATGTCGAAACAGTACGTGCTACGTGAATGACGTGATATAAATTGTTATATTCAATGTCGGACGCAGAATTGCCAAGTATTCCGATTTTCATAGGATTGTAGGACACAATTTTGTTGTTGCATTTGTGGCCATTTAATAATTTAAATCAAATATATCGCGCTTAAATATGAATAAATTAATTAATTCCAAAGTAAAAATTTTCGATTCTAACAATAAATGTTGGATTGTTCAAATAACCGGATTATAATAAAGTAATAAATTGCTAAAATATAATAAATAATTGAGTGTGATAAACAACACGCGTCATTATTCATATTAACGCGTGTAAAATCAGCAATCGACAATCCCACGGAAATCACAATATATGAACATTCCAATTAATTGTATATAAAGAGAGAAATTTCTCTGCTTGCCAATAATGCATGAGCAGTCCCGTCATTATTTCACATACAATTGTTTAATCTTCATGCGTACGTTTAAAAAAAATTACGTATATAGTTTGCACGAAGTTCTATGAAACGGCCCGCAATTAAAACGCCACATGCAATAAAGCGATTTTTACCGGCGAATATTTACGTATCGTAAACGCGACGTAATAAACGTGAAGGGAATAAAAATTAAATTTGTGTAAAACAAACGCTTTTCAATTTCGCGAGGCATTACAACTTTAATACGAGAAGTGCAGCACCCGTACACGCGGGAAAGACTCTGCACGTCGACGTAACGTGGGTCCTTCTTTCGGACGGGATCATTTTACTTTTGTCATTGGATATTTCGAATCGATCGAGCAGGGCGGAAGTGTCACAGTGACATTACTTCCAATATATCTCTCGACGATGGGAGAAGAGGAAAAGGGGGACGGGGAAACCGCCTGTCCTTTTAATGTATTTTGATAGAACACCGCAATTCGACCAGATCAATATTTCAAACCGGGATGCGCTCTCCTGTTATACGAGATACAATCTGATACGGATTACGAGAGGATTTTATTCATTTATTTATATTACGCGGCTGCCGAGAAAAAGAGAGAGAGAGAGCCGTGCACACGCGTATTCATTAACCGTCAAAGTGCATTTTATAAAAAGCGCACTTGTCATTTCGTTTCATTTCGATTTCTGAGCAATATACGGGTTCTATATACTACAGAAAGTATAGATGTAGTGCCATGCCACATGAAATAAAATAACTACTCATTTTTTTGGCGTATCTCTATATCTCGTGTCAAATTTCAGGATAAAGTTTGATTTATAATTTTGTACGCAATATACATATAGATATTTGGTTACACGTGCGCATTGCAGTACATCTTTTACATATGTATACGCAAGTATACTTTCGTTTCTTCAAATATTTTTCCGTGTTACACGGCGCGTAAAATTTTTTTATGGAATTCTGATTTCTGATACGAATTGTAGATCGTCTAGAGGGAGAGCTTACGACATTTTGTAAATAACCTCGATGGACATATCCCGTAAATAAATAAAATATATATTCCGCGCAGATTCGTATTCCACGCAATTCAAAGTGTCGAATCATGTTTTAATTAACGAAATTAAATAATATAATTGTGTGCACATCGAATATCGCGAAAGTACGCGCTCTCATGTATCGTGCCATTAAAACGTTTGATAGTCGCGATAATGCGAAATGCGTTTAATGGCCGCGATAAAGTAAAATACTTTATTTAATGATCGCTGAAATGATTCATTAATCACGACAACGTTCCTTACTGCTGCATCAATCGTATTAATATTTAATAACGTCGTTTTTATCGTTAACTTTTTATCGTCCACGGGACTCGATTGCATCTCGCAAATCTGCATCTCGCAAATCTCTCTTTAAAATGCGAAATGCACGGTACACGTTCAATAGTTTTATATTATCGTAACGTTACACGGTATTATTAACTCATCGCCGTATTATATCGTACGAGAAATGGTTATCGAGGAGTTATTATGATGTTATCGGGTATTCTTGCGTTTTGCGCTTGTACCCCCGGGGGCAAATGATTAAAGCATCGATTGCGGAACGCTCGATTCCACGGTAAATGGGCTAATATGCGCGGGTGTGCTTTATGTATGTTTAAAGACGGAAGAAAGCTCCGGTTTTCGGTCGGTTGATTAATGCGATTCACAGCCGCGCTCGGCGCGCGATGATAACGGCAGGATGCATCCTCGAACTGGGCGGAAGAGAAGAAGAAAGAGAAAGAAAGCGAAAGAGAGGAAAAAAGGGAGCCGGACACACGATTAATTATTTCAATTTTCCATAGCGATGCGCCCGATGAAAAAGGACGGGGGGCAACCAGCGGCGACTATAAACGGCCGCTTTTATTCCGCCGATCCCGCAACGCCGACCGATCTGCTTGCCATTTTTTTTCTTCTTTCTTTTTTCCTCGTTTTCGTTATTTTTTTTTTTACTGCCATTGCCACCACGGTGGATCCCTATACCTAATGGTCCTTTCTCGAGTCCGCACCGGCGGTAACCTGCTGCAACGTTTCGCGCGAGGATCTATTTATCAAGGTCCTGGATGCCGCGCGGCCAGCGCGAGATAAATAATTCCGTTTCGCCCGTTGGTATCGCCGCGGACCATTTCCGCAGCTTTCCCTCTGCACTTATTTCCCATCCCACTCGAAGGGGGAAAGCGCGCTTGCTAAGGACATTGTTTAATCGAAGTATGCTAATGAACACGTTTCCGGGACGCGAAACCGCACCCGTGTTGAAAGCACGACGTTGTCTGTTGTTGAAAATCACGCGTCGTAATGGATACCTTTCTCCGGATCTCTGCGGGACGATCTTTTTTACACCTACCGCATTTCCATCCAGTCTAGAAAACTCTCTTGCGACGAGAGCGAAGGTTTTACCTTATCGAAGTTTACTTTTTAAACGTTTAGATAATTTTTTTGTCTCTGATTATTTAATTTCTTTTTTTTTTAGGACAAGATCGATAATTCTAGCTAGAACAGATACATTTAACTCCATTAATATATATACATACACATGTTTATAGAGACTCTTTATTTAAAAAATTATTTAACAGATGACGTACTAGTGTGTTTCTCGGCAAAGTGTTAATAATAATTAAAATTTATGTTAATACAAAAACTATAAAAAATGCATTTCATCAATAACTTTCTTAATATTTTAACTGCCATGTCACCCATATTCGAGTGACGCGTAAACTTCGCAAAGCTCCCGTCACTCATTTATGGATGACGATTTTATTTATTCAATTAAAAATAATTTTACTAAATATTTATAAGACACATTAAAGAAACAATATAAATTATTTTAAGACATTAGAAAAACAATAAAGTATTATAATAATGTATTAGATTTATTAAGCTCAAGTCAGCTCTTAGCAGTCAAAGTATTGAAGAATAAATTAGTTTCCAGACAGACTTTTATGAAAATAACATTTTTTATATTATATTTATATTTATGTACTAAGATAAATTAATTCGGATTTTAAGAAAGATGTCCGTTAAGATTTCGCAGAAAAATGTTACAATATGCAACTCTACGGGCCAAGGACCATAATTGATCTTAATTGATGAGTCAACCCATTATACTGAACCCCTTTTGTGTCGTTTATGACGGCCTAGGTTCTCCTCTTTGCGCCAAGGTCGCTATAAATTCTTGAAGACACTAAACCCATGCATTATCGCCATAACAAGCTGTCAGATAATAACGAGTCTTATGAATAAAGTGGAGCAACGAGCTTTTTCTCCAGTTCTGCTTCGATAAATAGAGGCGAAAAATATGGGGATCTCAGAGCGTTTGTTTGTGTTTCAAATTAAAACTTCTGCACGGATAACGGAAAATACCGTGGAAAGGTATATGAATAATGAAAAGCGTCAATTACATTTTGTAATTACCTTATGTATGGATTTGTATGACTAAAACCCTCTATCAAATCTAGACTCTAAAACGGATAACTTTGCAATATGGATATTTAATAATAATATTGTACGACGAAACAATTATGTAAAAAGATGACTTCCCAAAATATCTTGTCGACCGCTTTATGCTTACAAATTTTCTAATTATGCTAATTAAACTGATATTTTATTATGACAGTAATGAGATGTTCTGTGTATTAAGAATCGTATTAAAAATCTCAAAAATGAACTTACGAAGAATCGTGGATTTACTTTTTAGAGAGGATTTATTTTTATAGAGCAACGTTCTCGAGAAAATAATTTTGTCAAAAGAAAGAAATATTTAACTGTCAATCGCTGTACTTTTGTTATTTTTCACAAACCTTGGCGGATATTTTTTAAAACTGTACCTTTAGATACAAATGTAAAGTCTCAATTCTGAACTCAAATCACAACAGTGAGACATGTAAAAAAAATTATCAAAAAATTTAACTTGCAATAAATTAAACGATTTAACTATAAATCTATCAATGCTTTTACGATCTACTTTTATTTCCACGTTGGGCTTTCTAACGTGGCTCGAAAAGTAATAACAACCCGAACTTGCATTTACGAACTACGGTTTTTTAGTGAGATTTAACAAGCGGCTAACTAGTACGATTACAAGGTTAAATCTCGTTATGAATAGGGTTCTCCTTCGATTTAAACGAATTATCGTATACGCGCAATTGGTCGTCGCAATCGTTGACGACCTCAGTGCTCTTTGAATCAACGCGATTTTACGTTATCTGTTAATGTATCTGTAACTAACTGCGTCAGTGGTTTTATTTCCACGACGTCCAACCTGCGGATGGACTTTCGTATTCACGAGGGAAATGGAGACAGGACAAAAAGACCTCTTATAAGACGGGAAACTTTGTTCAGTAAGTGCGAGATATACGGGACGCGTCTTCTTGGATACTAAGGTCCACCTTCTTAGAGACCTTGTTGTGTCTCCCGCGCTTCTATTCTTGTACGACCCAGCGCATTCGAGATATTCGCAAGAAAGCCTCTCTCATTAGTTTGACCGCAATTTCAGACCGAGTGCTCGTTGTCATAGCACTGTTAATAGGATTGTGTCAAATTACAAATTGGAATTAACAATGATATTCCGCTCGACACGCATAGAAGTTGCCTGAAGAGCATCCTCGCTCGTTCATGTCATTTATTTAGAAAAATAATATATTATTTCCATCATTTGTCAACCATCATATGATAAAAAATTAAGATAAAACGAATAATATCGCAAGGTAAATTTTAATAATATTACTTATTAAATAAATATTAAATAAAATATATTACATAAAATAATAAGTGAATTGTAATTATATACATACAATGATTTCTTAGAACACCTCGCGACACGTTGCGTTTACAAATTTTCTAATTACATAATTTAGTATTCTGTTTTATTAATTGCGTTAGGGAGTACGTAACAAGGCTCTAAAGTCGAATTTAGAGAGAGAGAGAGAGAGAGAGAGAGAGAGAGAGAGAGAGAGAGAGAGAGAGAGAGAGAGAGAGAGAGAGAGAGAGAGAGAGAGAGAGAGAGAGAGAGAGAGAGAGAGAGAGAGAGAGAGAGAGAGAGAGAGAGAGAGAAACTAAATTCACTTAGGACAGCCCTTTTATAATAGACAGTTTCCTGCAGCGGCTTTTTCTCTTACAGCCTTCGCGTTTATTCGAGAGTCAAATCGAGCGGAGCAGATTAAAATGGTGAGAGCACACGGAAGCCCATACACTTTGTACCCCGGGGTCATTCACACATCAAAACGGCTTCAATGCCTTCCTACGCTACTACATGGATGTGTTAACAACAAGATGTATATATTGTATAATTGTTGTATAATTGATAGTAAAATATAAAAAATAAAGACGCATTATACTTTATAAATCTTCTAGTTTCAATCATTTTTTTAGCGGCGTTTTATATATACAGTATGAAATTTAAAGGAATTTATAATACACTTGCTGAAAGTTAATTTTAAATAGCATGCCTAAAGACGAACTCAAGATATATTGAATTATTTCAAAAATAGGTAGCATAAAATCGTAATATTATTCGAAACTGAAAGATTTTGAAAAGTTTTAAATTTAAATGTATCAAAGATAGATATCAAATGTATTAAGAGAGATATATTTTCCCTTTTTAACTGCGTTATTACATTACAATGCGTTTTCTATTTTACACCTGCAGGTATAGACAATAATCTTATTTTCAAGAATCCTAATCGTTTATTCGAGATTCAAATGTTTGTAAGAAAAAAGTTTCCCGGACATTTAGAATTCTTTCGAGAGTTTCGAGCTATCTAAGCCAGAACATTCAAAGATTTTTGAAGATTCTTGAAGAATTTTCGATTTCGGACGATGTCGAAAGTTCGTATCTTTATACGATTAAATTGTTTGGAAACTTATACGGAAGAAAGGTTCGAGCGACTCTCACGACACAAAGACGCGGATGACACGGAGGTAAAAATCGAAATTTTAAACGCGATACCTAGAGAGAAAGGCGGGGAAAATATTTCTCAACCGGTCGTTCACTGGCGCGTCCATTCTACAGTCGCCCGGCGTCATTAGCAGCCAGCGCGAAGTGCCAGGCTCAACCCTCCGCTCCGGTCCCTGGCATACGTGCCTGTTTATTCACCTGCTATCGGCGATCCCCCACTGAAAGGATCGCTTCATCGGCGCGTGAGGGAATTGCTCACGATCACGCCTCCGCGAATTTTGCACGAACCGCCGGATAATGCCGCAGGCACAGGTACACGAACGGAAACACCACACACATGCGCTCACGATCGCCTGTGGGAGCAGCGAGGCGTTCTCGCGCGTAGTGTGGAGAGTGTGCAACAGGATTTCCCAACCGTCGATCCGGTCCGGATAGACCGCGCGCTCCGGGATTTAATTTTCATTATGCGTTTGATAAACATCGCCCGACTTTCGCGGTGATTTAATCACCCGGCGACCACGAGGTAGCCGCAAACGAGTATTGTCGAGATAATATTAATAACTTATTAGGTAGCCATTATGATTCATCGGCGAACGTTCCTTCCTCCCCAATAAAACGGCGATCTATTTTGAGAAAATCGTATCCTTCTTTCTTTTCTTATATATATATATATATATATATATATATATATATCCTCTCTCTCTTTCTCTTTCCTTTCTCTGATCGATACTATCCTAGCGAATATGTAAACGCGTCGAGTTTCTGCGGCGATGAGGGTGACAATGAACGCGTTGCCGAGCTTGAACGTTATCGAGATGTGTGTCCATTACCTGTGGCAGATGCAACATCCGCGTACGCGGCATTGTCACGTTTCACGTTCATCATCTGCGTGGAACAATCGCGATACTCGTGAAAACAAGTAAGGGAAAGTTTAGGGAAGCTCGCATCTCAGCTATGGAGCTGTGCTCTCTAAAAAAAAACCACTATAGTGACGGGTCTTTAACTAAACGGCGTGTGACACGTCAATTTTCTGTCGCCGCTGTAGCAAGAGAAGTTCTTAGACCGCAAAAATAAATAATATCACGTTGAATTTAAGTACATAAATATTATGTTGCACTTTGTATTAATATACATACATATATTAGGTATCACATTAATAATATAATCATTATTTACATATTTTGTTGGAACTTAATAACTAAAATATCAGATTTTGCATTGTACGTGAATGCAAATGCGCTATCTGATAGTAATATCTACAAATATATCACTTGTTATACAAGTGTGCCAATAATGTCGCACGCGCTTGTCTGTATACTAAATTTGGACTGCCTCGAAACTCTCGGAAGTTTACGTCGACCGCAGTCGCCGACTGTTTTTACCCAACCACGGAAACATTAGATGTATGTCCACTCTAAAGAATTACACGTGTTAAGTTCAGAAACAGCCTGAGAGAAATGAAAGGAAGAAGTCTCCGAGAGCGCGTGGAAAGAAAGCGGGAAGTAGATGATGAGTGAGAGAAACATGTGCTACAGAAAGTGCTACAGAATAAGAGGATAAAAAAGAATTAAACTGTCTACTTTTCTCCACTATCACGAGGGATGAAGAACGTGATCTCAAAGTGCCTTGCAGGAGAAACTGGAAAAGTTTGACCACATCAAAGTTTCAACCTTATATTTCAAATTTTCCGAACATTAATATATGCTGAAACTTAGATAAATTAATATTCATTAATGTTATTTTTAAAGCAAATCACGATGATCTTATTTGTTGTATGAACTACCCTCGTTTTACGTGTTAGGGAATTATAAAAAAACTAACAGACATTAAGAAAAACATAAAAATTATCTTAAAAATATGACTTTAGACTATCTCAGAAGAGAAATCTAATGTATTTTTATTTATAATTTTTATGCCGTATATTTTGATATGTGTGCTTTAATATGTATTATATTGTATAATATATTATAATATTATAATAATATCTATATATTATAATATTATACTATTATTATATAAATAATACTATCATTTTATAATACGAGTATGTACTATTATATGTAAATTAATAGAATAATATAAAATATATTATAATATACTACATAAGGTAATACAATATATTTCATATATTTTTGATTGTTTAATCGTTTTTCGTATTACATGACACATGAAATTTTAAACAGAATACTATTATAAATTCTGAATCAAATTATAGATTGTCTGAAGTGTGTTTTATAATAGATAATAGCATTATTATATATTTTCTGAACTCAATGTGCGGATGGTCGAATCTGCAAAAGTATCTCGCTAAAATTTATTCCACAAGTCATGAAACAGACGCGCGCAAAGACAAATAAATAAACTCGCACGTGTATTCGCTAGATGTTAAGAGTTAGATGTGAAACAACCCTGCGGGAAGCAGATCCAATGCATACAATGTTCCAGTCCTCTCTATACGCAGTATTAACTACGGGTACCAATGTAAATATATAATATGTCTCCGCACTCGGCTCTTCAATCCTTGTTACGGTAACATTTCAACGGAGCTCAACCATAATACGTGAAACTATTGAAATCTCATCCCGTGATAACGTCGCGTGAAACGTGAAACGCGAACATTACAAGTTTAGATAATTCTAGGAGAAGCTTCCCTTTATGCGTTCAGCGTCATTTTATCAGCAATAGTGTATTCAAATTTAATACAGGATACTACCAGGTGACAAAGCAAAAAAAAATTTTAAACAAATTTTTAAAATTATTTTTTAATTATTCGATTCTGACCATTTAAATTACAAAAGATTAACACATTCATCCTTTTTTTTTTAGATATTTAGACATATTTAAAAATCATGTTGTATAATTCAAAATGTTTAGAAAACAATACTATTTTCTTAAAAAAGAAAGTTTTTTATATTTTTTGGTCATTTTTAAATGCACGATCTGCATTAAACAGATCTTGTCGGGACGGTCTTATAACTGAGAATTTATAGCTGCAAAATTTAATATCCAGAAATAGATTTTAGATTGGTTAAAAACGATAAAAGTATAAGATCGTCATTGCTCCATACTAGACCAGATTATACTAGAATAGAATTGCCAGCTATAATAGAATTGAGATTAATAAATGCTTCTAGGATACCTTGGATACGTGATTACATTTGGAGCCCGCGAGATGAGCGTGCATCCTACCTGATCCCTGATCCTTTATCATTCAGAGCGGCGGTAGCGTGAAATCAGATATCACATAAAAAAAATATACCGACGACCGAGTACGCGGCTCGCGCAGTGAAATTCGAAGTAAAATGGTGTCCAAAGAGTTTTATATAAACGCGGAAAAATATGAGCACGCTCGTATGAATTTCGAGTATTACGCAATTCGTGCAGAGAGAGCTGATTTATAATATGTGTATACATTACGAGATAAATGATACATTTCGCGGAGGATCCGTATTAATCAGCAAGCGCGCTTCGTGTTTAAGCATGACAGTCTCTGACGCGGGAAGAAACTTTTGTTCAACTGAAACAGCGTAGTTTCAGATGGACGCGCAGAAACAATGTGCATATTAAAAGCACGTAAAATACCGATATTATAACAATGTATGTAAAAAACCTTGAATTATTATATTTTCGCTTCTCCGCGAATCTACGCGGTCAGATTCGGGTTCTTGAATATCATTTCAACCAAATATTACATCATACCGAGATTTAGTTCTCTTAACGTACCCATTCCTTTCCGTATCCTCGCCCGTAGCGGTTGGAGCCTTTAAAGCCCGGAAATATTTCCGAAGCCAGCGCGAAGGGCTGTACGGTGTGTACAGTAAGTTGAGATGAGATTGCTTCTGCAGGATTAACTTTACGCCGCGGTAAGGAACGATTTATTGAGATCGCGTTTAAGAAAGTAGATAATCATGAGAAGACTCCACGGGCATCGAAGCTAAAGCTATCACGACGACCTTAATTCTTGCGTATTCGGTCCTCGAATTTTTTCTCGCCCGTGTTTTAAAGCGAAGCGTACCGTCCAGAATAACGGTGACAGAATAAACTACACCTGAATCTTTTATCATGTGGAGGTACGACACATTAAAAAAATCCATTATCAAGGGTATCAAGGAAAAAAAGGGGATACACCTTTCGTAAATCAGGATGTCCGGCTGCTTCGCGACCATTCGAGGCTTAAAGTCTCTTCGATCGGTCGTCAACAAATCCTCGGTGTCCGAGTCGAGATCGAGGATGGTGACGCGTGAACTTTACACAACCGGAAATTACACGCGCGTCAAAACGTACGGCTAATTGAACGTAATTCTTATTATCCGTATGTACCTCGTAAAACGAGTGAACTCGAGAATACACGTCCCGTCGCGACGCGCCCGGTTATACCTCCTACACGCGGGAATTTCACCCGTAATCCGTTCTGTGTCACTCGTTCTACTTCCTGGACCCGCAATTAGTCCGGCAATTCCGCCGGTGCGTCCATTAGCTGATTTATTAAAGATCTTGTTTGCTCCCCGGTCGGCGAAAGGTCGTGCCCCGCCGTAACGAAAAGCCGCGTACCGCCGCGCCCACGTGATAATTAGCATGCCAATTTTCTCGATGAGGTAATCGGCGTGTCGTTGGGGAAGTCGATCGTTAAACGGACGGCTTAATGGAATAAGCTTTGTCGGCGCGTCTTACGCAAGTTTTTCCTTAATGTGCCTAGCATCAAATCTTTGGAAAAACATTATTTTTCTTATCAAACTACAGTCAAATTAATAATTACTGAAAGATCAAATTATTTGTTTGTGTGTAATCTTAATGATTATATCCAAATTATGTGACTATTTTAATTATAATCATTAAGATTAAAAAGTGGTGATCGTGGCGCAGAGTGATGTGCGCTACTTTAGTGAGCCGAAGATTCAGGTTCAAAATCTGATTAAAAACTCTTCGGTTTTTATTCAATCGAATTATAACTTTCAAATGAGACTTTTATAATGTATGTATTGAAATAGCCTCACTTAACAGTTACAAAATTCTCGCCTTAACTGTAAACCGAAAGATAAAATGATGATTAAAATGTGTATATTGATACACGCATTGTAAAAGTCTCAATTAATAGTTATATTTTTTATATTTTTCATTAAAATCAAGAATCATGTTTTTATTTAATGAGTACCTAATGGAAATATGAAATCGTCAGCCATAAGTAAATTATCTCTCTCTCTCTCTCTCTCTCTCTCTCTCTCTCAATGACTATTTAAAAAATTTCTTAAATCCCAATTAATTTTAATCGAATTTAAATGGTTTTTTATTTATAATAAGTTTGTAATGCATATATATGCATATATATATATATATATATATATGTATGCTAAAAGAGATAAGATAAGCATGCATATAAGCGTCATGTAAGCAGGATGTACTTAATGTACATTTGCTCATTTAAATATAACAATAATCAATTACATATATAGAAGTCAAATAAGAATGGAATAAAATTTTTCTATTAAGAAATGTGGTCTGATAACGTAAAGTACAGTGTTACAAGTAAATTGAGCAATTAAGTTCCGTTTTCTTTATAGAGTCCTACCAAAACGTGCAACAAGTTTAAATCACTAGCAACTTTCGCATCCCGTTTACAAATATATTAGAAAGTATGCTCGAAATCCGTCCCTACTTCTGCTCTCGTTGTCATCTACTGAAATGCTGCAACTCGGACTTTGCAGGGAAATACTATTGGCGCTCTATGCGCCCGGTTCTTTTGAGTTCTCGCGATCCTATCCGGATCGCAAAAGCGACGGCTGAAGAATTGCTGATGATGAAAGGAAAAGAATCAACAAGGAAGAATGGAAGCCGGGAGAGAAAAGCATCTAGTCGGTTAAAAAAAAATTGATAAAAAATTTATTCGGTGCGAAATAGCGAGGAATACGAAAACGGGAAAAGAATAGTATTGCGAAGAAGGATCACTTGGATGTAGCGGATATATGCGAATAATTGATAGACGAACTAGCAGAAGACCGATAGCGTAAAGTGCAGTCAGAAGTTGAAACGATTCAGTATCAAGTGAAATTTATGAAGTTCCTAAATCATCGATTATCTAGACAACTATTCGCAACAGAATTCGAAGGAGAAACAGAACAAACTATCTGCGTATAATAAAAAAAAACACTTTTATTCTTATTTTGTCTATATTACCCAAATTAAATCCGATATAAAAGTATCATATAGATAATTGTTTCCACCTCTTTGATTACAGGATTAATAGTAAATTTTCGAGGAAGAATTTTACGGTAATTTTACGTACGCAAAATAAGTAACGTTATTTTATATATTTCGAAATTTAATAAAATTAAAATTTCTAGTAGAAACAGATCAACCTGTAGAGGCCCTCCACCACCCCCGCCAACTTTAATTGGCGGTCCTCTTTTCTTTGAATATGTCTTTTTTTTATTTATTATTTTTTCTTATAATAGAAATAAATTGTAATTATATATTGTTATATCTCACAATATATAACAATGTATAATTACAATTTATTTATCACAATTTATAATTTTTTATTATTATCTGCATGAAAGAAGTGGAAAGTATACAGAATTGTAAAAATACATGATAAAGAATTTGCTTTCGAAATATTTATATACATACATTTATATTATAAATACATACATTTGAGTTTTTTTTACTAATGCCAGGTTACACGAAGATGTTCGAAATAAATATAATAATACAAAAATTCACTATTTTAGATAAAATATTTAACTATTGTAAATATTTCAAAAACAATCAATTTTTTATTATTAAATTTTCTTATTATAGAAAAAATATGAGAAATTTCGAGGTGCAAGTCAACGATCAAATAAAAAGCTTTATCTTCTGCCTATATTTTAAAGTCTATTTAAAGTCTACCTATTTTAAATCTTAAAAAATCGCGAGAAGTAAAAAAATTACGTTACCATCGGTTTAAGAATAACTGATCCAACGATTTGATCAGAGATCAGAGCAAAGTCCTTCCGCCGGGTGATACGTCCGTCAGTTGCCGACATAGAGAAGATTGATTCTCAAGATGGAAGGTGAGCTCAATATACCCTAATTTTTGTCGAGCCCCATGAAATCAAAAGAATGTGAAAGAAAATTAAGCAAACCCGTTGAACGTCAAGGGCCCCGCTGCAGGAAGGAATGAATCCCAGATCTTCCGGATTGCCCCCAATAGCGGTCATTTCGGCAGCAAGTTAACGACGATCATCGTTTTTCAAATTATTGCATCCCGTATATATTTACACTATATACGGGATTATTTTATTTTTAAAACATATGGATAAAATAATTGTTATCGAAGAGCAGTTACAAACGAGTATATTTAATAACAAAATGCATGAGATGTATGCATTCAATAATTAATATTGATATTTGGGACCGTAAAATCTAGTCCCTGGAAATGGTTTCGAGAAACCATGTTTATGAGAAACGAAAAATTTAAAAATAAAATATAGTCGTTTGTAACTACATTATATCAAAGATGTGTTATAATTGTATCCTTGTTTTTTTAATTTTTTTTCTTAAATCTACTCTTATTCCTTTTTTCTTTTTTTTACTTTTCTCCTTTTTTTCTCTCTGTTTTACTATTTTTTATTTATTTTTTCTTTCTTTTATAAACAATTATTTTATCCATATCCACTTTACTGTCTTTTTATCAGCAAGACAGAAACATGATTAACACTAGCGATAATGGAAGAATATTTTATTGAGAAGAACAAAATCTTCTCTTATAATATATGTTCTAATTAATTTAGCGAATCGATGTTGCGTACCTACTCGTGCCGAAACCACTGCTACCAAGGATCCGAGATGTAAGAAAACCAGGAATTAATTCTGGTTCTGCAACTGGGTGTTCGATCTTCAACGGGGCACCGAACTAATTAACCCTCCACGTTCAAAATCGTTACGCCTCCCCTCCGGTACAAACGTCTTAACGTCCACCTGACGCGAGAGACAGTGATAAAACTTGAGATAACGATCGCATTCAAGAACGTAAAAATGCGGTCTTCAACATTGCAAAGTGTAGAATATTTTATGAAATCAAAGTAAAATTTATGAAATCAATTCTTCAAAAAATATAGTTTTGCATTTTGCGTATTCCGATTAATAACAAATTGTGATAATTTTAAGTCATGCGAATTTCATAATAATTTTAAAAAATATAATCGTAATTTTATAATATTAAATTTTAGGCAGATGTCAAATTTCACGAGCGAGAAACTATTATTTGATCGTTGATTCAACATTCGAATATTCACGTCTTCACATTTATATGAAAATTATAATAATTAGTGATAATCTTTCAAACGCGAAATTCAGGATAAAGCATAAAATTGAATATTCGTTGAATATTCTAAAAAATTGTAAAAACTGTAACAATTGTAAAAACGCAATAATTACTAAACACTAATTTAGCAAATTTTGTATTATATTTATCGTACGTCTTCTGTCGATTTTCTATAATATATCCAGCATTGGTATCCCATTTTGATTTTAATACAATTTTTCGTACAATTCTTTACTATAATAATTTCTTTATAATTAATATTACATATTATTAAGTAATATGATATAATATTACATAATTTTAACGTACTGTCTATAAAATTACGTACTATGTAATAAATTTAAAATTTATTACATAATTAGTAAAATGACAATTAAATAATGTTATACGTGGCTACTCAAGATTCACATAAATTTAACTTATTACATAATTATTCCCTCCATGTTCCTACCTACCCGGACTTTTAACTCTATGTATGTATTCCCTGCCTATCCACATATTCCTGTATGTTCATGTTCCTACCTAACCATATTTCTATTTATGCTAATGCTAATGCTTTATTCCTACCTACCCGCATTTATTAGTTTATTTAGTTTATTTAGATTATCAATATTAATTAGACCGCGACCGCGATTACCCGAGATTAAGGAAGTGTATGTTTAAAAGAGTGTTTAAAATTTTAAAAGAGAGTTTAAGAGATTTTAAGTTCGGTTAATTCAGATTGAACTGGAGACGTCACCTTTCCGTCTCCGATTATACGTATATACAAGAAATATTACCTTAACTGCATGCACATTAAACACTATATTGCTGGTGTTGAACACCAACCTACCTTGTGTAGTCATCTTTCTTTTGGCCAGTTTGATGTTACCTTTTTTAGCCAAATCGACTTTGGCAAAGCCAGAAATAGGAAGGAAACATAATCCTTCCATTGCCGGCTGATTATAGCTGGCAGATAAGCGTAATGATCTTACGCTCTCTCTCTCACGATGCGCGAAACACGACCGCGTCGCGAAGGGCCATTTATAGCAATTAAATTAATTAATTATGGAATTACTACATCCGCATTGTACTTATTATCTTATTATCTGTATACTATTCTTTACACGCGAGATAATTTCTTCGATTAGGAACAAAAAGGATGTAAATTAGTCAAAAGCTCTTACTTTGGAAAAAAATCTTTTAATTAAACGCGTATACAATCCAAATAAATTCAACTACTTTTACAAATGACAGGAACTTTACTTTAAATGTGGTATAAGCATACTTTAATAAAAATGCGAAAACAATGAGTGACAATTGATAAACGCGAACTAAGAAAATCTAAGGCCCATTTTTTTCGATTTATCGTTTCGAATATCGAGAATATCATCATCTTAAAAGGGTGAGAAAAAAGAATTATGACGTAAGATCCGAAAGGGATAATAAATTTCCCGCACAATATTGAATGAACTAACGTGAATATTTTGTGCACTCGAGTATTTGAATTTCGATAGCTACATCTCATTATTATAATTATATTCCTCAAAATTAATTATTTAAGTTAACGCGAAATTAATCAAGTTAAAAAAAATCTCTACAAAAAATTTTTCAGTTTTACAAGATAACGTTTACTGGATCTCACGTCATAACGATTTAACTATAAAATTTTAATCATCGACTCACCGACCCCGATGCGCAGCAGCGGAGCTGTATCTGCAACGTCGCTACGCTGATTCTGTAACAATCAAATATATAATCTAAATTAGAGCAAGAAAGAAAAAAGACAGTCAGTATTTCGAAAAATAATTACCGAACATAAAACATGGAATTCTATATTTTAGTTCGTTAAACAAATTTAATTTAAAAAAATGACGTAATTTCTTGAAAATACTCTATTTATTGAACACGAGCTTATTCACAAGAATTTAAAAAATAAAACTCTTTACTAATTTTTACTCTTTGACTAACCATCCGATTGAAAAATCGATTGGATAAACCTTCCGCAAAAGAAACAATATGTATAAACCAATTATATTTACCGCATGTTGTTCCGCCGGCGCCTGATGCCTCTCCTAGGCCTCCACCTCCTCTCAGACTACTCGGGATGTCCCTCGTGTTCCCTCGATGCGAAGCTGATGCTCCTTCCCGCGGGGATATTTTCTGTAACATAAAAATAATCGAATCGATTAAATAATTGTCACGCGCATTGAACATCTTATTCGTTATTCAGATTAATATTTTTTTAAATTATTTCTCCGAAAAAGGTCTTTACGTTAGAATCAACTTGAATCAAATTTTTCAAATTATTTCTTTTTACTAATTTATATTCCGAATCACGGTTTAGCATAACAAATAAATAAGGATAAACGAAAAAAGGGATTCTACACTATCTGTAGAAAAAATAAAAAGTAACACTTACCAGAAGTGTTGGTACGCCGATGCCCGATGCCTATCCTAGGCCTCCTCCTCCTCTCAGGCTGCTCGGGATGTCAGCTACGCAGGATTCCCTCGCTGCTCCGATGTCACGTTCAGCGTCGTTATTTTCTGAAACATTCAAATGAACGATTCGATTAAGTAAAGACAGAAGAGATAGAAAATTTTTGGACATAAGTGACATAGTACGTAAAAATCAATTACACTCACCACCTTCTTTCAGGCTGTTCCGGCCGCAAAATCCTCCTCCACCTCCAAGTCAGCCTCGCATTCGTAAAAATGCGGTTTACGCAGATCTGATAGATCTGGTGCCACGTAGGAGCCATTAAGACTCGTGGCAATGCAGTATTAGTATACTGCAAACAACCCAGTAAGCAAGAAACATCAACGTCGCTACGATGATTCTGTAACAATCAAATATATAATCTAAATTAGAGCAGGAAAGAAAAGAGACAGTCAGTATTTCGAAAAATAATTACCGAACATAAAACACGGAGCTCTATATTTTAGTTCGTTAAACAAATTTAATAAAAAAAAGTCACGTAATTTCTTGAAAATACTCTATTTATTGAACACGAGCTTATTCACAAGAATTTAAAAAATACAATTCTTTACTAATTTTTACTCTTTGACTAACTATCCGATTGAAAGACCGATTGAATAAACCTTCCGCAAAAGACACAATATGTATAAACCAATTATATTTACCGCATGTTGTTCCGCCGACGCCTGAGGCCTCTCTTAGGCCTCCTCCTCTTCTCAGGCTTCTCGGGATATCAGTGTTCCCTCGATACAAAGATGCTCCTTCCCGCGTGGATATTTTCTGTAACATATAAATAATCGAATCGATTGAATAATTGTTACGCGCATCGAACATGTCTGTCCATTAATCCCTTTATGGATTATCTCTACTGTGTATAATTCGAAACTGTCAGAATTTTTATTCGATATTTAAAGAAGCGATAGAAATAATTATTTAATAAATTCGGCTTGTGTATATTACATTATATTATTTCTTAAATCTTTAATTATCCATCTTTGATAGTGACTCTCGAAAAGAAAAAGAGAGAAACTGTGAAAATAAAAGAAAATTTAATTTTATATATATATGTAGTTTAATAAATTAATTTTGTATTAATTTACATCAGAGTGATTCTTCCGTTCGGCGAAGATATATTCATTTAGCACACAAGCATTTTATTTTATTTCAAGTGACATGAAATAGTGGATGTTATCGATAAATATTAATAGACTATATGAAAGATTAGAAAAAAATGTGGCATTGTAACAATAAATACAATCAGTAATTATAAGTGTGACATTATTAAATCAATCTATTAAGATATGTTATAAAATATCTAGTTATAAAATGTCCATATTTATATTTCTTAATTTTTCTTCTATTTTTTCTTATGTGTGGTACATGAAAATCTCTGCCTATTATTATTTTACCAGTTTATATACATATGAAATATTTAATCCTGGAAGAAGACCAGACAAATCTCAAATTCTATTTTAAAAAAACTTGGGACGAAGAAATAAAGAAACAAATCTGAATATTAACAATTATTTCCTATTCCTGTTTTACAGATATTAATTTATTTTTATTTCACACAGATAAATATATAAATATATAAATATCGTTTTCTTCCCGTCTTCCAGTCTGTTGAGATAACCAAAAAATGAAGAAAACATTTAAAAGCTATATATTCTAAAAGCATCAACAAACATACTTGTTTTAAATTTATTTTACATCTCTCTCTTTTTTCCTTATTTTTTGCTGTTTATTGAAACTTTTAAATTTAATTAATTATAATGTATTTTAATATGTTAAAATTCTAATATTTTATCATATCCTCATGATGTTCTTATTAGAGTTCCTGAAAATTTTACTTGTCTACCAAAAAAATGCTCGACAAAAAGTGTAACGCGATAACATCTTTATAAAATTTTGAACACAATTTTTCTCTCACTAAAAACATTCCATCATTGTTATTACTTTTTGCCGAGCTGGCTTCATTTATTAGATGTATTTTCTAGTTCCTGTTTTTTCTATTTTTTTTCTTCTATTATATTTATTCTGTAACAAGCAATTCATGTATCTCAAAATTAAATAAATTAATAAATTATACGATTCCAGGATTAAATATATTAATTTATAAATATGTTATTAATCTATAAATATAATATTAATTACCCATTTCAATGAAATGGAGATGTTATATCCGTACAAAAAATAATACGTTCGTAGTACTCTTGTGCTTTCAATTAAACATATGTATATATTTTTACAAATCCATTACCTCGAAAATTAAAGCAAAAAGAAACTTATCACTCACCGATACCGATGCGCAACAGCGGAGTGATGCAACTATGTTGATCTGTAACATCCAAATTATGGCAACATTATTGTACATATTAATTAATATTTTGAGAAATAACTATTACGCATGAAATAATTATCAATTCTGCAAAGGAGGCAAAATAAAATTATAACAAGATAGCTCTAACGCCGTAGTTACTTCGTCGTTCGATACCTTCTGAACTTCCTCTTCCTCTCAATTTCTCCCCTCGCAACTCGCGCAACTCACGAAAGTACCGTCAATTGTGATCGCACTTTATACACTCTCGATACTCTCGACGTTAGCGACGTTCGCGAGACTACTGCATATCAAATGATCAATTCAAATCAAACGAATCGTGCGAAAATACGCGATGCAATCGAAATTTGGCACTCCCGTCCCGCGTCGCTTCGATCCCCGCGAGCGAATAAATCGCGCGAAGTACCCGCGCGAATCACTCAACGTAAATAGTTAATTGCGCGAGAGGTAATTCCGTAATTGTACGCGAAGAGCGATCGAGCGATCTCGACCCTACGACGTACGAAACAGATCTGCCCCTGCCGGCGACTTAATCGTTCACGCATCGGTGATTTCGCGTAAACAAGGTGCGCCGCGTACAAAAAAAAAACGACCCCGAGGCCGCGCGCCACTCTCGCGATAACATTTCCCCGAAATACCTTAACGTTTTCCGATATAGATTCTTTCGAAATTTGAGAGAGAATCGCGACACCAATTCGTTCCGTGTTTTCACCGCGCTGCGTGCGAATGGCGACGAAATCCTCGAAGGCATCGCGTCGGCGCGATACTACGCGAGTCAAGCGAACGGCTAGTGACTATAGGACTCCGGTCCGCTTGACGCTACAAATGCTTCGAAGCATTCCTCTTCTCTTTTCTTTCAATGAAGAAAGAAGGAGAAGAAAAATGCTTCAAAGCATTTGTAGCGTCAAGCAGACCGCAGCCTAGAAGACACGCAGTTGATTAATCGAAAATATAATTAAAATTAAACACCGCACGCACAGATCTCGATCTCGTAAAATCTCGCGAATGTAAAACTGTGTTATTAACGTATCATTAATTACGACAAAAAATCGCGACTCTCGGCGTTAATCTACGTGCGCGAAATACATGAGATTGTCATATATTCACGAACGGGCGATGTATCACGGCGCGGGCGTCCCGTTCAATCACGCAACACGACAATACATCACTCGGTTCTCTTTCTCCCTTCGGAGAGAATCGGAGATAAATTATACGACAACCGGCACGCGCGGTGGTCAAAGCGCGACGCGAGACAGTCGATCGCGAGAATGCTACGTTTGATAACCATACATACGGCGGGGCGGGCGATTATTCCCCGCAAGTATCGCGAAACTTGAAATAAATCACAATTCTCGTACCTTCAACCACGTCTCCGACGATCCACGATGTCTCGAGCGAGCGATTCACGTCACGACACATTCCGACGGACACTTTATGTGCTCGCGAAATGTTCAGCACGCCGATTATTCCCGCAGAGGCACAGACCGCGGCCCGCGGAACGAGGGAGCTCAGGGAGCAGGGATGCCAATCGCAGAAACGAGAACGTTCCGAAGAACACAGTCAACACAGCACGGAGCACGGCGACGGGCGCGCGGAGCACGAATGACACTTCACTTGTGCGAGATTCGTCGGAAAAATGAAAACCTGAATGGCTTTCGGAGGTAACGTACGCCGAGCGTTGACAAAAACGAGTGGCAAAGCCGCTCGTCGACAAAAACACTCGTCCGCGCACTGATTTCGAGAGCACGTACGTTGTTACGAAGTTTCAACGGTCGCGGCTAGTACGGCGTCAGTTATGCCGCGGCCGCTCGCCGGCGACTCAGAGCGGTCGAACGTGATTGGCCGGGGCGCGGGGACTCGACTCGCGAGGAGCCAATCGCGTTCGACGGCTCACCTGACTGCGCGGCGGCGCGACGGCGGCGGCGGCGGCGCAGCGGCGCACAGGTAAATACGCGACGCGTTCGCATCGACGTAGCGCGAGACGTTGTCGATCGTGTAAATTCCTCTTTCTCGTAAACGAAAAGAAATCCGGTAGCAGAGTGTCGCGAGCTGATTGTACGCCGAATACTCCGTTCCTTCTCGTGTCGACTGGGATGCCGTCGCTGGACGAGACGAACGCCGAATGCCGAATGCCGAATTGTCGTGCTGGACGCCGGCGCCGTACGTATCACCCTCTCAGCTGTGATTTGGCGGGTCTCCTGCAGTGCTCCGTGATCGGTGAGTAAATTGTGCATGAGAAACAATTCATTCGAAGCGAGATACAGCCAAATCATGATAGAATCGTTGTCTCGGGTGTCTCAGTGAGACGATAACCTCCAAAATTCCGGTCTCCTGCCTCCGTTTTTTACTCCGAATTAGTTAATCGCGCGGGAAGACGCTTCAATAATAGTATGAATCTTTCGTTAAGCACGGGCTGCACGGGAATTAATAATCGATTGATTGAAGAGAACGATCGCGTGTTTGGCGTTCTCACTTTGCTTGTCGCGATCGCGAACGAACGCGGACGTGAGAGCGAGCTTGCTTTAATAAGCGTGTAAATATCGAGAGTGCGTATAAACTCAAATGTGCATCCACGAATATATTTCGTCTTTCGTTAAAGAACGGGCACGGGCACTCGTTCACGTAATTAATAAATGTTTCAAATTTATTTGTACATACGTGTGCTTCTTTATTTTTTATAATCTCTATTTGACAGAAAATTAACGTTAAATTGTATTATTTGTAAAAATTTCTTCGCGATCGTTCCCGCACAACGCGGTGATCTCGCGCATACTATAAAAAAAATGATAGCAGCTAAAGATACTTAAAAATTGTAAAACGTTCTCTTCTTGCTTGTTCCCCAAATATTATTCGTTTTGCTTATAACATTTTTTATAAACGAGCTTATTGCCGCGCATTTCGCGCTCGTGTCTTGCGGATTTATTAACAAAAAAAAAAAGGAAAAGAAAAACAACGTCAATTTGATCGAGAGCGTTTCGAAATGGAGATGCTACGAAAAATTTTTTTTATAGTTAATATATGTTACGATACATACAAAATCATAGCTGACATAATTATTGATTTCCTGTAAAATAGAAATTATGAGAAATAAAAAAGCGTACGTGTCTTGCAGATTTATTAAAAAAAAAGAAAATAAAGAACACAACGTCAATTCGATCGAGAATGCTTTGAAATAGAAATATTTGTGTATGAGAATTTTTTTCTGATAGCTAACACTTACTCGACAATACGTTACGATACGTATAAAATCATAGCTGACACAATTTAATATCAATTTTCTGTAAAATAGAGATTACGAGAAATAAAGAAGCGTACGTGTCTTGCGGATTTATTAGCAAAAAGGAAAAAATGAACAACGTCAATTCGATCGAGAATGCTTTAAAATAGAAATATTTTTACGAACTTTTTTTTCTGATAGTTAATACATTACAATACATTACGATACGTAGAAAGTCATAACTGATACAATTTAATTTTCCGTAAAGAGATTATGAGAAATAAAGAAGCGTACGTACGGATAAATATAGAACGCGTATCGAATGCCGATGTTTTGACAAATCGCCCAATATCTCCCGGTGTCTGACATTTACGATATTTGCCGTCTGGTTACCGTCGATGGTAGAACTTCCGCTTCACCCTGTGGCTCGTCGATGCAAATATATGAGCGGCTTAGAAAGCTTTTTCGCTCTCTCGGCTCGGCTCGCTTGTTCCCTACGCGAAGAGTAAGTTCCGAAACTTTCCGTTGCATTTTGTAGAACAGAGTTACGTGACGTAACACGTTACGTTAGAATGCATTATATTGCCGGCTGCAGCATTAAAGTTGCTCTCGTCTCTTTCGACGTACGGCGTCGTAACATCTACGCTGCGCTGTAAGGCGAGACTTTCGTAAATTAATATCGTAAGAAGAAAGCACATCCTCCGTCCAGAGTATCTCGCTTCCTAGATATAAAACTATTATTACATCGAAAGGAGAAATATAAAAAGAGATGGAAAAGGTAATGTATAAAGATGCGTGAAACGTCGAAGTAGTTTTTTATTGTTTCATATTTATACACATAATAAGCATACGATTACATCCTATTAGGTACTATAGATCGTATATGTATAACTTAAACGTATACTTATATGTATATATATATATATATATATATCTATAATATCCAGCGTTTTGTACAATAAATAAAGACTCTAGAGCATTTTAAACATAACATCGCGCGTTCCCGCGCGACCATTGCGTCGAGTATACAATAATTCAATAACGAGCTCTCTAATATATCCCCCCTATTACACTTAAAATTATCGCGAGAACGCGAATTAGCGATGATTGTGGGCAGTTTTCACGATCGATATCACGAATATCTTGTCTTATCTCGAAGTCAAGATATATACAGACTACATCTTCGCAATAGATGTCACGATTTCATATATTTTTATTATTTCATCACGTCTCTTTCGCATAACATATCAATTAATTTAATTAATGGTAATTGTAGAGCGATGGACTATCAAGCGTCTTCAATTGTTTTAAATATGTGATAAAAGTCTTGAATTTACTTTTAATATTATCCAAGATGGAAAATTGTTGAAAATTAAATGCCCATCGCTATAAGCGTGACGCATTAACCCTTTGATTAGTCTGACGAAAGGAAGATAAATTAATAATCCCAGTTAGATTTGTCCATAAGCGATGCTGGGAACGGTAAAATTTGATTGCCCCAACGAACATGATTAAGCAATAAATTCCGGGCGAAAATTCACACGTTGAATCGTCGTCCAGTCTCGAGATTCGGATCTCGGGCTACGAGAGACGAATCCGGCGTCGGCAATAATCCTTCAATAAATGACGAGATATTGAAAAAGGTAATGACAGCCAGCGCGCGCGGATGTGAGAAATACGCGGTAGGGTCGTAACGGGAGTTACGGGATTCCCGTGTAATCGTCCGATAAATCCGCCGTATGCTCGGAAAGAAATATCGTGTTTAAGCTTAATTCGGAAGTGAGTGTGATAAAAATTGATGGCACGGCTCTCTCGAGTCTCGCGTGGTTAGCGCCGCCGCGCCGCGCCGCGGCCTCGTAAATTCTGCATAACGGAGCGACGTTACGTTACGGAAACAACGGTAACTCTCGGACCGCTCTCGAGCACGGGGATCGATAAGCCGGGCCTTCCTTCTCGAGCTATCGAGCTCCACCAGGCCTTAATCTCGTCCCATCGTGAGCTTTAATTGTTTACTCGTCCCCTTGCAGCACGCCGCCGCGACGTTATTGCACAATCGATATTAATTTACAGCAATCAGCGCGGCGGCGTCGGCCTTAATGATAATTTTCTCACGCGCGTCCGCAGCTTTTTTAAAATGTCTGTTTACATCGAAAGACGGACGTTTATAGATGATTATTTTACACTCTTATTTTCGTCATTATATTGTTAATGCATCCGCGAGTTGTCCGACATTGTTTTAAATAAATAATACAAATTATCAAGGTTGGTATTTTTTTATTTAATTGTCATCAATTAAATTACTTTTCGGATGCATTTTTGACAATTTTGCAGCTATCTAAATGAGACTTATCAAGCGCATCAGACTTTAAGGAATGTATTCGCGTAATCGTTACTAATAATGTTTCAATTTAATTAATTTAACTCGTCATTAATCACAATCACTTCGCATCTTGATATTAATTGATCGATAATTATTATATCATATCTTTACGGCATTATATATCTATATATAAATATGATTATTTTAACAACTACGTTATTTTATAATAGACTTTCTAGTAATAACGGCATCCCGATAATCAGTAATAAATTTACTTTATAGAGTTATATGTAAAACAATTAACAAAATAATAAATATAATTATTGTATTTTCGAGTAGCACTTTATGTTTCAAAGCGAAATAATTATCTCACGCTGGTTCAGTTATTATTCGCAGCTGGATTAAACTATTATTTTCCTTACACACATAATTCATATAATTCTACGATTGTATATCAATTTAGTAAATCGAGAAAGTAATGAAACTTAAGTGTTAACAATAAAATTTGTGTCGTACGCAAGGGAAATACGTATTTTAATTACGTTCGTATAGCTTATCGGATAACTGACGTTCTTAATCGTAGACGACTGTAGAGAAAACATTCGAGAATTGCAGATTGAATGTGAAATTGTCACGGTACATCGATATCCTCCTTCACACGATAGTTTGGTTCGATAGTTTAGACTTTAAACATTCGACAATTCGCTACACCTATCCATCCTCGCAGAATCAGCTTGACCGCTGACACCTATTGTCATTTTACATTCGCTAACATCCGGCAACATGTACGACATGCATTTCTGTCTATCGTGTCTCAAGTTCATATTGAAGAACGACGATCAGTTCGTTATTTTTTTTTCAGAGACACGAATCATACGACGTGATTATTTGCATCGATGCGATTGGAAACCGCATAAAGATTTTTTTCGAGAGTTAACCGCGGGCAGTATTTTATTCTGTAAAGCGTTTGAAGGGTGCAGAAAGAAAACGGCGATTCAACTAATCAAACATAGCACCCATTATTTTAGAGAATAAAATTCTGATCGTGGCTAAACTTTTTTTCTGAAAAAGATGATCACTTATATGCGGCTTGCAGTCGTATTGATTCATTTAAATTGAACACTTAGATCTTTCGCTTAAAATTACGAGCAAAGTTCCGAAAAGCGTATTTACCTCGAATTATTTTAAAGTCTATCGTAACGAAGAATAAAAAGTACACTGAGAAAAAAATGTTCTGGATTTTAGTAAATATTAGTTTGCATACAACTGCGACTCCATTTATTAAAATAAAGAAAATTTTCCTTTTTATTAGTAGAATTTTTTTCCTGGTGAATACACATATACTAATAAAAAGGAAAATTTTCTTTATTTTAATAAATAGAGTCACAGTTGTATGCAAACTAATATTTACTAAAATCCAGAACATTTTTTTCTTAGTGTATGTATTTATCTACTTGCTGGTGGAAATTTTATTTAATTTTCAAGATTGCAAGTTATAGATTAGCATTATAAAAACGAATAAATCGTTACAAAAAATTCTGCTTATTATTTTTTCGACAGAGATATCGCCAAATTCATTAGTAATTGAAGCAAAAATCTTTTCAGAACTTTAGCCAAAATTACAATTACTTATCGTAAATACGCGCAACGTTGGACCGGTCTCAAGCGATATCCGTGGATATCGACTTTTCGATAACGCGCGTGTAGAAATTCCGAAACGATACACCTTTCCTTTCGCTTTAAACATTAGAAACATTGAGAGATGTATAAAAATTCGACAGTCAAAGCTACTGATGGTCTTTATATATATATGTATTTTTTTTTAATTTTTTACCTCGAACGGGATATTAATTCGATAATCGCGCAAAAGACTCGATTGGTGCGGATTCTCGTTCCTCTCGAATCAGGCTGATAAATCAATAACTGCCGACGGTCTCTTGAAAAATGGAGGATTATCTATTTGCGTAGTCGTTTGAAAATTCCAGGCGCAAGTACGGAGATTTCGGTGATTTCGTTATGCGGCGCAGAGCGAAACAGGACGACGCCGACGTCGCGACGACGACGTCGCGACACTCGCGAGTTGTACGTGACCCGAACTAGGTGATACAGGGTGTCTTGAAAAAGACTTCACGAGCTTTTTTAGATTTATACAGTACTTACCCCACTCGGTGAAAAAATCTATTACGTTATGTCTCGAGATTGCAATATATATAGATGTATATAGAGAAACAAATACAAATAGTCTTTTGAAGCGTACGCGGAAAAGGAATGAAGTTGCTTCAATTAAACGTCGACGTCACGGGCTGCCACAAGCGTATGTAGTTAATTCAATTGGATATTATTGGACCAAATATATTTAAATTATTAAAACAATTATCTGATGTTTTTTTGTTCATTCATATTGATGTGCATCAATAAATTTTATCTCAATAACATTGATACTGTTGATACAAAAAATGATGCTGTTGATACAACATAATTTTTTTCCGTGTATCAATAATTTTTTGTATCGCATGATAAAGAAAGATTAAAATATTCTTATTAGAGAGATTTACTTTTCACGAAAGGAAAAATTAAAAGAAATTAAGGTTATAGTAGATCAATTGTCACTCAAATCTTTGCATAGGCAACTTTTATCGTAAGCCGCGGCCGTCTTATTGCTATTTTTGAAGACGGGACTGGGTCACGGTGACCGCTCACCACGGTCAACGTCAGCCTCATTCTTGAGAGCACCCCGTATACGGAAATCCCCGGAAGAGACGAGAGCGAATCTCAGGGGGAATTTCTTCTCGCGGAACGGCATTACCGCCAGTTCTGCAATCTACATGAGGTTGCTGCATCAGTGGAACTCGAAATCGTCGTGAGCATACCTCATTCTCCCTCTCTCTTCCTCTCTTTCTCTCTGTCTCTTCGTCTATTTGACGGAGACACGCAAGAATGCAGTCACCTCTTGGCCCCGCGCTCCCATTTCTCACTCCCCCTTCTCCCCCCATAATCCGCGTTCTTATCGGCGAGATGCGAGTCGGGCATCGAGATGTTCTCCACGATAAGGCAATTCGAGAGAACTTTTCTGATGGACAACTATCGGAGGAGGGGAACAGAGAGATAGAAAGAGAATGCTCGAACATCCCTCAGCCGTGGTCAAAGGGATGCCAAGAGGTGCGCCAAACGGGTGTGCGTCCCCTCAGTTATCGGAAAAGTATTTGCGGAAAATCCCCGGCGCGGTTCTCGCGCGAGAGATTTTGATGCTCCGTCACTCTTGCTCTCTCTCTCTCTCTCTTTCTCTATTACGGATTTCGTTGGGTTTTGCGCCATTAAGGAAAGGGGACCATGTATTTTCGCAACGGACGCAAAGTGATCTTAACAACTTTGCTGAAACTTCGGGAGTGCTCTTTTTTTCTCCTGGCTCTCACGACGAATCTACTCGTAGAAACTCGGATCCGCGTCGCAAAAAGTAATATTACGTACGAAAAGTAAAATAATTAGCTTAGAAATAATTATTTATCTAATACAGCTACAAATGCATTAAGTAGAAGTATTGAAATAGACTTTTCAATAAGAGCCGATGCAAAATCACCTCGTTTAGCGAATTCGTTGCAAGAAAGAATACGTTGGTATATAACTCGAGAAAACACCATGGAAAAAAATGAACCCCGCGATACACGCGCTTTGTTTGCGGTAAACTTTTTGCTCTCGTTACAAAGGGCCTTTGATTAAAAACCGTACGGAACGGCGAAGAGCGAGCTGTCCACAAGGGTCCACGGGAGTTGTCGGGACTATAAGGAGGAAGAAAAATCGTCTAATGGGTAATTCATTCTCGGCGAAGGAACAAACGACGGCGGACGTCGCTGAAAAATATTCGAGTGGCCGACGATCCGGGGGATCTACCAGTAAGGGGATAGGACAAAAGAAGCTCCTGCGTGGGAATCGCAGATCGCAGATGATATCGATGCTTTTCCTACGCTCGATCTTGCTGCGCGTCTCGCCGATTCGATCCCCTTAAAAGTCGTCCTCCGGAGCAACCGAATCACAAATCCCGTCGATGCGGTTCGTTCTTTCTGTGCGATTACCTGAGACCGGGAACGCCGCGGATCTAAATCGCAATTCCGTCTTCATGATGTTGATCGAGTATCCACGATGGCGTTAAGTTAATTGCGGAAGAAATCTTCGATGTCAATGATCGAGCGTCCGTCGCCGTGCGGTATAATTTTAACCCCTTGGATGCGACTCCCTCGTTTCGTTTAAAATTAGTTCGTGTATCGATTAATACACGCTAGAGAGGTGTGCTCGGATAAAAAAAGAATAATAGAATAGAGTTTATTAATTGCCTTGTGCGAAATTTAATTTTAGTTAAAAATTTTTTTAATTACTCTTGAACGCGTTTTATTAATATTAACGTGTGTAACGATCATATTTTATTTTGTATAACCGCATAAAAAATGGTTTTTTTATTTAATATTATTCGTTAAAAAGTTGTTAATTAAAATAACAGTTTATAATAATGTAGTGAGTATAAATAGTATAAATTTAGGAAAAGAGATATTGGTTCTGTAATTAAAAATTCTTCCATGAGAACTTAAGTTATACAGAAAGTTACGATGCGTAACTAACGTAACGTCGAGCTCTGTCGACGGATTTCCGTAACCCAGCGTAATGTTCTATTACACGCGCAGCAGCATCCAAAGTGTTAGCATAATCGCGTTAATTAGTCTGAGACGGAGAGACACAGTCGGGGCGCGATCTGGCGATCTGGGCGTCTCGAGATCGATCGATCGTCCGTTTAATTTCACTACTGCCAGGATCTGAAGAGAACGCTCGACGATAGGAGGCCGACGAGGGTCGCCCAGGCGACGAGATCGAGCGCGCCCCGCCTGGATCTCGCGCCGCCATTCACGCAAGTCTCGCGGATGCTGACGATCTTCAGGCCGCGGCGTGCCAGGAGATTGTGAACTCCTCGTTTGTCGCTCTTCTGCAGAGTGTGCTCGCGTGACAGTAAGAGGGAGTAGAGCTGATTGTTGGGATTCCGGGAGCAGAAAGTCAACACCATGTCCGAGGCGACGGCCTTCATTACGTGCACGTTGCCGGTGAACTGCATGTATTTCTGCTCCGTTAAGGTACCTGCAAATTAAATCAGCAACTGGGTTAAAAGAAGCAACGTGACGCAATACGCAAGATGAGGGTGAAAGAAAGGAGGGAATGAGGGTGAGAGAGAGAGAGAGAGAGAGAGAGAGAGAGAGAGAGAGAGAGAGAGAGAGAGAGGCCTCCCTATCGAATTTCCTGCCCCGGCTTTTCGCGTCAGCTTCCGTCCGCTGCACGAAGTAGAATCTCTTGTACAAACGGAACTGTCGCGACTGCAGAAATAAATGTCTGTCGACGACAAGTCTATTTTTATGAAGTAGTTTTATCTTTACGTGGAATGCTCTTGAGTGAAATAGGAAGAAGGGTACGGGCCGTACGGGGTAAAAGCAGGGTCATTTTGTACTCACGGATTTTTGTTTCACGTGAAAATAACTTGTCGTGATATGAAAGATAAAAACTGGCGAAATTCGAGCTCCCAATTTGGAGATTATTTAAAGAGTCTAAAGATAATATAAATATTCTTAACGATTTTTAAACGAGAATTCTGAGATGTGTCCGAAAAAATCTGGTAATTCAGTTGGTAATCCGATAAATTTCACACGCATGTATTAATGGCGAGAATGATAGATGAGGCTTTTGGGTTCACTTTTTAAAATGGACATCTAAGATATTGTCAAGATAGGAAAGCGCGACAATAAAGAAGGATCGAGCAAGTAGCGAAAGCTTGACTTTCCAATTTCCTGTCTCTACTGATACGACGAAGAGGCGAAACATTATATACCTACAATGCTGTAGTCCTACATATAATGTAATTCATGTATATTACACGTAAATCTGTACGTGTGTGCATATAAAAAGCATCTGGATGCTTCGTCTCTTTTTTGGAAAAATTTTACATAGAAGGAAAAATATTTCTACGAGGTAGTTTATTCAGTGTATTAGTAGAAACGCAAACAGAATGTGATAAAACTACATTACGATGTTGCCTTTTTGCTTCGCATAAAATTTTTCCAAACAAGATAGGGTACATAAATATTTTTCCATATACTGCACGCATGTGTACCGTACTATGCCAACGATATTAAAAACTTATTATGCTTTCAAGCTTTAAAGAAAATTATGATCTTGCGTGATACGCTCCACATATGAAAGTGTTGTACAAAATTGATATATGGTATACTATAAGTTTTCAAATTTAGTTAATCTTCTTATAGTATTCGGGAAGTGATTAAGTAGCTCGGGTAATGAGTACGAGCATTGCGAAGCAATAAAAAGGCTGATGCGAGTAGTACGAAATTGCAAAGAAACCAAAGTGTTTCCTTTAGAAACTTCCACAGTGAGTAACAAATAGCAGCGCAATACCATTGTATTTAGTATCATTTATCACGGTCTTGGCACTTTTATCTGAACACGTTTAATGGACTAAGTCGGGGCTTTGACAAATGTAAGTTTCAACCACTTCACCGGACCCTGAGATATAAACTCCAACCTGTGCAATGTTTAATCTGCAAAAATGTTTGATCTAAGTGAATTGACCGGGATAAACCGCGGTTGGTGTCTCACACACCTAAATGTTACCATTTACTTTATGTAAGCGATACTTTCATCGTTTCGCAAAAAATTCAGAGTCACGTTTTTATCACGCATTATTCTTCATGTCCTGCAGTTAACGGATATTTTAGCATTTAATCAAGTTAATTGGGCCATTTGCGAATACAATACTTATAATCAGAATTATAATGATTTGATTACGATCTCACTTGTTGGCGCAGTTCAGACGGATTCGATGATCATTCGTGACGACGCGAAATACACGGTTGCGAAATGGAAATACGCAATATTACGGCTCATTACGTAGTTGAGAACGCACTTAACGTTATGAAGGGAAATATACGGAGACGAGACGGCAAGCACGTGTACAATCTATATGCGCAATGTGCAACGACCATAAACGATGCACATGCATTCCACATTTTGCAGGATCATCGCGCGATGTCGGAAATATTTCACTCTGGAGATACCACTTTAATACCGGCATTTAGAAGCACCCGTTACGTTTCCAACTAAACTTATGTACAGAGAGGAGTGACCGATCTACTTCTGAGGGAGCTATCGTTTTAATTTTTAATGTGACTTTTATAAATCTTTGATAATTCGAAAAAATTTTTAAAGTAAAAATGTCGAAAAAATCCCGTCATGTTACGCGACTTTCCAATTTTCTTATATTCTTATATTCTTACGCTTCTCAGAAACATATATATAATATATATAATATACATATAA
This sequence comes from Temnothorax nylanderi, assembly GCF_030848795.1. Classification (NCBI taxonomy): domain Eukaryota; kingdom Metazoa; phylum Arthropoda; class Insecta; order Hymenoptera; family Formicidae; genus Temnothorax; species Temnothorax nylanderi. The sequence goes on from NW_027249082.1 coordinate 982,460, forward strand.
TATTTTACACTCGTCACTCGTAATTGAAGTTGACCAAAACGTCGTTAAACAACGACGTCGGTTCACGTAGATATGTGACATATCGATCATTGCCGCAAAACATTGCCATACCCTGACAATTCATTGAAATGACGATTCACTGAAACGGTTGCGATTGACATTTACTGCGACTGGATTGTTCCGGCTATTAAGCAAAGGGACGTGAATAGCGCGCAGGCAACGAAATTGAAAGCGCGTCGCGATACTCATAATTACATCGTGATAGCAATTAGATGTTTACTTACTCGCGACGCGTCCTTCCCAATCGCGTTGAAGTCACGAATTATATTAAAACGACATGGTAATTGCAACGCGCACAACTAATTGCATATGCCGCGTATATGCCGGCAATGTCATCGCCGTAATCGCTTCAGTCGATATACATTGTCCTGATCAGTATTCAAATTCGTTCCCTAGCGCGACACTATCATTACATTTTGCTAACTATTATGTATATCGCTGCTCTAAATTGAGCGGTTGAGCGATGGATTGCAATTTACTTCTCTCCACGCGCATGTAAACAATTATAAATTAACAGCTAAACGGTACACCTTCCGATAAATGAGCAATCGTATATTAACAAGCAAACCAATTAAGCGATTAGCCTAATAATTACATTCCTCTCCCTCCGTCTTTCCCTCTCCCCCTTATCGCAATATTATAACGTCTACTGCAAATGTTTGTAGTTCTCGATTAATTTTCAGTAAAGGAATATTTAAAAAAAATTAAATTAATTTCAATTAAATTTTATTTTGTTTAAATTGAATTAAATTTTAATCTTTGCAATCTTATCTCTGGATTATAGCACTTTTACGTATGCACCTTCTCATCTCTAGCGTAACTTTTAAGAAAAGGGCAACGCTGGCCGTTTGCGAGTTTGAAAACTAGGTCGGTCGTACAAGGATAAGAGGTCTTTATCTTCTCTGGAAAGTTGTTGCAGTCGCGCTTAGATCTTGGGCAGGCAGCACTTACATCCATGTATTAGTCTCTCAAGGGTCTCTTCATCGTCTCGTCAAGCGTCGCGTCCAGTAGCCGCGAAGTATGTTGCACGAGAATTATGAATTCCATCGCGAAAAACTGCCCCCTCCGATCTTCGTTTTTAGCGCCTAAAGTACGACAGCTGCAACTCTGATGAGATTCCCGGCCGAAGTCGGGGGGAAGTTAAATTTGGCGAGAGGAAGATGTCGGAGAAAAGTTTTCATTTCGCCGTCGTCTATAAAACGGTAAAAACATTCTCACGAGCGAATCTTCGCGCAGTCCTAGTCCTTCCGGCTCAAGGACCGGCTAATGCACGAAATTGATTTAACTTTCTGTAATAAAGTCGCTATATATATATATGTTTCGCCGACGAAAAAGTGGCCGTTGATCGTGCGTGTTTCTCTTTCTCGCTTTAAGGAAAACAGCGCGAAATGCAGCATGTTTTTCGGTTCTTTTGTGTAATTAAACGCGCACGCGCTCGTTTATGTGTGTGTATATGCGAATTTAATTTCAGCCAGCAAGATATTCAAGACACGTGCAATTTCAAAATTTTGCATGAGCTAAAATTATATTTTGAATTATTAAAAACCCGTTATTTGTCGGAGAGATACTCGATATTATTTTTTATTTTTCATCCGGCACGTTGTCTCCAAATTTAATTAACCAGATGGTAAATTTAATTGTTCAAATCACGGTTTATATACAACCGTGGTTCACATATATGTATACGTATATGTATGTTTAGCGATTTTCATATTTATGCATGGAAAATAATCAATTGTCGCATTCGTACATGCAAATGTACCGAAATATATTTTATCGTCTCTCACTCTCTCCTCTTTCTCTCTCTCTCTCTCTCTTTCTCTCTGATATAGAAAGATATTCCTCAGGAATTCTATTACGCCGGAATTTATCTTGTGCTTCGATATTGAAATACTAGGTCAAAATTGGATTTAAGAGAACTTTCTGTACAAAATGTCAAAATTAAAAAATCCTCTTCAGTAATTTAATAGAAATGCATTCTTGTTTGAAAGAGATTATAACACTTCCTTTATAAAGAAGGTTTACGATCAATTGAATTTTCACTAATGAAGAATCAATTTTAAATTGATCAGGGAAGAGATTTTTAATATACGCAGGGGACAAATATGTTAAAAAATTTATTAAAAAATTATTATATATAAAAGTTTATTGAACTTAACACATACACTAGCGAATTAAAGCGAGATAAAGGAATCGATTTTAATAATGATTTTTATTTTATTTTATTAGAACATCTTTATCATTCTGGATTGTAAATGACGCATATTTATCATTTTTAGCTCCAAAACAGATAACTTGTATAATTTTTCCGCGTTAAAGATACGTGAAAGTCGTTCATTTTAGAGAGACATCATTTTCCTGAATGAAGATTCATTCGCGAGAGGATTAATTTGAGAGCGAACTCGCTAACTGTCCCAGCGACTCCACAAACAATGTCCGTGCATCAATCGGGTATATATACTCTTGCAGTTTCACGATGCGGTATATTATCCCCGGCAGTTCAGATCGTTTTCGGTTTTCGGATTAGTATACTCCGGCAGGCAGGCTGGCTGAAACGAAATCCCGGAGAGACCTCAATCCGCATTACGTTCCGCGTCTGCTCCATTATACGGGATCCCGTATTTGCTGTTGGCCGATAGCGAAGAATAGCGTCGGACAAGCCATTCGGCAGAGTGGTTGCCCGAGGGAGGAGGAAAGAGAAGGAAAGAAAGAAGAACTTGCAGAGTCGGCCGGAAAGAAATTAGAAAGAGCAGATGGCCGTGCGACTTTTGAAAAATTATTTTCCGCGTCGACGAGCGCTTTTTCCTCGAAGGAGCGCCTCGCGACGAATTCTCCGCGTTCCCCGTCATTCTCCGACAGTCGGCAGTCGTAATTGGATGCCTCGACTTCGTTGGCTTACGACGGCTGAATCCCATCCCGGCTCGACTGACGGTTAACCGATAATCACACGGACGATTCCACGAATTCATTAAGATCGTTAGTCGGCGCGTCTTGGGATTTTAATTGCCGCTGGCGAATCGTGTTCTGGCGAATTACATTGATACGCGATTGTTCGTTCTGTCTGGGGAGTATTATCTTGTTTGATATCTCGTTTACGTTCTTCCTTATCCGAATATCTTGTACAGATAACAAGTACATCAAATCCCTTAACTCAGTCCAAATAATCGGCATTTTCTTGTAGTACACTGTTAAATGATTTTATCAACTTCAATTCGGCCAGAAAGGATCGTACAGATTCGCGGCATAATATGGTAACAAATCATTAGCGATCGTTTCTGACATAGAAACATTACCTTCGTATTTTCATTTGGATCAATGAACTTTTTAATCTGTGCTTTTAATCCGCCAATGGACGCAAACATAATAAAGAGGTTGGAGTTCAAGAAAGTATCCAACGAGCCAAACAGTTTCGTTGAACCAATTTAATCTCGTATCTTTCCTCTTTTCGAGATCTTTATCCCTACTACCATCAGTCAGCCCAAATGTCGAACGAGTGCAATAACTCGTTTTCTATTTTTTATTTCCACTAGTCTGCTGTATAACCATTAATCTATTGCAATATCTTTATCATAATATCGTTACTTTATTTTATTTCGGTTTTCATTTTCCAATAATGTATTGAAAACGCATCGGTTCTCTTGTCCGGTTTATTTTATAACTGTTTTAATTAATTTCCTTTTATTATTATAATAATTGCCAATTAACTTTTAATAAAAGAGACCAGAATTGATCAAGAAATCTTTACATAAAAAGAAACACGCTCTTCATTTTAAATACAAAGTCTCTTTTAACTTACACAACATATTGTCTCAGAGTCTTTTTTTCCGTTTGTTCCGTATTTAAAGCTTCTCTTGAGGTTCGCGATGCAAATCTTGTCGAGGAATAAATTCTAATTGATTCTTCCACGATGGAGAGACGCCCGTTCATTGCGAGTGTTTGTCTTCGTTTGACGATCCATTCAAAGCGCGTATCTATCTTAAGAGCCGCCAACCTAATGGCATGTTCCTAATGCCGACGCAACTTTAGGCGCGATCAACCCGGCCGAATCGTTAATCCAATTTACCCTCTGCGAGGAGTTGCCCCGAAACTTTCAACCACTCGTCGGGCAAGCGCGGCGTGATCGGTTATTCGGACTGGCTTATGATAATCACCCTCGAAAGAACTTCCAACTCCACGCCGAAGTTCGCGCACTGATGGATATATCTGTTTCCCCTGTCGCTCCTCGTTATGGAAACGGAGAAGCTTTTCCCACGCGAAACGAAAATTGTAATCACATCTTGTTTATCAACGAAATTGTATTTTTAATTCTGATTACTTATCTTTTAATCCTCTTATATTAATTTCTCTTTCGGTACTTATATTTAAAGAGGACGTCATCTGATTGTTATTTCTAAACTTCTTATTAAAAAAAGTAACATTCTAATGGATAAATAATTCGAATTTATTATCGAGTCAACTATGTATTTCTTTGGAAATTTCATTACACGCAATGGGTCGATAAAATCCGGAGCACGCAAGAGGAGGTGAATTACGAGAAAGGAATAATAATGCGAGACACGCAAAAGCGCAACACGTTTTCGTCATAATTTGAGATAAATTGAAAAATTCCGACGAAAGCAGAGTTTTAATTTTATCTAGTCGCGAAAGGTTATTCGAGGCATAATAAAGTTGTGGATCATACGTCAAAATTGTTGCGCGTTTCGCGGAGATTGTCCATCTTTCTTTTTTTGCAATTTTGAAGAGTCCTTCGCTGCTCCATTTCTTCGCTTCTAAAGAGACACTCGGGAGAAGATCGATTGGACGAAACGCTGCTCAAGAATGATTGAAAAATTAAGACTTCCAGTTTATCACGAAAGGTTTCTTAATTCGGCTAACTGTGTAACATGGAAAATCAATCGCAATGAGGGCCGTAACTCGTCTTATAATTGGAATGGTCGGGATATTTTCAAACTCATCGAGAAAACCGGAATGCTGAGAGATTCGATTAAGATATAAAGAGTAAAGCCCACCCATACACCCATCGATTTCGATCGATTTGTTCAAAAGAAGTTATAACCTGAAACTCGTATTACTCTAATTCCGCCAGATGTTACCAATCACAAGCCTCATTTTGTGCAATTACTCCTTACGCAAATATGTTTTTGATCAGATTCTAGTTTACAAGGCTCATTGCGTGGATGTCAAATGTGCAATACAAACGCATTAATTTGCACACCAATGATAATTAATGCATCCGGTTTCAATATTAATTTACGTATTCTAACCGGGAATAGCCATCGTCTACTTGTTAATTAAATCGCAACGTTGCATTATTGAATGTGTTCGCAATTAGATGCTGTTTAATACCATAATGAAAGCCATTTAATGAAACGAAGTTTTCGCATTTTATTATCATCGATAATAAATTTATATTTCAAATCGGAAAAGTATATGTAAGCATAGGGTATAGCGTATAAATGACGGAGTCAAAATAACGTGGAGTAACTAATTGAAATTTAGTCGGTCGCGTAGAAATAAACAAATCTCTTTACCGTTCTGCGAGGTCATGGTTCGCCATAATCCCTTTCTTCTGTGGACATCTGGTATCCGGAAAGTATATTCCACGTTTCCGGACTCCTCAGTCCACAATAGTCTCAACGAGGCGTGATCTATCGGCCTCAACTTCACGATCGGACACGAGTCAACGACGTACGAGCTGCTCATTGGCTTCGTGGGGTCCATCCTGTGTTCCAGAACTTCCACGACGTACCATTTGCCCATTATCTGTAACGAAATGTTTTTCGTAGAATCGACCTGAAGGATCGGTTGAGCAAGTAGAACATGCTAAGCGCTGAGTAGATAAAAAGACATTCCTTCGATATCTTTCCGCAAACATGATTTCCCCTTAAGCTTCAATTTCTAAGATACTCGAGGTATATTAAAAAGTTGCAAAGAAAAAAAAAGATAAATTCCTGGTTCGGGGAAAATTGGTTCTAGACCGGTCAAAGAGATTGCAGACGGGGGTAAAGTGCGGGAACACTAAGTGTGTGCGCGGGGGAGTCGACTTGGAGAGTAACTCGGCAACTTCAGCGAAAGGTATATAGATAATTCCGTGAGAAGCTTAAAGCAAATTACGGGCGATTTATTGGCCGCGTAACCGTTAGCGATTAAGTCCGTGGAAATAATATCGTCGAGGGCCGAATCCCGATCGGCATAATGCGCTCGGGAATTTTTTTTTCAGTTCGATCGTTCCGATTTTTTACCTCCGTGAAATCTTGCTCTAATCGGATTGCGCCGCGCAATCCTAAAGCTCGCTTAATAGTAATCCGTACATTTATTCGCCGGGTTTATCTTTTATTATCCGGTGTGTCGATCGATGCGCGACATTTTGCTTCGCCGACCTCACGGTAAACAACGCGGCGGGGAATCTTAAATAGAACATTATGTAATAGTTGCGAGCACCGTCGAGGGAATAAAGAGTTCGTCGATCTTATTTGTAGTGACGTTAACTGATGTGTGTTCAGAGAAGCTATAAGGATTAAAAAGAATTAGCCTCAACAAAATGTCGAGATAATCAAAACGAAAGCCGATCTCGGTCACACAGCAACAGCGTCGAATAGCGCCAGACTACAAAATCGGTCGCAAGGTATATCCCGTGAAAGCTAATCTTGACAATCCTCCTCACGTAACGCAGCTATTTTGTAAAGAAACTCGATCTTTAGAGAGCACAGCGAACTCTCGCTGGTATGCAATAAACGCAGCCTTTCTTGCTCACGTTCATCCGCGGGGGGGAGGGGGTAACTCGATTTAGCTTTCGGTTTAATTTACGCATAACGTCGCGTAGTTATACGCAAATGTAGGTAATTGTTTATTCAATTCGCTCGTACATGAAATACGATGCTAATGTACTATTGAAAGCGCTTAGGTTCGAAGTTGATGTACCGCGGTGATGCAGATTATCAACTTGTTGAGCTCAGATGCGGTACGATACTCGGTTTTGCCCGCGGGAGCCGTCTAAGGAGAGTTTGTTGAACAATGACTATAATAATCCTTGCAAAGGTCCGAGGTCCATAAAGGCACGTCTAACTGCTTTGCCTTCGCGTTGCCAATGAGCTTCCAGTCTTGCACAAACGCGTTTCTGCGGCTTCGATGATATTCATGGAAAGTGATATGCGTGAAATGTCTATGGCGAAATGCCATTCTTATTAACTTTGTGCTTATTAATCTTTTGTCACCTATTTTCCTTCTTAAAACCCCAAGGAGAGGAGGAGGCAAGCTCAAAGAGAAAAACAAAGACAAAGAGAGGGAATTCATCGAAAGTTCTAAGCTCAATCGTTAATTATTCGAAAATCGTAGACACATTCGAGATTTCTTTCTTTTCGACATTCTACATTTTTACAGATCGAGAAATCTTCAGCGAAAACGACATCCGGTAATTTTGGAGCACTCTGTGTGTACAAGTGAAACGGTCAAAATAAAAGTAAATGCGGTTCTCGTTTTTGTCAGTAGATATACGCGTATCCACGTGTACCACGTGCATGTATGTGTGTACGTACATACACAATCTAGCTTTATTGTACCGGAAAAGCGCCGTAAATCATTGTCGTCGAGGTGTACGTGATACTGGGTCACACAGCGTGGTCGGGGGATTAAAATTAACGAGATAATAAATATGGCCTTTGCCGAATAGACCGCAAAAAATTTCAATTGTCGTTTCATGGGAATCTCATCGCACGAACAATCGCGGTCGTCCATTTGAAACTGCGCTATTTTACTTTTTTTTTAACAAACATTACGGCTGCGTGCGAATGTTAATATTAAACATCAGAATCTGCGATGACACAAGATTATATGTACGAGCTTTGAGCTCTTTTCATAGATTAGAAAAATTAGTGAATTAATATGGAAATAAGAAATTAGAGAGGCTTATAAATTCTCATAATTTCTGTAACGTTATGCAACTCGACACTTTCCAAGTATGCGCAGAATGATAGTTTAGGTATATAAGAAAGCGCGATGAGAGAAAAGATAATGGGGATAATTTTAATCTTGCACAAGGATCTTTACGAAGTTTTCTTCGCTCTTAAAAATACTGACTACGTTATTGAAGTTTGTATAAATAAGCTACTCTTGCTCGTCTTTATGTCGCTTCTTACTCGTCTTAAGAAACCCCGATGTGCGCCCGATAATGAACTTCGCGAGGAGTTACTTTGTTATTCAGTCTTATAAATAAGACATGTACAATGCCGAGATAGCCGTATGTCGAAATTAAGGGAAGTTTAATCAGTATCAGCTTGAAAAAGATGAGACTATATTACGGAGCGCTCGCAACAGATAGCCCGCATCGTCATCGCGCTAGCCTTGTAATTCATATCGCTGACAATGGACGGATAAACACAAGCCTTCATTCAAGTTGCGAAAGTAGTTAGAAAAGTTTAATTGATATTCGGCAACCCGGCCATTATTACGTGTAACGCGATTACCTTACACGTCCCCTTGGACATTTCCGATTAGCTACTAAATTACGATCAAAGTCTGATCCAACTTGTACATTCTCGTTACGTACCACGAGATGTGAGAGAAACATCGTGCGTGAAAAATTATTAATTGAAAATATTATTAAACCAAGAATGCGTAAAATACAATCATAAATGAGAAAGTTAAGAAATAATGGACTTCGATTAAATATATGTCAGAAAAAATTAATTACTTCTTCCAATAATAATTAAACGAATAATTTATATTAATTTGTTTTAATAAGCTTTTTCTGGCACATATTCCTTCATTGTTTGCTATCTTTTATTTTGTCCAGCTTTTCAATATTATCTATTTCTAAAAAAAAATTTTCGGTTTTACGCTCATAAAATTCAACCCGTCCAGTAATGAAAAATCGCTTATTTGTTGGATGAACCAATATATTCACCATAGCGTTTCAGATGATGCGAGCGTAATAAATGTATTTTTTTTACGAATTGAAAGCATCACCGCGACGTGAAATGGTATAACAATCGCGCGGGGCTTTAAAAGCCCAGTGTTCCGAATAATCTTATATCCCTTTAGTAGATTTAACGTTCATTTATTTTAACCAGTAGTTTTTCACGTGGGAAGATTCGCCGCATAAAATCGGATAAAAACCGCCGCCAGGCCACAGCGATTTTAAGCTCGACGCATTGCCAAACTAAATCCGCGCTACTTGCACCAAAGTCCATTTAAAGACACACCTACAAAAACGGTCTTCTTTTTTAAAATAAAAAAGATATAATCTACGCTGTAGCTAATTTATAATGGCAATCAATATACGTGGGTAGTCTGAAAAGTTTTGAGCCTCAAACATTATTTTTTCGGTCAAATTCGGTCAAATTTTTCAACATAGTCTCCTTTTAAGTCGATGTTAGGCTCAAAACTTTTCAGACTACCCTCGTACATATCTCTTTTTTTTTATTTTAAAAGTTAGCTCATTTTATGTCTGCATTTAAAGTAAAACTTGTTCCTCCTGTTCAGTATCGTAATTAAGATTAACGATTCACACATGTTGAACACTCTGTGCATAATAATTCTTGCTGTCCAAGGAATTTACCGATGGACTTGGTTGACCCTGCGCAAATTCGCGAATTATAATTACAAGCCGAATAATATACAAGCGTTTTGTCTGGGCGCGGCGACACGACGCTGAGCAAAATTGCCGGCAAATAAACCGGCGCGTCGCGCGGGGATAAATTTTCGTTTATTAGACACTACCGGACACCCGGCACGGACGCGCTTCGTGACTTATGCATTCGCTATCGTAACGAGAACGTCAGCGTTTTCACGGGAATATTGCAGTAATTAGTAGCAAGGTAAATTACCGTACGCGTACGCTAATAGCGGGTAATTTCCGAAATAGGAAAAAAAGGGGGGGAACGACGTGACGCGTGTTTTTTCCGAGTTTCACCTCGTTTCGGTTGCCTCATCGATCACGCGACAAGAGAAAGAGAGGGCAGTCATCCAAATATATATACGGCTGCCTAAACTCGGTTTGCTGCTCGTACGTTTTCTCTCGTTTCAGAAACTCTCTCTCTCTCTCTCTCTTTTTCGCAGCAGCAGCTTGCACCTTACGGGGGGTTTACGCCAGAAATATCCCGAGGATATACGGAGCAAGATACGCTCGTACTTTTCCAAACTGTCTCCAAAATACTTATCCTTTCGCCTCTCGTAATACATATTTGCGAATCGAGGGGCCCGACTCGCGATTCCCGCGGGACATAGCAGGGCGGCATTGAGAGGGCTGGTGGATTCATCGGGTAGGTATCCCGGCGGTTTCGGGACAGCTGGCAATCTCTCCCGGAGACGGTGCATTTGCATCTTTACGACTTTCGACGGCGCTCGTCGTCGTTCGCGACGCGTCGCGTCGCGACGCCTCTCCGAACGAGAGACGAGCGGTAAAAATTGCGCCGAGTGGGATGATCGTGTGCTCGGTGCACATGATCACAAATTGGGAAGGATGGAGAGAAAAAAAGGAACGCGAAAGGTCGTATCCTCACGAGACCACATGCGACGCGTTATTGTATTTATGCCTTTATTAAATTCCGCGCGCGACGCCGGACGCTGAATTCTTACAGCGTTGCAGCGTGACATTCGCGATATGAAATTCTATTTTTGGCGACGTAGCGTATCCCCTCGACTATTCGTTGATGAAAAACGAGTTCTTTAACATTTATAGCGATAATGTAGTATATCATGTGATACGTCGCTATCGCGTTAAAATATGTGTATAATATGATAATAGATGTTCCTCTTCTGTCAAATATATTTTCACAACACTTCCACGAAAAGTCCGACTTTCCATGCCTGTAGAGAGGGGCGAAAGTGGCCAATTTCACGCCAGGGAGGAAAGTCGTTACTTTCCGCCCGCTAAACAGGGAGGAAAATTGGTACTTTCTGCCCTGTATAGCGGGCAGAAAGTAAAGTAACGGGCAAATCTTAGAACATATATAGAGAGCTTTCCAGCAAGTGACACAAGTCGACACAAGTGTCGTTTTGTCTTTGTTACTCATTGCCAAAAAAGAAAGATAAAACGACGTTTGTGTCGACTTGTGTCGATTGCTAGAAAGCTCCCATAAATGGAAGGGGAATTGAGCATCGAGTCCAACATCGTGCGAGAGAGAAACGTACAACGTACGCAAAAATTATAGATATTAATTTCAATAAATAAAAAAAGAATTACTATTTCAAAAATTACTTATATTAAAACTACTGATTTGGAATTGTTTTTTCTTAATAATATCACTAAATAATGAGATAACTAATTATACCTATTTACATAATATCCTTAAATAAAATCCCAAATCAATCAGATTTAGTGCAATAATTAAAATTATTTATATTTTTTTTTTTGAAATTTTATTGTCATTTTAATTTTGTGTTATGTGGGGGGCTTCGCCTCCCACACCCCCTACCAGGGGCTTCACCCCTGGACCCCGCATCACTCTCTTTTTCTCTTTCTATTTAACTACACGCGCGTACAAACTGTACGAATGGAACATCAAACGCATACACTCTACAAACATTCAAAAGTCGAACATTTCCGTAAAGGTGTTGTGAAAAATATCGTGTGCACCTCGGGTCGAAAGCTTTTTCAGACTTGCCTTCGGCTCGGGTGGCAAACTTCACACTCGTCTGAAAAACGCTACTTTCGCCCCTCGGTGCACAATATACTGTAGGAATTAGAGGTGTCGATATTTTTCAGGTATCATGAACATTTTTGACGTTATTTTTCTTTACGAGTAAGTATCATCCGAAATTTTCGAGTAACCGATAGCGTCAGAACCAGATGTGACTGTCAATATTAAAAGCCATAGTGAACACGCGGCAACGTCATACGACATAGAAAGTAAATCGGTTCTCGGGTAGTTACAGCGGGTGTCGATTTTAAAATAAATTGTCACATTGCAGTGTCTGTACAAAAGGAATTTAATTAAAACACGGGAATTTGCCTCTCATCGATTCGGCACCTCGTTCGAACGCACATTGACTCGTTATCGGTAGAGTTTTATGTACAGGGTGTCCCAGGCCTGGCGAGCTAACTTAATTCCTCAATCAACTTGTAATTTATGTTCCATGAAGAAAAACGCAGAAGTTCCAACAGCTTTTAAATTCCAAACGATTAATAATTAACAGCTTTTTTGAAAATAAAAAATTTTTGTCACTCATTTTCTTCACTCAAAACAAAAAAAATATTTAGGTAATTAATATTAAAACATTATCAAGATATAATGTTTTACGATTCTTGTTCTCGATGATGTAAGATATTTAGCAGACTAGCTGCATGTATTTGTATCAGAATGCATTGTTTTCGTGTTTTCGTAGGTATTATTTTCCCCAGTCTTCCCCGTCTCTCTACGACTCGTCGAAAATAAATCGACTCGCGGACGTTTCTTGTGCACCGGACAAAATACAAGAAGGGTGCGAGAATACGAGCGGCTTAAGAGCGTAGAGAGGAGTCTCGAGGTTCATGGGACAAACCCCTCGGTCCGTAGGACAAACCCTCGGCGGCGCGGCGAGCTCAAAAACGAAAAAAGGAAGAAGACCGTCAAGATACTGTAAGCCTCTCGTATATCTTTCCGCCGGCATCGTTTTTATATTTAAATCGATACTCCCCCGACGGCGCGGCTGACAGTTAGCCCTTTTTCATCCCCGACACGAAGGCCGATCGCGAGTCGTTGATGGTTTCTCAGTGCCCGCCCCTTATCCCCTTGAATCTATTTGCCATTATAAATTTCTTACAATAATCGCGCTTGCAATATTCTAGTGGGATCATTTAACTTTAATTACTTCCTTCTTGAAATAGCGCAGAAAACTATGATTTATAGTCTCGCGGACTTTCTATTATAGTCCAGAACAATGGAGCTCTTAATGAATTTTCATTCCTCCATTATTTAACAAATTATTTAATCATTCGGCGATGGCCACCGAGCTCTCCACAAGATTGACAGTTGAATTTCAACTACGGTGCAATGCTCGCTATTTTGCAACAAGCCGCTCGTACGCAGTCGATAACATTTCAGTCTTTCGCGAATTTAATATATACACAGTCTACGGTAACAAAAACAGAGTTGCGAGCGGAATTCGACAAGTCTCGTGTGGACTGTACGGAAAATACGTAACAAATAAAGCATTAAACTATTAAAACTCCATCGCGTAATACAAGGCTCATGGGATTCAAAACTAATTCTGTTGTTAACGTGGAAACATTTTGAATTCCTCTTTTCGCGAGTATGGAATTTGTTGTACCTTAAACTCACACTAAACAGAATGAAGTTCTAGCGGTTATCTTCATTTATCACCGTGTCCGTGTCACGCGCGCGCTCAAAGTGGATTTTATTATCCTAATGAGCCGGATTAGAGGCCGCGTGATTCAACAAGAACGTAATTTGTAGTGGCAGTTTGCGCGGAAATGGTGCGTTACTTCTTCATGCATCGTGATTTTCTCGAGCGTGACAAAACGTGCCAAATTGATCGGATCGGCGACAAAGCCCGTCGACGACTTGAATTAATCAAACTAATTTTACTTTGTAACAGTTTAATATGGCGCTCGGGCATGCAACCGCAACGATGAAACGAAACGCTCACCGTTTCGTATGGCGTTGTACAGGATGTCCCGGTACTATACTATTCGTTTCAAAACGATACTTTGCCATCCTGCCACTCCATTCCGCTTTACCTTTCAGATCCATTTTTATCTTTTGTATAAAATTTTTCCCAACGTTTCTAAATTATATAGTCTTTTCAGTCTTTTTATTTCATACACGCGGTGTTTACAAAATGTGGAAAAATTAATATTTTTAATTAAGATATACTGAGATATATATCTCGTCAGTTTATTAAAGAAAACTGTCGATCTTGCATCGATCAAAGAATCTATAAATTATAAAAACGATAGTTCTGAATATAGAGATTCTCACACTGTAGAGTAGCACAATCTGTCATGTCAATCGCAAGCTGTTCCCGTAATTATATATATAATGTTGCAAAACAATGGGTTTGAATCTGAGCGACCAATGCGGTTGATTAAATCGAACGGCTACGAGGCGTATATAATTTCGTATGTAATCTGGCGCATTCGCGATGTTATTTGCAGCCGTATAGCATTGTTTGAGGTAGCTGCAACGGTGAGAGAATGGCCGTTCACCAATAAATGAACACTGTACGCTTCCTCATATCCACAGTCACATATAAAATAATGCAGCAAATTTATTTTACAACCGATTATGTATATAGTATCATTTGTGATTATTATACAGAGCAACAATATTTGATTGTACAATACTGTTATAGAATGCCGTTTTATGGATATTAAGGCTCCTGGTCCCTGAGCCGAGAACTCCGAAGCGACGGTGGCGACGTACCGTCGCGGTAGAAATAAGAACTCTCTCCTCTCACTCTCTCCAATGGAGAATTCTGTCCTTTCAGTCCTTTGTGACATGTTGACAACCTATTTTGTTGTGCGTGCTATTTCTTTATTATTCGCTCTGTGCTTGTGCTCTAACGTTTAACGTATTCGTGAAAGTCGTAAAATTGGCCGAAAAGTAAGATTTGCACGCGGAAGGAACGTTTTCACCTCCTTTCGATAGTCGTTAAACGGCTGTTTTTCCCGTATGTTTAGGCTTCGTTTTATGGTTGTTTGTTTATTGTCGAGGGAAAAGGGTAGTTTTCGGCCAATTTCGGAAGTGTTCTGAAACAATCTATAGTGATGTTTTATTGAAATGTCTTTTTATTTGAAAATGACACGCACAACAAAATTGGGTGTTTTCCTCGCCTCGATAGTTAGAATCCAATATGGCAGGAGCCTTAAGAGAAAGGATGAATTTAAACATGATCAAAATATTGGTCTTTTTAATATTCTTGAAAGAAAATAGATTATTTTCTTCATATTTTGAGCCATATAAAATAACTTTTTAATAGCTAAGTGACTATCAAAAGAAGTTAAACACATAATACTAATCGTAGTCTGAATCGTTATAACCGGACGATCAAGAAATAATTGAAAAAACATCCTTTAAATTTTTATCTAATTTTTCATCTAGCACTCTCTACTTGTAGCCTTGATTTGAAATCGACAAGAAAAGAAAGTAAATTGTTACAAAGGATGTGAAGATGTGTGATGCCAAATAACATTAAAATCTTTGAAGTGCTCTCTTATAAAATCATATTTTTTTTGTTTCATATACCTTTTTCTTAGGAAGTAAATTGAAACGATTTTTATTAATTTATTTTAATTTTTTCGGAAATGATTAATTTGGATTGAAAAATTATAATTTTATCGAATGTTACGAGCAATTAAGCTCTAACTATAAACAAAAAAACTAATTTTTTCCATAATTAAAATTCAAGAAAAGCTTGTTTAAAAGAAAATTATCGATCAAAATGTAGCTAGCCATACGAGGGAAAGACAATAAAACAGATAATTCGAGTATGATGACCCAGTGATGAGAAAAAGGAATATAAAAAGATAGATAGGTTTGCCCTATGATTTCGCAATTGCACCCTCTTTTTTTAATTAAAATCGAAAAATACTCTCCAAATGTAAAAATTTGAAAAAGAAACTATTTATATATATATATATATATTTATTTATTTCTTTTCTGAGTTTGTGCGCACGCGGTAACAATTGCTAAAGAAGGTTAATGTAATGAATAATGCGCATGAATACTTAATGCAACGCCGAATTCATTAGAACGTTATAACAAAACTGACGTTAATTTGCACACATTTTACGCTGCGTTGATATCAAGGGATCTATTATCTCGCGTAAGACGTCGGCGTCGGTTTGTTTTAGTTACGCAGGTTTATTCCGAAAGCGCTTATTTACTCGCTTGCAAGTTGCAAGCCGAATTTCGACATGCGGGTGGAACTGAAGCTCTCGCGAATATCATTATCATTTTCAATTATACGTCTTCAGCAACGTCACTCCATTTTGAAGCGACAACGGAGCAGCGTATAATGCGCAGGGCGTAAAATCCTCCGTGGCTATTGAATTGAGCAAAGTCGGGAGCAAAGTGCAATTAAATTATCATCGAGTAAAACTGTAATTCGTAATCGCAATTAATATATGGTAAAAATAATTACATTTCAAATAATTATCGATTATGATCAACTACCATGGATTAAACAGGAAGTTCCAATTGTGATCGATTCAATGAATTCGCGAATGTAAAAGGATACTATGGATTTTTTATAAATTAATCTGTATCGATAGGAGAGGTAATTAGAATGAAACAAGTATTAAGATATTCGTATTTTGGAGGGTATAAAACTAAATTTGAAACTTTATAAGGATGTTTAAATGATAATGATGCAAACCTTTATAAGGTTGACAAATGCAGATTTCAGATAAAAGAAATAATTCGGTTACATCCTTGGGCACATTCTAAAGTGAGAGAGATCCTTTGATCTCGCGTATGTATATTTCTTTCGAGACATTCGATATAATTCAGTTGTCTTAGCACCCTCCAGCCGCTGCGCGCGAACAGCCCTTATTTATGCTAACTTATGCGGCGCATTTGCATGCGCGCCCGAGATATCTCCAATGAAACGCTGACGCATCTCGCCGAGGCGGATATCGCGCTTTTCGAAAATCCGATATTAAAACCTCGGGTAGTACGCGCGAGCTTACGGGAGACAATCGCGCTTCTCAGTCGTGGTTTTCCTATTGTTACAGCGATCCGCAACATGCGCCCGATCGTGTAACGCGGTCGGCCGCGAATGCTGAAATTGTTAAGCGTTTCTTCGATTTGCTTGTCGCTGAAATTGGTGACATCGCGAAATCTCCCCTCGGGAGGAACGGAAAGGTGAGCGCCGCTCATCATCGGATAAGTTCCGTCGAAACCGACAGGTTTCCAAAGTTTCTCGCTTCACGTTTATGGCTTCACGCTCGAAGACCGTGCTCGCTCGAGGGGTTGGCAAGTCGCACGGGGGTTGCGAGCGCTTGACCCGTAACCATCAGCTATAAGATTTCGTGAAGTTGTACGATCGCAGTTTCCCCGGACGTTGTTCTTCCATTCCGTGCCATTTCGCAGCCGAAGATCCTCAGGTGAAAGAACCAGGAAATCGCCCTACACGGATACGAAAAAAGAAATGCGCCAGCGCCAGCGGCTTGATTGGATCGGCGACCGCAACTAAACAGCGGGGTCCAGACAGGGTTCATCGATACCGATTGTGGGATGTCGCCGCGGGTGAATAATGCCGCATTCACACACAATTGGAGAGGCAGTTTTCCTTTCCAATTAACTGCCCCTGGTCTTTGATAGGTCCTGATTGTATGCCCTTAAGCGTACAAAATGATATCATGGTATATATGACATTAAGAAATTACAATCAGAGAAAATCACGGTATTATACACTGTTAAATTCATAGGGTTAGATTAAACTCAATTTTGAGTAATTTTTAACTATTCCATAGGTCGCCACTGCTCCTACTCAATATGTAGTTAATTTAACTAAAACAATGTTAATTTGACTATAAACCAATGGAGTTAAAATAATCTTATTTTGTTTCAAACTAATAAATTTTGACGCACATGGTAGTTAAAAATAACAAAATAAATTTAACTCATGGTATTGGTTTAAATTTTATCCTCTAACCTTTAACAGTGTATGACATTAATAAATTACAATATTCTGGTCATTGTTAACGTTTCCCAAACAGCCCTATTGTTGCGTATAATTTGGAAATGAGAGTTAGAACTAATTTTACGCAATTGTAGCGTACAGTGTACGCAATATTCTAGTTTATTTCTAGTTTATTATTATGTTCGACTATTTCAACACGCGACTCAATCCATTCATTTTTCACGTACACGTTCGCACTTTGTATCTTCCGACCCGATCTAACGGAAGCCATTAAACGTTCCATTAATCATCCAACTGAAATAGAACACCGACGATCCGCGGGGCCATTGAAAGCCGATTAATTGCGTTCCTTTCTTCTCTTTCAAGCGTCGCGGATTGATAAAGAAATCGATCGGAAACACTTGACGATAAACTGTCCGGGGGAGATCCCGGAACGCCATATCCCGGCCCGGCTCAATTCGGAATAGCGACGGAAACTGCGCGGTAGGGCGAAAGTTTTTCAATAACCCTTTAAAAGCAAGGCGCGTCCGCGATGATGTCGATTTGACTAACAATTTAGCGTCTCGTGATTGCCTCGGCGTACCCGATAAAACAGACGATAACCCGGTGGTCCTTAAGTGCGTTGAAATAATCCGGCGGAGAAGCGAGACGATGAAGCAATTAAAGGAAGGTGAAAGACGGGCGATCTCGACACAAGATTACGTACGCAAGTGTCCCGAAATGAAATTCAAAACAGACGGCGATTAGCTCATGCAAAATCCCTCTTTCTTACGGACGCAGTCGCGCGGCGAAACGTCTCGCGGGTGAAGAGGAGACGCGGCAAAACACCCGGGAGTCCATTATGCAAAATACGACGCGCGGAAAAATTAAGTGGCCAATCCGTAGACGACGTGATATTCGTTCCATTCGCGAAGAATTGTATAAGGGGAGGTGCGCTGGACTAAAATTACTCCTTCGTATTATTTCTTCGTCTGCGAATGACACCGAGTGAAAGAACGCATAGTTACAACGAGATAAAAAATTATACGGAAGGAAATTTAGGCGCGGCTTGTACACGTACATATCGTAAATTGTCATGCTCGATCGCGAGTGTATATAGGGGAGGAGAACCTTCGACAGAAAGATGTATGAATGCGTCGATTGTTTCACGGCAGGAAATAAGGAAAAGCAACGCAAAAGAATAAAGTAATTTCTAGGTAGGCCACTTTGAACACGCGGGATAACTAAAATCAAGTGACATATCCCGCAGTAGGGAAGTTCGATACCACCATGAATTACGTCGGCACGGCTGGGAAACGTTATAATTAAACGTCTGGGCGCGACGTCGGAAGAAACGCGGAAAGAAGCCGTACCGTTTGTCCCACTTTTGCTTGTTTAACGAGAACTTGATTAATTCTGCAAACACCGGTTGTTCCTTTACCATCGCCGGCAAATATGAATACACTTCCTGAAAAAAATCTTTGCGAACTTTTAAGTTTGAAGAATGTAAATGAAGAATGTACTTTTCCCGTAGAAAATTTTACACGAATCTCGTTGTAACAGATTATTTACACATTATTATACAAGAAGAATTTAAAAAATTGCGATGCGTGATAAACCAGTATCGAAATATTGGTTTTAGATTTATCGAAAAGTTGTAACTAAAGCGCAAAAATGCAATAATTATCGGATGCATTCTGTATTAAACGCATCAATCAATATTATTATTTTTTTCTAATACGTTTTGTGAGAAGAAAATGATTAATAAGGTAAATGCCAATAACGTTTATCTAATTTATAATTTGTCACACTCTAGACAAAATATGGAAATATTTAATTAAGTTATTTTATTTGATCAAAATTTTCAATAGTTTCAATGAATAACACATATTTAATGATTATCATCTTTAGCTTCGTTCTCAATTATTCCAATCAGAACTCGCGTTCTTTCCTGAATTTTAACATCATTTTTCTTCTCTTCTTTCTTTCTGGAGAATTAATGCGCTTTTATCTCACCGTGCATAGCTCATTAGTAAGCTTCTCATTAAATAATAATGAAAAATTAGTACGCTTGGTACGACAAGAAAGATAATGATCAATCATCAATGGTTAAAGCCATCAGCTTCTGACAATTTTGTGAAATAAAAAATTCTGCTGGGGTAGATGAATGTATTCGGGTTTTTGTATATTATCTGCACATTAGGCATTTATTAACGAAAATCGCCACAATAGCGTGTTTATCTTGGCACCAATTATCATTTACATCGTAATATTTATATCACTAATTTTATCAGGCCTGGTACGCGCGATTACGTGGACCATTTTCCCGGCATTAATTATCCGCTTCGTCTCTCGGTGCATCTCTCATTTATATGAGTTTCAAGTTTGATAAGCACGATTGAAAATATATATTTGTCATGTTGCCAGTTTATAATGCATATACCGTACGACGCGTCGCGCGTATAATTTGCATAACACAACATCGGAAACAAGATCCTAGTCCGCCGTGCGGAAAACGTCGAGCTAATTAACGCTCGCGATGTAAGCCGGCGTGACCTTTTGATAACAAATTCAGCACTTACAACGCCACTTATTTAACGAAATTGTGTGCGTACATACATATATACATATATTGACAAAATGTTGCCGCGGAAACTGCAAATATTTTCCAGCATCCTTCCCAGTCGCCTGCGGTTACCGCGCGCCCGTTACCCCACAAGCAAGTTTCTCCGTTCCGAGATGCGCGTACATTGCACGTACGGCACGCACACGTACGCAGTCGAATATTCGCTAAACTCGCGTCTCGCGAAAGCTATTTACGAAGATCCGCGTGTAAAAGCGGCGATATACGCCGCCGACACGGCGGCGCGGCGCGACGGACAAGTCCACCCCGTGAATTTGAATCTTATGCATACTGCAGCAGTGTGTCGGTTTCCTGGCATCGTGATATCAGCGCGCGAGTGCATGTTTGTTAATCTCCGTGAAATCCCGGATTGGCGGGCTGAAATCTTCTGAAATCGAGAGCTTTCGGCGTAGCGCTTCGCCCCGACGCCGACGCTCGGATGCTTTTAAGCCGCTCGCGAGAGATGCGCCGCGCCGCGCCGCGCCGCGCGCCGGGGCGGGAATATTTTTAATGCATATTTTTTCGCGTGTAACGCTAAACACGCGTAATTGGAATGAAATTGAATAGCGACCGCAATATGACGCGCGGGATGATATGAGCGGATTAAAAAAATAGCATGCGATTCATTATGGAAATCTCACTTGAAACAACATCGAGATAATTATACAAACTTTTAGTCGGAGAAAATATAAACGTAATAAATACGAGAAAACGAATTAAAGACAGTCAGGCCGCAGTGATCCGAATTCAATCTAAATTATTTATTTTTAAATATTTCATATACGCATAATTATATATATGTATATTTTAAATATTTATCTTTTCGTCATAATCCTATTTCGCGAAAATCACTAGACATAACTCTGCACGATGAACGAATTATAAAACAATTATAAACCTTATTGATTGTGTGCCATTCTGGCTCACGTCGGTGAAGTAATCCGCTGGTGGACGGACGCTGAGCGTCGAAAAATATTGACTTGAAACCGAAGTGGTTGTTAAATTGACAATTTCAACTTAATCCACCCCCAACGCAACGTTTCGAAATCCGACAACGAACGTGTCCATAACTGCGCCGGATTGTCAGTCCCGATGCGCGCCGCGACCGTGCCGGAATTTTCGCCATCGTCGCCGGATGATCGATTAATTTTTCGATCCTGGTGATGCGAAATAACGATCAAGCGCGCCAAGTGCTTCGCGCACTGTAATTTGCGCGATGAGTTCTCGGCGGGGGTCCCTCGGGGAATAATTAGACAGCGGTAATTTCGGCGCTGTGTGTGCGAGATTGATAGCCGGGTCGAAAACTTCTCGGCAAGGAGCAAGTAAAGCATCATCTTCATAACAATCTAAGATATAGACAAATGATACGATGAGTAATCCTGATCAAGTCTCGAAGGAGTGAACTTAGAACACGTTTCATATATATTACGTAAAGTTGTAAATAGATATTATTTATTTTTAGATACCTGCAGCTGTAAATTGAAAGTTATTTATTTTTCCTTGTTTCTTTTACATGAAAGATTATTTTGGTTTGTAAATGTCTGCAGCGTGATCGATTTAAAAGGACTACGAAGAGCACAGTAAAAAACAACCTCCAGCTTTCGCGATTGATTCGCTGGCAGCATGTAGCAAAACGCAAACGGGAAACAGAAACGGATCGTATCAGCGAAAACGTGGTCGCTTTTGACGCCAAAAAAAAAAGCTTTGCGATCCACTGTTATCCATTAGTGGTTTGCTGACACTGCCACGTGTATACGCTGCGTAATCCTTTAATCGAACATTATTTATCAAACATCTCAAGGGATAAGAAAGCATCAGGTGGAACGAAGCTCCGGCAGGACTTCGGCTTAAGAGACTAACGTTAAATTCTCTATTCTGTTCGGAACAGCGAAAGTTTTCCACGAAATTGGACCGGATGCTATTAACGTGGGTTTATAGTGTCGCGCATTCGAGTGAACTCCGACGATTTAGTATCCATAATGCCCTTATTGTTCGTAGAATCTTTAATAAAAGGGAGAAACAGAATTAATTTTGGACTAATGAAAGATTCAAGCATAGAAGGATTACTCGCTCGAGAGAATTTTGGGAATGAATGTTTTCTGCAAATTGAAGTTTTCTTAAAATGTTGTTGATTAAAATCCGGAAATGATGTTTATAGCGTGTCGCACCTACGCGAACGGATCGTATCGAACGTCGGGTTTCTTCGAATTGACTGTGAATACGACGAATTAGTACGGAATTACCATTTGAGTTACGATGCGATTGATTCAGGGTGCTCTTGCTCTCGCAAACCGTAGCTCCACACGCCGGAATACGCTCCGGCGAAGAGAGCAGCGACAGATAGGGTGATAAAGGCGGAGACACGGGGTGGGGAGCGCGCGCTAAAATTTGCATTTAAACTTAGGCTGGGGTGCAGACCAAGTTTTCTATGGCGTCGGTGCCGCCATTAGCGCGGCCCACGGCATTATTATATTTTGTATTTAACCAAAACTTCGACTGCCTGTTCCCGGAGTTAAGCCTGCGCCGTTGCCGCCGTCTTGCGCGATGCTCGCCAAGGGCTTCCAAGTTTTCAGCAGCTTTCGCGTTTCATCCTCGCCGAAGGAGGAATTTACTATCACGAAAAGGAGAGAGAGAGAGAGAGAGAGAGAGAGAGAGAGAGAGAGAGAGAGAGAGAGAGAGAGAGAGAGAGAGAGAGGAGTAAATGCTGCCGTTTGCTTTTCAAAGGAACGGACGATTCTACCGTCTTTTGTTGATCCTTTTGTTACGCTCGCGCGCATGTCTCTGAATGTACCGCTTCTGTTGCTTTCTTTGCTGAAACAGTCGCTAGAACGACGGCCGAAAATGTTTCAAACTTCTCTCGTCCTATTTCACGCTTACAGCAGCATTATGCTAGACGTCATAATACATACATCTATTCTGCATTTTATCTATTTTTAAAAAGGGCCGGGTGATGGACGCTATCAGATTATTCTGAAATATCACATGTCGCATATACATATTTCGCTCGTAACGATAGCATATTATTCAACATTTATTTATCAAATTATCGAGTGCAACAAAAATAATAAACGTGTCTCTTTTCTGTATTTCCCAATTAATTCAAATCAAAATTGTGAAACTGAAACTATAGAATCCAGATTTAAAAATAAAATGAAATAATATAATTAGATACGTGCAAAAACAACTGCTTAACTAAAATTACAGTATTAAGTATTAAAGCATATGATATTAATTATATTCTATAATTATTATATTTAAAACATATTGCATATCAAAGCACAATATAGGTATAATTAATCATAAAATAACAGTTTAATTAGAACATTAATGTTTAGTATCTTGAGCCTCGAAATATTTAATATTATCTTAATAAATTCATATTTCGAGATTGAAGTATTGTGAGTTGTACGCGATTTGCCTGAGGTTCTAGAAAAACAATAATAATCGTATCGGCGGGCGTAGTGGACTGATGTCATTACGATGCCGCGTCTTGAAGCGTCTCATGGTCACGCCGCGCGACGTGACATTGAACGATATTCTGTGTATATCTTTCTTATCACGAGCGAGTGCCGTGTCGGAATCAGTCACGGGCGAATCTCCGGCAGTGCGTCAACTCTGATGTATGCGATCGAAATCAACGAAATCAGTGCTCTCCGACATTTAGTGATCAAGGGATTGACGAGACGGCGAGCGTAGCGGCGCGGAATTCGGATCAACTCTTCGGGTGCGAAATAAAAATTCGAATTTTCCGCTTACGTCGAGACGCGTCGGCAGCAAAGACCCGTTCCTCGCGTTATTTGCTCGTCCTAAGTGCATTGTGTGTGCGACGACAATCCGAAGCTGTGAAAGCAGTCAACGAGGAGTCTTCTCGGAGGAGATGACGATGTCAGATGGCTGCGACCCAGATCGGTAAGCGAACCCTGCTTCTCTTTACTTTTTTGCAACCGGAATTGTTCGTTCGTTTCTGTCAATACAATGGCAGTGTCATGATGTTTCGCACTCTCGACAATGAACAACGAAGTGTTGTTTGAGAAAGTGGCCTATGACACGCACGGCATGCTGCGGCGGTTAACGTCGACGACGGGGAAATTGCGAAATGGCCGACGGTGTAAATTTCGCCGGGCCGTTTCGCGGGCCGCGATGCCTGACGCGCATAATTTATAATTTTAATAACCGCGGCAAGCGCCGGGGCCCCACCGACTTTGCTCGTTCCACCCTTACGTGACGACAATCTTGCCTGAGTAATGGCGCTAACGAGTGGGAGAAGAACTTTCAAAGAAACTCAACCGCCAGTCCGGCGCGGGCGTCCTCGATCGCTCCGACTATTGCACGTTTGCATGCTGCAAATCGTTAGACTAATATTGTACCTAATATATCGATTTTTAATTAAATTACCGTTGCTTCTGCTTTCTAGAAATGTCAGATTAATATTCAAATTGTTCAACAAATTATATTTCACTGTATTATATCCAAACGCTCGTGTTTCATATTTAGAAAAAGAATATCAAAGAAATTAACAATCTTTAATATAAGACACCTATAAATAAGAAGTATTCAGTCACCACTTTGACGTCCTTGACCGTTCCGACTCGTGCATGCTGTAAATTATTAGAGACTATTGTAATATACTGACTTGTGCATGCTGCAAATTATTAGACACTATTGTAATATACTGACTTTCCACATTAAATCGTAATTGCTTTAGCTTTCTAGAAGTTTGAGATTAATATTGGAATTGTGGAACAAATTATATTTTATTATTATATTTTTATATTTAAAAGATCACGATTTATTTTTAATAAAAGAATACCGATAGTCTTTTTAAAATTCAAGGCACTCATGAAAAACAAAGGCTTTTCGGCAATTAAGAAGTAAAAGTAGAAACAGATAGCAAAACTATATTCTTCTTTAATTCGAATGTTATTTTGACAGATTTATAATTTTTGTGAATTAAGTGTAACGTTATTCAATACCATAATTTCAAAATTAAAGTAAATAATAATCTTTTTTCGATGTTTTTGATGAAATTTGTGATTTACCTAATTAGAAATCATTTTTAAATTAATCAGAGCATCCATAATGTTAAAAATGATAGAAGAGAGAGCTCCAGAATATCTGTATAAATTAAACTGCATAAATAGATTATACACAAGTATATATGTATAAATTAAATAACTCGTAAGAAAAGGATTTACAATGCTTAATTTTACAATAATTTTCAATACGTTCCTCGTCTTCGACCGCGTAAACGCGTATATTTCGGCCATGTAAATGCACATAGGATAAGATCATAAAAGGGAATGGTGAAAGTTTCATAATCTTAGCTATAGTCTCCTAGTTCTTAAAAACTTTTCAATGTCTTTGGGCAAATAGTTCTTGGACAGTGTAATCTTATTAAAGTATCATCTTTAACTTGTGTTATGCACACGCCTGAAAACTTAAATGAAAATTTGTAAGTATCAGAAAAGTCTTTCAAGGCAGCTAGGTGTTTTTCTTTAGTTATTGACTTTCGGTTACTTTTATCAGCTCCCGTTTACCCCTTTACACGCGCAGCTCTAATCAAATATTTAATCCTAGCCACGTTGCACCTTTTGTTGCAATATTTTGACGTAAATCGATCGTGACACGTATACCCATACTGTAAGCTATGGCTATACATAAAGCCCGATCTGGCGCGATATGTAACGTAAAAATTAGGCGCGAAATAACGTACGAGTGTCTATGGAGCAATTTCTCAAATTCTCGTCCGTCAGTACATGAAATATATACCGCGTTAACAAACAGTTGCGACAGAACGCTCGCGCTTCGACAATGTGTCAGCACGTCGCGTCGCTTCAGATGTCCTACTGGGATCTTGTTAGAGCACCGGCAAGCAATTACCCGCAGGCAAGTTTTCGTATCAGCAACGAACCGGAAAATATCACTGTGAAAGGTCATAAACAATTTTAAACTGTTTGCGCTCCATCAGGTTGATGAATGGCTCGATATTAGATATATATTTTATTTTTACATTTATTTTAATGTCATCTGTCCCGTCCTGCAAACGTGTCCCACCAAAAACGGAACATGTAACTATTATATGTTATTAATACTCAGCTGTAATGATACGAAGAAATATTATTCCGACATAAGCCGGACAGTTAAATGCACTCCATTTGCATGTAACGCGCGCACATTCCCCTCTCCCCTCCCCCTCTCCGAGCACAAGAATTTAAAATACAAATGCAAATTAACATTACAGTCCGTCCGACCGTATAATTTCGTCAGAATTGTCAGAATAATATAGGCAAGAAAGCGTGCCATTTTCCATGTTCAGAGCAAGTAAATGAAATTATACAAACGCGTGTTCTTTTATGCTTTTCTCTTTGCACTGCGCATTTTGAAAACAGGATTTGCGTTCATATTTTAACGAGTTTCTCTTGACAAGGTCCACCGTAATAAGGAAGTAAGTTTAAAAAAAAATAGCTGCGACAAGCAGAAAGACGGTTTTCTTCTTCGCGTTGTACGATTTTTTTGTTGTTGTTGCGCGCTCCGATGTCACTGCAGTTGGAAAAACGCGAAGGAAGAGATCGTGCGTTATGCAAAATTAATAAGCGGTTGGAACGCGCGGGCATTCGTCCGTGGAACATCCGAGTCGAGATACAATCATCGGAGATTTTCCTCGGTACGTCGCGTGTAATCGCGTTGACCTAAACGCGCAGCAATACACAACGTTATAGTCACGTGCAACGCCACTAATGTCGGCGATTGCATTTGCGGAAGGGAATCGGGGCGGACTCGGGAGACGCCGAATGTGGGTCATGGCACATGAGTCCTTGCCTCTCCGGTGCATGATGTGACGTATCAACATTAGGGCGAACACTGTAGAGATGCGATCAAGCACGCAGACGATAAATTCGAGCATAAATTCGAGCGTACTCGTAAAAGAACGACTCACTCGAGATGGAATCGTATACTGAAAATCATTGCATACTCTTTTAACGATAAATCTAATTCTTTGGCTAAATTGAAATCGACTTTTTTTAGCCTGATGACTTTTATAAATGTTATGACATCGATCTTCAAGTTACAAACGATTGTGAAAAGAGCTTGTCGCGAAAACTGTAGAGAACCAGACTAAAAAAAGCTGCATTTTTCAATTAATTTTAGATAAAAAAGTTTATTTTAACAGAATCTTAATTAAGGTGAAGTATCGTAAAAGATGCGAAAAATTTCAATAAATCATAATCTCTCTCGGCTTCTTACTAAATAAAAATCGACTCCGAACTAACTGAACAATCTGTCAAAAAATATCCGGTGTTTGAGTCTTATGTATAAAAATTGTTCGTTAAAAATTTATAAATTATACTAAAACATTATTAGGTATCAAAAACCCACAATTTTCCGTTCAATAAAATGTATATTAAATATTTAATTTAAATAAATATATAATTTATATATTTAATTTAAATGAATTTATGTACTTATTTATTTAATTTAACCTAATGGAATTATATTCTATATTTTCTCTCTCTCTCTCTCTCTCTCTCTCTCTCTCTCTCTCTCTCTCTCTCTCTCTCTCTCTCTCTCTCTCTCTCTCTCTCTCTCTCTCGCAAAATTCTCTCGAAGAGGAATATGCTTTTAAATTTACGTCCTCCTACTTCTCATACGTTTTCATATGTATCCATCGATCTCGTTTCTCGTGAACCGAATGACCTTACAATGCTGTAACTGCATCGGCCGCGACGCAGCGTTTTCCCATAGGCAGGAAATCATTATGTAATCGATGCCTGCAAGCTATTTTTACCTCCAATTTATGCGCCCATCGAATTTACGATGTGGCTTTCTGTATCGAGGATAATCACCTCTGCATAATTCTATAGCAAATTCGATTTTGCTTGAATGGGGTAAAACAAACCGTACTATTTACCTATTGTGGAATATAATTTAAAACCCATTTTGTAATTACTTTGTAGATATTCGCTACATTAATTGAGCACTGGGTGGAGCTAATCTGCTAATGGAGCCTTGATATATTTTCTGCATGATCTATAAATTAAACCGAAAAGGGAATTATACACCTCGAGATGATAGCCGCCAGGAAAACCCTTTTTCCTTAATACTCTCGTATTTTTATTAAAATCCATTTCATTACATAAAGTAACATATTTAAAGGACACCGGTTTGGTAATCATGTTACATCCCGTGTTTATTACGTTAGTATGTACCGCGTACGTTCGAGGTTGCGTTGCGGCTACATCGAAGTTTAGTTTCCTGGATACCTGCTGAAGTTATTATCTGTTATCATACAGCTACACGCAGGCTAGTATCAGATAATAATTAAGCATTACAATCGTGTGTTAATGCGCGATTGATATTCAGTATCTCTATATCTTTCTCGCTCTATCTCTTCCTCGATATCAGGTCTTTTACTCTTGTGTCAATATTGATTCGCTAATGAGAACAATGTATGGTTAAACCGTGAGCTCCCCTTAAGTGTCCTTAGTTTAATTTTGACATTTTACATCCGGACTCGGTGCACTTCCCTCCATCTGCGTGAGCGACATTTCACATGTAACGACTTAACTATGCATGCGATATTTGATGCGCAATTATTCCTGACAAACACGATGCATTAAGTCGCGTATTCCGCGAATGTAGTGCCGCATTACAATACAGCGTTAGGGAAATCACGGTACGGTCCATAATACAACTATACAGATGCGCGATTTCCTGGTTCTATCGCGTATGAAGTTACTATCTAGCATCGTATAGTCTGGTACAGTCCGCGATAAATGATACGACGTTTGCCATATGACCTGAGACTAAAATCGCTTTAAAAGTAAATAAAAAGAAGTAACCGTGTATGTGTGTGTGAAATTTTTCCCTCCGTAATAAGTATCGGGAGGCAAAAGCCAAGGGATGGTCCTGTAATAGATTGTCATTATAGATTATAGAATTCCCGCAGGGATGACTGATCCGCACAGTCATTTGGGCTTAGCGAACCCACGGACCTGAGCTCAATACACTGCGGACATTCATATACATTCATCACATACACCTATGTACACGTTGGTTTCTGCGAACGACAGTGCAATAAACATTTGAGGAAAAGTGGAAGTAAAATACAAGCTAATTAAAGAGTAATAAGAAGAATAAATACAAGAGAGCTAGATCTATACGAATTTAATATAATAAGATAAAGCAGAACAGCAAAAGCTGAAAAGCTCACTTTCTCTATATCCTTTTATTAAAAAATAAAATAAAAACTTGGAATTTGTATTTTACTTGCGCAAAAGTTTGCTATCGACAGCAATTATTACGTTCGGGTCGAAGTTATTTACGTAGTGGTTATACTGAAATAAATATTTCGATAGCGAAGAGCGAAATACGACTTCTGATCGATAAAAATGCATCTCCAGGTACAGATGCACGTGACGTGGGTACGAAAGCCATGTATGTCGGGTATGTAGGTCACGCGATGCATTTTCTTGCACCCTTTGCACGGTCAGATGAACGGCTACGGAGTGCATGCAGTTTAACCTAACTGTAATTACGTTTTGCTCGTCAATATACATCCCCTGTAACCGGTTTTTTATATTAACGCACGCTTTATATCAAATTATAAAGGCATAAACGGTACCTACCGCGGTTTTCTGAAGATCTAAAGAAGGGAGGACATAAGAAATGTGATGTAAAAATTTGGAAACATTTACGTAAAATTATTAGCATTGAATAAAATAATATATGTATAGCATAAGGATACGTTACTAATAAATGTCTATGAAATCAAGCTGCATATTCAAGTAGCTTTATAATTCTCGATTCGAAATATAACTCAATTCGAGCAAAGTTTGATTGACTACGGTTTTCAAGAGCCCTCAATTAGCGCTCAAATTTTTGCACATTCTACGTGAAAGCGATGCAATCTAACTATAATACAGCTAATTTAAAGTTACGAGAAATTTTCAACTAGGACAGACTTTGATAATTACAGTATGCTAATAAAATTTTTAAACATAATAAGCGCGCATTTTTTTTTACGCGCGTTTTTTACGAAAATAATCACTGATTATTAACATATTGTTACAGTATCGATATAAGACTTTATAAAGTCTAATTGTAAGTGAGAGATTCTTTGCTTTAAAAATTGTACTTTGTTGATATTATAAAATATAGCTGCTCTTCAATTTTATATTTGTTTCCACACATTTATTTTAAACAAAGTAGAGAATATCTATCGTTCAATATTTTTAATACAATAAATGTTGAAACATTGTAAAAGCAGAAGACAGGGAATTCAAAATCATCAATTTTGACAAATTTATTGTAAATTGATTGCAATCGGGACACAAAATAGGAGTATCGTATCAACGTTCCATTAATTATTATTATCATATCTCGCCTTCATTTACGCGCGGGAATAAATCCGCGAGAATTACGCGACAGGAGGTGTTTGAATTCTGACGTCGACTATACACCTTCATCGATTTAATCTGAGTGCAGTCAAAACTCGCGCATGCACGCGTCGTATAAATGACTCCGACTATCTCGAACCTCGCCGTTTCGTAGACTAAAGCGGCGATGACGTTGAAAGGTAGCCAGCTAAAAAAAAAGAAAGAAAGAGAACGCAATCGATACACCTTCCATCTCGCGCGAACTTCCCTCCTCGAACGTCCCGCTTCCCGCATCGCTCGTTGATTCACCTACGAATTTATCCCGGGGCTTCCGCGAGCTCCTCTTCTCGGCCTGACGTCACAATATAGAATGCATTTCCGTTCACGGCCGAGCCGTTTCGCGATCCCTTTTGTACGCGGGTCTTTTTCACGCCAGATTCTCGCGCTCGACCCTTCTCCGCTCCTCGCGCCCCCAACCCCCTTCCCGGCGTTCATCCACGCCGGGAATGTTTTACTCGGGGTAGATGACGTATATCCCGAATGCATTCCCGTATGCAAATCGCGCGAAAAGCGAGACTCCGCCGCGAACTGTAGGCTATCGATGAGAAATGCGGTTACCAACGTAACGCCGAATAACAAAAGATCGCGTGAGCATTCCTCCGATTTTCTCTCCTTTTTTTCTTAAAATAGGAAATTTATCGTACATTATCGCATTCGCGCATTAAATTATATCGGAACCGATACTCCCGCAGCGATTATATTAAATTTATCCGTTAACAGGAAAAAAGATAGAAAAGAGAGCGTGTATGTATTTAATAATTTAATTTCCATGGAGTAAATTTAATCTAAATTACTCGATGGAGATTTAAATAACGTTTTTTAGTGAAAGTCAAAAGTGATATTAGTGATATTACTTAATACACGTAATATTTCATGAGATTACGCTTTGTTGTTTTCGATTTTGCAAACGATTTAGATATTTAACCGTTTGTAGAAATGATCGTTACGCGCCATTCCGGGGAATGTCCCAATTTTATTTTTCGGATGTGGTTCCGTGGACACGTGCGATTGCGATCGAGGCTTATACGGTTCTATAAGCTTTTCGCGGTCGTGGCCGCACCAGCGGAGCGAGAAATTACGCAAGACCTTATTTACGGTCTATGGGGGAGTTAGTTATGGGGCACTTTTTGTACACCGTGGATATTTCGCAATCGCCTTTTTATTTGCCGACCGCCTGCAGACGATGTAGAGTGCCTACAGGCGCGGATCAAGAGGCCGCGCAAGAAATCTCTTAAGGGAAAATTGAGGCTCTCGTAAATCGATGTGGTACACGATCCTTGAACTCTTTAGGAATTATGTTATGTGCGATAGGTTTCCCATTGTTGTGATATCCCTGTGTAAATCTTCCCGCGAACGGGAGCGTGAAAGAAAGCCGTCGAATCCCTTCGTATAGGGATTTTCCAGCGAAAATTCCACGTCGAAAATCACAACGTGGTATTACACAGCAAACGAAGATTGATTGTCTTTGTCGCGGTCCGATACTATCCGTGTGTGAATGGACAAGTGCATTTACATCCGGAGCAATGCGCGAATTGTAATCGATGCGGATTAGTGGAGCATTAACATCATCTAAATCGGGAATGCGGATCGCTACATTCGAAAATCCACCATTGCCCGATCGCACAATTAAATTTGCCTCCCCATGCACTATGTGACATCGCGCAGAAAATAGTCCTTCACATTAGCCATTAGCGCTTCCGTCAGTTGCAATGCTTTTTCCATATAAATGGATATTTATTACGGTCGCTCCGTTGACGCATAAAATTTTTACTACGTTCTTAAAATGCGCACATTTTTTTCAATGTTCGAAATGCATGGCGCTTCATTACGACATGAATACAGAATAACGTTGCAGCGAGATGTGATGAATTAAAAGCATAAATATTTCATACAAATGTTCCGTAGCTTTACGAACATGAGGAAACTAAAAGGGACACTATTTTTATGAAAATTCAGTCATGCTCATAAACATTTTATTATTTTTCATTCTGCTATACAGGATCAAATCAACTGTGTTTTTAATTTAAACAAAATTTACGCAAACTTACGCAAATTTACGAATGTCAAAATTGGTAATGGGTAACAAAATGTTATCGAATAATTCCAAAAAACTTTATAATTATACCTATCTTTATTTAATCTTTATTTACAGAGAGATATTTAACACTGAAAGTTAGAAATTATGAAAAAATATTTTACAAAATTATTTTTTACAGAAAATTACCTTAAAAATAATCCATAAGTTTCTAGTCGAAAGAAAACATTAGTTTGTAGAACAATCAATTTGTGAAATTCTTATATTGAATAATAAATGTATTTATTTATTAATTAAATAATGCATGATTCGTTCACACGCAATACTAAACCACTATCGCGACCAATGATATGGGATTTTAAAATCGATAATAATTTAACATATTATAAATATCTATCTTTCATCCGGCTGCCCTTTCAATTATGATATGCAAATTTTCCTGGTAACCTCTATGCAGGAAGTTTTTTTCTATTAAAAGTTCTATCGACGTCTATGAAGCATACGGCTCAGCCAGCGTTTTATTTTTATCGCAAGCATGCAGGTTCTCTAATTTAATTCGTCTAATTTAGTTTGTCCCATAAAAGACACGCGCTGTAAAGAGATCGCGTGAAAAGTAAATTACATAATTATACAAATGTAAAACGTAATTATTTAAAGATATATGCTTATACTCTGGTAGGCAGCATCTGCAAATTAAAGCTTTGTAAAGCAACGAAATTGGTTTTATAGATGTGAACCGGATACATGCTTGTATTATTCATGATGTTATCCACGATGTACGATCGAGCGGTGTCAAACTTCGAAAGCGTGTATCTGACGGGCCGTCGAAACAAGTTAGCATGGGTAACGTAGCATTACTTTACATTTGAATATTTAAAATGTGTCACGATGACGTGCCCCCCCTTGCACGCAACGTGTGAAAAATTCATACGCGTCCATTTTAATGTGAACGTGTAAAATGTACAGATATTGGCAGGATTATATCAAAGGACAGCGCGATTAGTCAATTATTGCTGTTTACGTCGGATCGAAATTAATTGTTTCAAGCATAACATAAACTGGCATTATTAAGATAATTGTGTCATGGGACCTCGGCGTTGTAATGTGTGGTCGCTCCGCCCAAAACGCATCTCCATTCTTGCACCCTGGTGACCCGGGTTTGCGCGCGGTTATGCGTGTACAATATGCGGATACCACATGCGTTCGATACGACCCTCTCTCCCATTGTACCTCGCTACGCATAACGGACAGTTCCCAGGACTCCGACGCGGACAGGACTTTTTAATTTTGCGGCAAGCCCGCAGCTTTTTGTCGTCATCAACCTTCCTTTGCATGCGTCATCACGCATTGCTTTCTCTGTGCACTGCTGTTTTTTCCTCCCATCGCTTTTTCTCTTATGGAAAGCGCGCTTGCATTTTATGCACGCGGCGCATTGCTCGATTGTAAAAGCATATCGGATGCAAAATAGTAAATTTACATTTGCAAGGCAGAACGTGAAGATATAAGATATATGACATAAAAATGATATAAAATATGATATACGATTAAAAGATATATATATATAGTTGAAGCGCATATACGCAATACATTGCAATAGAAGCATTGAAATATGAAACACTTTTTTTTAGATTACTGATAGACTATTAAATATCTCAAACAAAAATCAAAAATAAAATCTTGTCAGTATAAAAGACATTATTATCAAACATTTTTTTAGATTACTAGACTATTCAATATCTCAAACAAGTCAAATATAAAATCTTGTATGTTCTAATTCATTAATTGCAAAATACTGTTTAAATATAATGTCTGTTACCATAATAATATAATCCCTGCAAATATAGAATTTACTATCTGATTCCCTTTAATTTGTAATTATACTCTGAAAAAAACAGACGAACTTATTTTTCTAAATGAGTCGAATAAAAAACCGCACGTTTTAAAATTAATGCCATTTTCCGAAGAAACTCCGCGTTTCGGGATAAATCGTTCTTGCAAGAAAGAAGATGCAGACGAAAAATCTTGACCGTTCCGCGATATCTTAGTCACACGCCATCGCCCTTCACGTCCATCGACGTTATTCTTCCACGAAGGGCAGTTTTAAGCGACGAATCCAAACCGCCGATCGACGCATTTTACGAGTCGGACTTTATCGGACGGCCGTACGTGAGTAATGAAACAGAAACCGGGCCATCGTGCCATCGGGGCTAAAAGGCCGACCGAAAAAAAATAGCAGTCCTAAATCCGATTGCGTTTACCTCTTTAATGAATTTCGTAAACGGCCCGATTGAACAATTCGCTCAACAAATAACTGAGCCGGCCGGTTGTTCACACATCATGATTTGCTTATCAGCGTACCGTCTGGCACTAATAGCGTACACGCCATTAAATTATCGACAGTAATTACGTGTTTCGCGGGCCGCGCTGCATGTATCGGAGAATCGAGATGGAAAAAAGGAGGCCGAAATTTGTTTTGCTGCTACGTAATTTGCCAACGGTTATTTGGCACGGTGTGGGATCGCTTCACAGAACAGATTATAACGGGAAAATTTCAACATCATCGCGAGGTAGTTAATAATGGCTAGTTTTGCGTATGTCACTATTGTGCGATCATATTATTTACGAAGAAAGCAAATAAAAACTGCCGACAAAGAAATTTGCATTACATTTATAATTAATGATTATTATGTTAACGATTAAATTAAAATTCAAATTTATAAATTAGTACGCGCGATAATTCACATCTTATTTTCGTATATTTATATGAGATATTTAATTTTAATTTATTCGCTCGAAAATTTAATAAGGGAAATATTTTTAACTGATAATTCGGGGAGAAGCATAAAAATTCCCGGAGCGGACAAAAGAATATTATGGCATGTTGGGCTTAATATGATCGTTTATTATCTGTTTCGCGATATTGCATTTCTGTCAGCCGCGCGTTCATTATTCCCCGGGTTTCACCTGGGTAGTAAATGCACTCCATTTGCATGTTGGTTCATGAAACGCTGTATCACTGTTAGTTACCTTACTTAAATTGCCGATGTCGTAAAAGTTACGCCCGCGATAAGGAAAACCCATTTAAGTTGTGGCTGTTGCGATTAAATCATTTTCGTCTAAATTTCCTTCTGGCGACTCTCAATTTTCAAAGTTGCCAAGAAATTAAAGTAAGCTTGTGCAGGTGAGAACTACTCGATTCGTTTTTCATGTACCTAACTGGTAAAGGATGTTATTCCGCAACATTTTGCAGCAAATAGACAATAGCATCAGGCAATTTACGTTTCAGTTAATTTCAATTGACATAGAGCACTTCAAGTCAAGCGAAACACTGCAACTGATTATAACAAATAATTGTTACAGATAGCTACATTTAAATTGATCTAAATTTGAAACTCTCGATATAACAATTCCTATTCTAATTAAATTTTCTAACAATATTATAATTAATTATGTAGTACAGATCTCAACAATAAAAATTGTAGTCCGCGCAAATTTCTTGTAAAATTAAACGAGATTTATTACCGATCTATGAACGATAATACTTTTGTATCTCAATAGCATATTCAATATCCACTTGGAAGAGATTTGCAGAAAATTCCGGTGAAAATAAATCGCATATTCTCTTTAGGAAGGTAAATTGTATGCATCGCCGTCTATTATCCATTTTGCGATAGTGTATTTTGGTTGCGCAGCGTTCGTTATTCATGCAACAGTAATGCACTTCAATTACACGATCGTTTATGAAATTCCACGTCGTTATTGCCAGTTGAAATGGTCGAAAGTTATCGTCGACGAGAAAAATTTTACGCTGACAACATTACTGTGTACGGGGGAAAGGAAATATTTTTAAATACCGTCACATAAATTGAAACGATTTAAATGCCGTTAAATACTACAAATATCGGGTACTACAATAAAATATTTAATTTGTTTTTTTCGTTAACTAGAAATGACATTTTTACAGTGAATTTAAATTATTCAATTTATATTTAAATAGAACGATACATATTGAATCTTTACATTTGCAAATAACTATAAACTAATATGACGGTTTATAAAAAAAAATCAAAGAGGGATATTTTCGACAATTTTTCTTTTGTGAAGGGTCGAAATTTTTTTACGTGTCGTTGAATATCATTTACGAGCGATTTCGAAAGTATATGAAGGGAGTAATATTTTTACAATTTCTCACGTTTACGATATTAGACATGAATATGCTAGTACACCAATGCCCGAGGCAAGACGGCTTCTTCTCTCTTAGTCTCTCTTTCCTCTTAACGTGATTCTTTTTTTTTACGTTTTTCTTTTTTTAATTTTATGAAACTGTGCTTTTCCAATATATTAATAACCAAGATACGGACTTGCATATGAAATCGATATTACTGAAATATTTGAAAACAGATAAAAATGAAGGCAACCGTTAAAACAAGAAGAAGAATGATAAGAGGGAGAAATGATAATGAATCTAATTTGCTTTTTTACGCGGTCTTTAGCTTCGACCGTCCGAAACAAGTCTTTCACTCGCCTTGCTTTATTATCGGTATTAATCGGCTGATTCCTTCAAACTTCCTTGAGCTATTCAAATTTCGTATCGGCTCACCGATGCGTAAACGCTAACTCGGCGCTATATGCGTTCGCGCATGCCGATGTGTACGCCCGTTCGAGTAATAAAGAGGGTAACGTATCGTGTATATAAGTACATGGGAGTTTCACGAAGTACATAGCATGCACGTTATGTACCGCAGCGTGATGCATGCAGATTGGATTGAAGTCATAAGAGAAAAGCGTGCGGAGCGACGATTTTAGTATCCAGCACCACGGGCGAGATGGTTCTCGCGCGACTCTCGTGCAAAACGTCAAGAATAATTCCTTATTTCCATCTGAAATAAAATTCCGCGTGCCGAAGGATTTGATTAATTTTTTCAGAATCCCCAGAATTGAGAAATTCGTCTCTCGATACATCGACGTGTCGCTTTCTCGAGTAAACGTTCCAATCTCGGGCATTTTCGGAAGGGAAAAAATACGAGAATTCCGTGTCGCCGCGGGAAGCCTCGTTTTGACGTTGACTGACAAGGTAGTCGAGCGAAAAGTCGCGCGTAGGAAATACCGGAGACTCGAAACCGCAGCGAATCCGCAGTTAAAAGCTCGCCGCTCTTTTCGTACGGCTTGGGAAACGTTCCGCGAATGCACTCTCTCAGCTCGGATTCTCCAAACTCGTGGAATTATTCTTGCGCGGAATTATTCAACCTCATGCCCGTCGGTTGTTTATCCACGCCAGAAATACATGCGTGTATTTCTGGGCATGACTCCGTTATTAGTATGTGCACGTGCGTCAACCAAATAATTATTATATAACACCTCTCGGTATAGTTCTAGTCAACATGTGTTGTATGTGTGTGTGTGTGAGGAACATTTATTGCATCGCACGAACTAACATAATCTATTACATTATTCGCATGTTTTACCTCCTTCGTTCTTTAAAAGTTTCTAAAAGTAACATTTATACTTGAGTTTGCTATTATTGCCTTTCCTCGTCTTTCTAAATCAAAGTAATATAATTCCTCACTTTATTATATTACAAAGTAATAGTCTTTATTTATTATTAGACTTTTTATCTCGATTAACAATGCAGAATTTAGATCGCACGGGGCAGTTTCGAGATATTCTGCGCGGTACTGCAGCGATTCGTGAAAGTATTTGCGTTAGTATATATCTATATAAATTGAAACCGTACGGCTACTTTCGCGAGCCACTATATTTTGTTTGCTCGCGAACATATCTGCCGTTGAACTTTTTTAACTAAATTTACGTTATACACAAAGTCCGGGGGGCGCGGAAACCGTTGCATTGTCGCCGAGTATAAATTTAACCGTGGTGAGGAAGCGCGCTCCCGCGATATCTAGCAAGACAGTATCTCTCAAATAAAGTCTGTACTTTCTATTACGTATTTCATATTGTGTTCCACAGTACACGCGCGTCTCTCGCATTACGATCGACAAATTTCAAATTCATTTCACCGTCTCGTCGCATTCCATCAGTTGACAATTTCTATCGAAACGTGAAAGCGTTCTTATTTCGAAACATTGATGGATAGCGAGGAGTACATGAGTGTACGAGACATTCGTTCTTCCCAAAGTATCGCGCAGAAAAGAGTTCTGTCAGCACGATTTTCAACAGCCTAACATTTTTATTTCTAAATTTTTTGCACGTTACATTTCTATTTTCAAAATTTTATCACGCGCTTCTATTCTCGGAGTTTTGCTGATTCAAGGTTGAAATAAAAAAGTACGTAATTACACGCTTCATTAAATATTACCATCATCAAAATTACATGATTATTTCTCTAAGCGATATCGCTGAATTATTGATTTTCACGTGGAAGTACAAACATATTTTGCAGATCAAAGAGTTACGAGCGTGCTTTCAACGCATAAAAGCACCAGCGGTTTAAAACAACATTTCATCAGGGCAAACAAACAAACGCTTTCATAAATATATTAATATTGCTATGTGTGCGACATCATCTAGCTGAAATCTTCTCTGAGCAGCTTGTGAAAGTATGCATTTCTTTTTTGGCGTCGCGGCAAGACGCATGTCACGATAGCGTGCTTCTGCTTCAGAAAATATAGTCGCCGACTTGCTCGCTTTGTTTTTCAGGTCAGACAACGCGGATCTTGAATACAAACGAGCTCGGCACCCTGTCTGTCGCAGAGAAACATATTCCTTCGTCGCATCCGTACAATGACGGGCAAATATGGGCAAACTTTCTTCAAATTCGAATGTTATAGAGACAGCACAGACGTGTTTCACGAATATACGGTGATACAAAATATTATCTCTTTACATACGAATTTAGAAACTTGGGGACTTTTAATCTCAAATTTAAAATTCCTAATTTGTAAAATTCTCGGAGAAAAAGATTCCCTCTTTTAAACTAAAGTTTTTCCCCTTTTAACGTAAGGAAATTTGAAGTTACCAAAAATTAGGGAGCATACTTCTCGCCAATTCTCCTGCAACGCTTCACCGATAAGATTTTTATAACCGCCTTCGAGAAGAGCTTACACAGCACAAAAACGTATTCGATCGTTTTATCACTTCATTTTCTGTCATTTTATTAAAACATTGCGCAAATGCACATTCCGGAACAGGCGTGTGCATATGAAATAGCGTTCGCGGCACATCTGCGAGCATACGTTGTCACAACGTCAGACCGGGATGTCACAAGTGTGGTCTCAGGAATATTTCCCTCGTTCTCGTGCGACGTTTTCACCGTTGTCACGGAATCTTGAACAGCCGCGAGAAAGCTCGGAGTTTCGGTCGTAGACCGGGGCACGGCACGGAAAAGTCACGCCGAAATTTCTTATGAGCCTCATGCCTCGGATATCCACCACCGAGAAGTTGTCTCGAGGATGCAATCTTGAAATGCAACGTTCCACCGCGAGCGAGAACGACGAAGGCGGCTTATGTATATTATGCGCTTACGACCGCTTTATTAATGCCACCTCTGTACTTTCGGAGGGAAGGAAAGATTCCCAGGATGCGCGTATTCTGATTCTTGTGATCTCTCTGTCATATTTGTTTTCATCTCTTCTGGCGATTTAGGCTGCAGTCAAAGTTTTTTCTCTTTGAAGTTAAAAAAAACTTTTCAAATGTAACGTTTTTTTTAATGTAACTCCACACGGAATTATACATTAGTAAGGTCTTTTAATCTCACTAAGAAGAAGCTAAAAAAATAAAATATATGCCACAAAAATATAAACTGAGTTTAATTTTTTTAGCAAAAAATTTGTTGATATATTTTGAGAATTTCAGACTATATTAACAGATTAAGACATAAGAAAATTTATTTTTAGATTATAAATTAAATACTATTCTTAAACTATTGATTAAACACATAAATAAATACTTAATTAAATACGTCTAGTTCAAAAATTTTAAGCAAGTTTTCGATAAGATTAATTTTTCAAAAATTGATTAACGCCAGTCTCTCACTACTAACCCTTCTTTCCATCTGAAGTATAGTATAATCACACATTATCGGATTATTACATTTTTAAATCCCGTAATCGCATGATCATTTTTATCCACGTAAATTTCACGTTGTATATCCGTAAATGTGTACATGCATCATGATACTGGATAGCCTCGAGAGGCTTTACCCCAAGGTATAATAAAATGTTCTTTTTCATACGCGCACACATACACAGATACACATACACACTCTCTCTCTCTCACACACCGACTTGCACGAGCGTGTTAAAACGATGATGAAACAAAAAGCAATGCCCGTTCATCTGTAGGACTTCCGGGTCGATCGTGATCGATCGGGAAAGAATCGCAGGGGCTTTGCGCTGCCGCTCTCTCCGCATGGAGAGCTAGGGATAAAAAGGGGACGTTTCTTACCCTGTCGCAGCAGCAAGTTAACCGCTGTCTGGAAAACGTTGAAAAACTTTCTTTCTTAACGTAAGAGAGATACGGACGAAGTGCAGGTCTTGCGACGGATCGCGAGCTCGTTTCTGTACTATCGAATCGTCGTCTCTGTTCGCCGTGAATTGACTCTCGTCAGATTTTTCCACGCGGCTTCAACCGCGCGAGAGAAAAAGCGGTTTATACACTTGCAGACGACCGATTACGTAATTCCTTCGCGCAACGACAGCAAGAGAAAAATATGCAATTAGTCTCAAATTTATATCAAAGTTATCAAAATTATTATTAATTATAGAAAAAATTTATAATTAAATTTGTAAGATTAAAGACATTTTAAAATTATATAATTTGATTAATTATATAATATACCTAAAGGTATATAGCGTTTTAACTTAGCTTCTCGTTACGTAAAAGATTTTCTTTTTCTCTCAATCTCTCCCTCTCTCTCTCGCGAGGGAATCGATGCGAAATACCATCTTCTAACTTATCCCACTTTTGTCTGAGAGGAGGTCCCCATCAATTCTTCATGAAATCTAACCGGGCGGAAAACAATAGGATTGCCCGGTTTTGCTGAAATTTTGATGTCGCGCATAAAGTAGATAAAATGTTGCACGATTCTTGACACGAAAAATGCGAATATCTATTTCATTTCTAGTAAACCTCGTAAACTGCTGCGAAACTTGAAGATTTAATCATATTAAATATATCTTATAACTTTACATTTCTAGTTATATACACTTTTTAGTGAGACACAAATTGGAATCGACGATAACCAGATTGCCAATCAAGATACAAGAAGAAGAAGAAGAGGAAGAAGAAGAAGAAGCTGCAGCCTTCTCGTTTTCGTGCTGCTAGGAAATTTGATCAAAACTTATACCGTCTTGCAGTAAAAGTTAATCAAATGTTAGAGTTCTCGCTTTTTTTTACGTCACGTTTCATTTCACGTCAACCTCATTTCTCTTACGTACGTATAACGCGTTATCCTCCGTGAATTACCTGTTCAACGTTCTTCCTGTGCGTGCGCGGAAAGCACGCTATCGGGACGACTAATCAGAAGTTTCACGGAACATTTGCTATCGTTTTATATTCGCAGCATCTTCCTGACCTCGATTCCTACTCGACAGCTACCGCGCGATCGATCATTCACCCAATACATATTATGTAAGAGTCCATCAAACTGATCGGTGACGCACCTACTATTTCTGCGAGTATCAAATGGCGCGGGAAATAAAAGTTCATTCAATAGAGCGCTTTTGTTCTTGCCCGCTGAACATATTATTACCTAACAAAACTTTTGCACGTACAAGCTTTTAAAATATCT
The DNA here is from genome assembly GCF_030848795.1 of Temnothorax nylanderi. Taxonomy (NCBI): domain Eukaryota; kingdom Metazoa; phylum Arthropoda; class Insecta; order Hymenoptera; family Formicidae; genus Temnothorax; species Temnothorax nylanderi. The sequence goes on from NW_027249082.1 coordinate 1,024,927, forward strand.
CACCAGAAACATCGTGTCTCGAAATTATAAAATACAGAGTAATTTTCGTTGTTCTTTTTAAAATGATTATGAATTTATATTGATATTGGTTGCCATATAATTGTAAATGATCAAGCAATCCTATTATCATGTAGTTATTAATTATCAAATAATCGCGCTAACATATTTGATTATTGAATAATCAAATAACATGCTACGCAATACTATATTAAATGCTAGATTAAGTTAGATTTGCTTTAATTGTTACGGACGTAACGTACGGACTGTTACGGTTTATAGATATTGAATTGAATATTGAATTGGATATTGCAATAATAGTGTCAAAGAGATATCAGTTGTTATTAAAATGCATTTAACTATCCGCACAAACGCGTGAGATTATCAATTTTGACAAGACTTTCAGGACCACGTTTACATATTCACGTTTTATTGCCACATTCTATATATATAATTCGCGTATATATAAAAAGTTATCTTTAGAGACGGCCGATGAAGACATCCGCGAAAGTGTAGATCTCCTCTGATCTCTGACGGTCATAAATCTCGGGGAAAAGCCACTACCTGGATTCTCCTCGGCTTTAAAAGCGAATTTAAAATAGATTTCGCAGTAATCGCCCGGTATCCCGCTTTGTTCGGAGCAGATAGTTACGACGAACAGATCGCGCGCAATCCAGCAGTCCTCGATATCTATCCATTGAACGACCTCGACTCAAGGTATGCGTAATACCCTCCCACGTAATGCGCGCGATAATTATAGTCTTTATCAGCTAGAAAATATCCATGGCGTACTGCATAAAGGATTCTGATTTAACGGTATTTACCGAAACTGCAAATAAAAGCATAACGTAAAAGCATAACGAGGTTTGAAAAACAAACGGACGTGTCGCCTACGGCTTATAAATTGAACATTGTACGACAATATTGAAACGACGATCGTGTTATCGTAAGTGTAATTGTGAAGATATATTTTATGTGAAAAATACCGCCGTCTCCGCGACAATCGATTCATCGCGGCATGGGCTTTTATTCAAACGCGGCGAACACGCGTCGAGACGGGATCCAAAGTCGCGCGCGAGGAGGTCCTCTAATAAATCTCCTCGCAATCCCGATCGATCGTAAATCGCCGGTCTACAAAGAAAAGCAGGCATTTCCGCCCGGTGGCACGGAAACATTGGATTCCTTTCCACGGGCTCGAAAAGGGAACCCCGCGGACGCGGCGGCCGCGGCGATGCATCGGAGCGTTACATCGGGGTGGCCGTTGTATCCATTCCACGGAGGAACGCGTTGTCGCGGTGGCTTCTACATAAGGGCGAACGCAACGCGGCTGCTTTACGCTCGCCGTATGCTTTTTAAACAGAATTTATGTTAATCCTTTCGCTCGCTCGACCGGGTAAATGTATCGCGAATCTATGTAGTAGAGAGAGGATATTTTTGGCGAACTTCGAACGGGTAAACCCAGAGGATTAATCGCGGACCGGTGTACAAAACGCACCGCAGCATGCAGGATTCGAGTTCTGTAAGGCCGATAAGACAACGATATTTCTTGCAAAAATATTAATTGCGTGCATAGAAACTCTGAAGGAAATAATCGCGTAAAAGGGCATATTTTGTCTAAATAATTATAATGTGTAATATAATAATTATATTTCCCACAAAATTATTAATTACATAGAACTCTAATTTTTAATCTTATTTCTAAAGAAAATACTGATACGTTATTGTACTTTATTCAAATATTAGGTGTGTGTAAAATAATAATTATAAAAGGTATATGACACAATATTTTACATATTCGTAAAGTATTAACTAAAATCTGTATCAATACATCTCAGAAGTTGACATTTATTTATCACGGAAAATACAAAGTGACAAACTTTCAAAACATTGCATCCTAAAATATTTCTGGTTTTATCTGATTTTTTTTGAAAAAGCGAGACTGAAAGAAAGAAAGAAATTCATAGAGATTTCGCTGTCTGGTGTCAATCGACAAAATCTGAGGATGAAACGGAATACGTTGTTGAGAAATGTTATACGTTAAAATAGTTATATAGTATATGAGTGTAACTCATATAGCAAGTTAAGTAGAGCAGGTTTAGCCACTTAAGTTGCAAACGCATTTAATCAGAGTTTGATTCGGGTAAATGTATTCGATCGGAATTTGATTTGTGCGGGTGTGTACCACACTTGATGCAACCAAGGAACAAGTTACGGCGAATTCGAAGGACGAAATTGGGAACATCAAGTTGGTCGAAATTAGAAACTTTCGCTGTCTCAATATGGTGGTCGTAACACCGTAATCCAGTAATCCTGTAATACTTCATGTTAAACTAATATGCAGAGTAATCCTATATATTAGTCCTAATATATAAGATAATCCTGTATTAGTACCAATAAATGCTGCATGGAAATTTATTGATACATTTAAATACTATTTGGAACTAATCGTATTAAAGTATAAAAATTATACTTAGCAAAAGTCACATTAAAACATGTATTTTTTTTTATATTAAACCTATAGAAGACTAGTTTTATACTCCTAGAATAAAAATATCTAATTACACATTTCAATTTTAAATTAAAATTAAAATTGAAATACGATTTTTTAAAATGGCGATAAAATTATATTTTGAAGATGACTATCCTACGGATCGTATTTCTACGATTTTAAAACTTGTACAAAAATGACGTAATAGAATACGGAATTATATATTCGTTTATACATTGGTCGTCTCTTTCTGTGCCGCAGAAAAGTTTCACGTGTTTGCTTCAGTTCTCTCACTCTTAACACAATTTAAATCTTTTCTTGAGAACTAAGTTTTAAATATTAAAATTCTGACAATAAAAATCCATTTAAAATTAAAGGAAAGTGACGGGTTTCAATAGAATATACTTGCTATATTAAACCACTCGAATCTCGTAAGATTGTCGCGTTTATGCCTCCTGTAATACGCGACACGCGTGCTTAATAACATGCTAAACCGTTGAAGGTGTCTAAAGAACTCCGCGAAATGGCGCGCGGACAGGATCGGATTCCTTCTCTCATGGGGGGAAAATTCCCTGGAATGCAGTTACAGATGCATGTGACACGACGTGAAAATGCAAGCTTCCGCGTAACTCGAGACACGACGACGTTGTCACTCTGTGTCCGAAATATGGATCTTAACATGAGTCGTAAACGCCCGTTTATCTTATAATACTATAAGACGTTTAAACATAGGATTTATTGCGACTTTTTGAGTTTTCGCTGCTGTGATGTACAATTCCAGGTAAATCCCCGTGAACGTACCAGTGTAATCTCTGAAAGATTGAAATAATTTCGCTCTTAAATTTATCATGATGGATATACTCCGATCGTGTCGTCGCGTCGTAGACTTCGACAGTGAAATATACGACATACAGATAGTGTCAATAATTTTCACAGCTGCCGTTATTATTCGTTATATTATCTGACACCAACAGACATTTTCATACGATATAATACAGAGTGCCATAACTTTATCCCTCTTTGACGTTTGCATTTGGACAGACGGTTTATTGCGACCGTGCCCTTTTGCGCGCGCACGATCATTTTCGATATCAGCTGATGCACCTTTGACGAAGGAAAACGTTGTTATACCCAAAACTGAAAAAAACGATATCGCGTTGCTTTTTTTAACGGAAAGGGAGGGAGAGAGAGAGAGAGAGAGAGAAAATAGGCCGGCTCTTTTTCACCTCGTGGAAAACTGCCAACGCGGGGACATGCTTGCAATTATGAGTGCACCGGCACGTTGTTGGAACCAATTCAACGCCCGCAACAGCTTGCCCGTAATTCCGGCCGCGACGGCGTGCCCGGCGTCGCTTTGCATTCAGTTCGTATATTTCCAACGGAATTAATGTTAATCGCTAATAGCGGTGGAAAATTGGAAAGCCCGCGATGTAAAGAGTACGCCCGAAAGTTTCGGGTTGCTGACGCGACGCGACGCGCCGATTTTCCACGGGGTTCTTTCAGTGGCTGCGCCTCTCCGAAGCGGAAGCGGATTACCAGCGTCGCCTTTCGAGAGTGCGTCGTAAAAAGCTTCTTCCAGGTTGATAGACAAGCCGGAAAGGCGAATGGCGGGAATAGAATGGCGCGAGAATGTGTATCGCGCGCGAAGGCTTTATTAATAATAAAAGCGACGAAGGGTTTTGATGTTTAACTAACGAGAAACTGTCTGTTACGTTTCATCGTGTGTACCATGTGACAGGGGATCGTTTATCATCGCGGAGGTTACCTTCCTTTGAGATAAATGACACCTTCATTACGTGGAACATCTGGATTTACACATCTGACTTATTTTAAATACATAGCACGGAGTCGAAGCTTATTCCTCTTTATTCAGAGACGGAAATTTCCGATGAATTATCGATAGGACCGGAGGTTTTACGTGAAATTTGTATATACGCGAAGTTATAATGGAGATCTGCGATGTGCATATTTTTACATGAACTCACGAGCTTTAAGCTCAAGTAAACTTTAGAGAATACACGACAATCCACAGTTATTTAACCGAACAGAGTTGAAATACGTATTCAAACTTCAAAGGGTTTGCTCGAGACGAAGGATTCGTTCCCAGAAGTTCCGCAGATACGGGATATGGGCCGAAAGAGAAAGTTCGCTCCCTTCTTTCCCTTTCCCCTCCCATCCCTCGGAAGTGCAAATGCATGCGTCGCTGTACAAAGCAGAGGGGGTGGGCGGCGTTTCGCGCTGCAACAGCTTGCCCATAAGCCGTCTCTACGTCGCTATTGCTATAATTTATATTCAGTACGCAGACTTTCGCGTAACCGGCTTACGTGACCCCGTCGTCGCGACGAAATGGGAACGATATGTGCGGAAGAAAGCTTTCCGGCCTCGCCAGACGCGATCTACCGCCCTTGTCGTCTCCCGCCGTTGAACGAGGGCGGGTCTTTTCAAGTTTACGAAACGTTAGTCAAATTGGCCGCGTGGAAAGGCGCACGTCAAGAGGCAAAAAGGCTTTTTCCCCCCGCCCGTACGCGGCCGGGCGAAGCGCGCGAGACCGAGCGAAGTTTCAGATCCCCCGGGCCGCATTAGAAAGGGGATTTCCATAAATAAATGGAAGAGAGCGGAGAGAGCCGGGCGCTTTATGAAATTTCCGAGGCCGCGCGAACAAGTCTCGCTCCCGAGATATTCGCTCCCTCACAAAGCGGCGCGAGATTGCGCGAAAACGACGGATAAACATTTCGACGGGCCGTGATTGTCTCGCGCCCTATCCTAACGGATACTTTCGGGAACGGAAGCGCGTGATTAATCGGAGATGATATAACGAAAGATAGGGGTCCGCGTTCTCGTTCGGGGTCGCGAACCGGGACACGGGGGAATTTCTGAAGGAACGACGACAGACGAACGGCCACGATTCTGCTCGTTCCGCGCGCTGTGACACATATCATACGATATATGTCGCGACGTTATATTATATTTGCACACTATTATTAGGCTCGCACACGTACACTAATCCGCGTTCCACCGGCACGTCCGTACGTCCGCCAGCCGGAAAGACGTAGAAGCCGGCGACTCGGGGACTCATGACATTTTGAACTTCAGATTAATTTTGGAAAGAAAATTCTCCGCGAAGTCACGTCACGAAGTAACCGGGCGCTTTCGTGAGCTGTCGTGCGCAAAATCCTTATTTCGGGACGATTTTTCGCTTCCGAAAACGGAAATGGTTTGTTACTGGAAATTAATCTTTAAATGGAATTTAAGGACGTTCTTTTTTTTCCAAGTTAAAACTCGTCCGGCGTGAGAGATTGCATCTTAATATCTCCTCAATTTCGCTGCTTATGATGCAAACACCTGCTACTTGCGCAATAAATTCTAAGCCACGCTAATTACTGATGCGAAAAGTTTAAAGAATAAATCCGGAAATAAATTTCTATGTCGTCGGTGAATACCCCTCTCTCAATGCGCCATACAAACGGCACAATGAAAAATGGCCGTGGTTTATTGTCTGCCGCGAAAACTTACACCGAAAGCCTTTTCAACGGAAAGCGCGGAAGAAAGTTCCTTCTTTTTTTTTCTTTTTTTTTACAAGCAAGATAACGCCTGCCGTGGCAGCGATTTTGCGTTCGCCGTTACGATGCGGTTGTAAATGAAAGCGCCGCAGATGCAGTTTGCCGTTCCGCTCGCTCTCAACGCGTGACAGACGAACCATTTACAGGAACAGCTTATTTCATGCTATTTTCTAGAGCGACTGCCCCGAAATACAGGTGCAACTCCGCGATAATAACGAATCGCGTCTCACGGAAAGAATCATTAGACGCTTCTTTTTCTGAAAATACTGACAAACGATCTTCTAAATCTAAAAACAGGTACTTACAATTAGAGTTAATTGTTCGCGATGCAAATTATACGTTTTTGTAAATCCGCGAATTGATGAGCATTTTATTTATATTATAAAATGAAAAAGGTACTTAGAATTCTAAAATTTTGATTTATAATTGTATCAATCCTTTCTTATCGCCTGACCATTGATTTTTATCTTTATAGCAACTATTGACTTCTTGCCATAGATTAAAGAAACAAAAATGTGATTTATTTGGCTATAAAACACGACGCACTCGGAACTATTCCAATGTTTTTCCGCGAACCTTCTCTCTTTCTTTCTTTTCCTCACTCTCTCTCTCTCTCTCTCTCTCTCTCTCTCTCTCTCTCTCTCTCTCTCTCTCTCTCTCTCTCTCTCTCTCTCTACATCCTTCCGCTTTTCTCAAATATAGATATTATTTTTCTACTCCTATAGATCTGGACTTCTTCCCTTGGCTCATTGCACGGCTGTAGGACGCAGTTCATGTAGGAGTCCTGTTGAAGGACGAAGAGAGAAACCTTGAAAGCTCGCTGTACGATAGGGGCCTTGATAGTAATATAACGTAAGTCCAGTTCGTGTGGAGGATGTGGAAAAAGATGTAGGAAAGGATAACCTTTCGGACGTTAACTCGACGCTGCATTGAAACGAAGTTGATAAAATAGTTTATGAAATACGCAGGGAGGAAAATTCTGTTAAGGTTCCATCCATGAATGTGTATATTATACACATTCAAGATACATCTCCGCAATTGCCGCTTGCTTCATTCTCTTTCTCTCTCTCTCTCTCTCTTTCATTTGTATCAGGGGAAGGTAACCAAAGTAATTGAACTCACAATCACGTTTGTTTGAAAATTGGTAGCACGCAACAACGAAATAAAATAAATTCGTGTCGATATAATTGCTACAGAAAAAAGGTTAAAAAGTGTAAAAAAAATTGCTGCAATTTTATATGAACACTTTGGCCCATATTCTGAATGCGCGCATTTATCGATAAAAGTGCGTTCAGAATACGGGCCTTTATATCTTTTAAAACAAGAGCTAAATACATTATTCTTTGCATACGTTAGTTTTTAAGTTTGAATATGACTGGATTTATTTATGCTTACGTAAATAATTTACGGAGTTTAGTGGAATTCGTTAAAAAATTAAGTCAAACTTATTTAATTTAAGCTTCGTATGGATAAAAATATCGTCCCATGTCAAAGCATTCCAAAGAAATTAAGTCCAATAATGTAGAGATAATCAACTTAATATCACTTTGGTATACAAATTTCCAAGAAAATTCAGTAATTAGCTCTGGCGTGGCACTGATGGGAAAATAAAGTTCTAACTCATTAAATTTAAATCATAAAAACATTTTATTAAAGTTTCTGACGTTGCAGAGCCAACTATTTAAGATTCTAAAAATAATCCAAGCGATTTTTGCACGGAAAGGTTCAATAAACTTAAGTATATAAATAAAATATATGCACACTTAAGAATATTTTAACTAAAATCATAATCTATTTTCTTAGATAAACGTTTAATATGTGTTAGAATTATGTGTGCTTTATTATTGATCGCCGCTGTTGTATCGAATACTCAGAAAGCGCAGCACCTAGCCACATTAGCGTACGGGTAACCTTGTTCCATTGAAATAACGGGTCTTGAACACGACGATTTAATTCATAACGACCACTTAATGCACCCTGCGTCATGTTCTAAGCCAGCGCGACTTTAATAACTTCACGCATCGCGTGCCCAAAAAGAATCTGTATCGAGATCCATACATGTCGAATATTACGAGACATTGGTATTTCGATCAACGAATTGCATAGTTCCATCAAATTGAAATACTCGTAATAATTCGAATTCGAGTACTTCTCAACTTGATAATCTTTTATTCGAGCTAATCGGCTGGCATGACGTATATTTAACATTTTTTTCTTAGTGGCGTTGTAGCGACGTCTCGCTGCGTATCGCTGCATCAGAGAATTATGCGCGCGGTAAAAAGTGGTTCATTTATTACGTGTACGGCTAATCTCGTGGGATTGGAATTACAAGTCTTGGACGCGCTCGTTTATAAATTATGACCGGCACTTAATGCACTCCGTATGTAACTACATAAGCCGGAGCGGCTCGACAACTTCATAGAGGCAGCGTGCCGGGAACTCGTAATTGTTTTGAATTAACGATACTTTAAGCTGCGCCCAACTGCGAACCATTATGCGGTTCGTCCATAACGATTGTACCGTCCAATTGTAACACCAATTGTATACAGCTGTATTCACCGCGCTAAAAAAAAGGTGATTTTAAAAAAATCATTATTTTTACATCCGTTGTGTGATTTCGTGGTATTAGGAACTCGTTGGTTCGCGCTCGCGAATTTCGGTCCGTTTAATCACGTAAGTCGCTTTTATTACTTTAAAAATAGTTGCGCAACGTTTTTTAGCTAAAAGTGGCATTTCGTGTACTACAAAAATGCAAATTTGCATACGTCCATTAACCGGTGAAATAAATTTCGGTAGTTTTTTTCGTTAAGGAAGAAATGGTTGACCTGCTTTTTGAGGCCATGACACACAGCGCCCGTTTAAATCTGGTTTAATCAATGGACGTGCCATGTTGCACGTACACGCATATACAGTGCGCGAGCATATACATCACGCATACGAACGATACGGTAACAAGATTAGCGTTTTCCGATTTTCTTTTTAGAATGTCTTTAAAATGCATATTTAACGAACAAAGACTCGACTGATCAGATTAAAAAATCTGTTAGCTAAAAACCACATTTAAACTTCTATATATGGAACACGTTTATTATGTTCTGGAAACTTAATTCACCTATGTTCTTAATTTTCGTCCGCTTGTACGATAAATATCGATGCTTTGACGTTAAAACGAACATCGTTCTTCCCGCCTCTTTTAGTTTAGATGTAAAATCTGTAGCCAAAGCAAATTGGGTTGGGCTCTGTACATACGCTTGAATGTAACACAAAGGTTCCAGTTTGAAGCTAAATATCACTGAGTTTAACGAGTCCTTTTTCGACGACACTTTTGTTTTCTTCCTTCGTTTATATATTACGGTTACTATTTTTTCACTGATAGAACAAATGTTACTTTAAAAACGATACTCCCATTATTAATATTACACAATCAAATTACAAGGGAAACGCCGTAATCGGTCAGGACTGGATCTTGATTGCCTATAATAATATTTTTGAATTTTAAGTGTAATTCCTCGCCTTGGCAAACCACGCGCCGTTACTTTCGGACATAACGTAGTCCTAACCAAAGCTAGAATGGCACATTTACATAATTAAAATATTATTATAGGCAATCAGGATCCAGTCCTGTCCGATTACAACGTTTCCCTTGTAATCTGATTGTGCATCATGTACGGTCGTATTTTCACTTGTTTATTATTAATACTACATTTATCAGGCCCGATATATTTGGATCGGCGTATCCGATTTATTTCAAACTGTGGTTTCAAGTTTTCTGTATTTTTTGATGATTGATTAAAAGGGGCTTATTTTCGCATTTTCGATTACACAGTTTAAATTCTCACGAGCGGCCAATATAATGTTTACGAATAATTTAGGCACATTTATGACGCGTTTAATCATGTATGAAACGCACGTGTCAGACTAGGGCAAATTGGCACGGCGATATAATATTAATAGAGTTTATCCTTATTTAACGAGAGGTGAAAATTAAACAAAATAATTGATTAATGTGAAATCAATGTGTCGCGCAGCAGTACGTGAAATCACGTTGACAAATTTCAATTACACGCGTGTCTAATATCGCGAAAGTAATGGCGCGTTTGTACAACGACATTTTTCTTGTCCGATATTTGCGGCGAAAGTTATATTAAGGCAAATGCATGCCTGGCCGCCACGAGTGATGCTTATGACGCACCGGTGAATTATCGGCGGGCATCGGGTAATGCTCGTGACGGCGAACATATTAAAAGTCTGATATATTATACCCGTTGCCGAGACATTTTATTCGAACGCCATATTATGTATCTGTAACAACCGGACTAATGTTATTACATATCGCAAAGAAAACACGGATCTTCCGTAATTATCATCCTTTTTCGTGCCCTCTAAATTGTCGGAGGAAAAAAAAGCGGACGCGTTCTCCGAACGCTGCGTATCTCTGACAAGTGTCGAGGATAAGTTAAATTTACAACAGACCCGTAGAAGAGAAAAAAAAAGCCTGTAATTATATAACTGTACTGCAGGAGAATATTAAAAATTACAAAGAATAAGAAGATATTCGCACACACCATCCTTCCCGGGATAATTTTACGTGAAGAAGAAGCATTTTGCCGCGCGGCGTGCTCTATTTCCAATGTACAAATTGAAACAACGTACTCTGATGGAGCCATTTTACGCGGTGTAATGTATTTCTTCCTGTAAAATTATCTCAAGCGGGAGACGGGGCGCGCAAATACTTATTTTCACCCCGCACCCTATTATTTCCACCGTGTTTGCGAAACGATAGCGAGCAGTGAGAATGGCAGCGCACGTACCTTGTCGAGGTCCATCTCATCTTGAGCATTGAGTTCTGGACAATTGAAGATCTTCGTATCGATGGCATTATCGCCCCTAGTCAGACCGGCGAATACCAACACCAACACGCACCACTTCATCGTTCACGTTAGATCCCGAACTAATTAACCGCGAGCCTTACAAAGCCCACTTACGACGGGCAATTAATATCGGCTTCCGCACCGCACGGACGTCAGAGCTCTCACTCTTTCCTACCGGTTCGGACGTCTCTGCTTATGCGCGCGTATGTACGTTGCCCTTCCACGCGAGTGCTTCAGTTACATCTGTTCAAATTCTATCACCGTTATCATCGACCCCGCAATGCGTTTCAAAAGAGATTTCTACGGGTGCTCCTCACTTTCGTATTCTTTCATCGCCCCCGTCGAATGATATTTCAAAGTGATTCGAGTATTATTCTCTTCTCGTGAGTCACGTTATGCTTCAGTCCTTATGCTCCTTTCTTTTTATTGAAAATGTAAAACGCTTCTTCGCGGCATAGCGATATCACAGTCGTGATCGCCGAGTTGACCAGGTCACGCGATTCCAATTCTCTCTCTCTCTCTCTCTCGCTCACTCGCCTGCGCCTTATCACTATTACACTAGCTGCCCGTCCCGTTCTCGATGCCGAAGCGATTTAACTTAATGTCCAGCGCGCCTATAGGCCGCCCCGCTTTTGACCCGCGATAATCAACGCTCCTTCAGCGCATCGTGCTCGATCTCTCGCGATCTCTCACCGCTTCCAAGCACTTCAGTTTCCTTCAGATTCGCCCGCGGCTTACAGGGAAAATCGGAGTATCAGAGGAGTACGTGGAGCACCAACACCGAAAACTTTACGAGCGTCGCTTCTTCCAGATGTCCATCCTAAGTCGACGACTGTTTCTCGACTGTATGCGTGAATCTTCGGCTTTTTATTCGAGAAAACCCCTAAAGTGTGTTGTGTCACTTCACCGGAGATTCCTCCTTCACCTGTCGAACGATTATATCGAGCGACGCGACAAGGGTCGCCGTTGACATGTAGCGATAGCTCCGAAACCCTACGAACGATTGCGCGGATCTTCTCCCGTGGATGAGATCCTGGAAAGAGGATGGGTTTTTTCCGGAGGGTGTCCTCTCGCCGGACCCTCGTAGTAAAATCCCCAATAATCAAACCGGACGTTTCCGCCGACGGTTCTTCGGAGATAATTCCCGGAGATACGGATAGAAATACCGTGGCGATGTAATCGAGAGAAACTCGAAGGCGAGCTCCGGCAATTCCGCGCGGAATGAAGTTCAGTTTCTCTCCCTCCGATCCGCCGGTTGGATTGCTGCACCGTCGTTTTCAATTTCCGTTTCGACCCCCCTTCTCGTGACTGCGAAAGCGAGCGGGCTTTCTCGGACAGTCGCAGTATCACAAGCGTATCCACCGGCGAGCGACAGACGGATAAATGGAGAGAGAGACGTATGGGTTACCGTACCGCCTCGTTCCCGCCTCGCGTATATGCGTACGATCGCGTAACGCGATTCGCAACACGTCGCCGGCGCCGCGATGGTAGCCGCGCGATCTCCAGCAGGGAGGGATGTGTACGCGACGAAGTCGGAGGGCACTCTGACGTTCCAGCTGCTCTGTGCTGCGCTGGTCCTCGTTCGGCACAGCACGGCACGCCACGTCCGTCCTTCCTCCGTCGCGACGCCAGAACGAACGGAGCGAGAGAGAGAGAGAGAGAATGAGAGAGTGAGTGGGGAAAGCGGGGAATAACGACGGTGGGCGGAAGAGCGACGGAGGATTGTGAGGGAATCTGTGAAAACGGAGACAATATGAGATGGTCGACGCGACTGTTACTCCCCGCCGTTCGCCGTGGGATTGTGGTCGTCTCGTGGAACCCCGTATCGCGCGATAAAGATGTTGCAAATTACGAGATACAAACGGGAAGGGATAAATGCTGATTGAGGGAAATAGAAATCGACCTGCGGACCTTTTGGAACTTTACCGATACGCTCAATTCGCGAGAGAATTTGAGTTTCCTTAAAAAAACAATTTATTGTCGCCCTCTTCTGGTTTTAAATATATAATTTTGTAAAGATACAGTTATTATACCTTATAGATGACAATTATATTTAAAAAATAGAGATTACCTCTTATAAGGTATTTTGCTTTAGAGATGAAAGATGCGAGCCTTTCTAAACCGAAGAGAATATTATTTCTGCATTTCCTCCGCGCTGCTAAAAAGAAGTAATTTTAACTCAAACGATCTTATGACATACATAATCCATAAACATTAGGATAAGTGAAACATTTTTCTTTCCATATGAAGTCTTTTCCTCTTCCTTCCTTTTCCTTCTATATGAAATCTTCTCCTTTTCGCGGATTTATTTCTAAAGAAATGATAGATAATTCAGGAGCAATTCTAGACTGTAGACTGTTCAAGTCATAAATTATGAGATATTAACACTAAATTTTTTAACGAATATTTCTTTACATAATTCCATCTTTGCATATTTACAATTATTTCTTTGAGAAATGCACGAGAATGTAAGAAGGGAAAAAGATCACGTACGAAAAGGAAATTTCGCGAATATTTCGAGCTTCGATTTCGATAGAAACTTCTCCTTTTGAGCTTGCTACAATACCATCAGGATCGTATCGATCGTACCCCAAATCGTGCTCGTAGGACCACAATGGCCGAATCGGGAATTTCTGAGCAAGATAGGACTTTTGACTGACCAACATTTTAATATTTTACGCTTTGTTACACGTTATCGTTCGAAAAAATGCAAGCATACGAAAACTGACATTAATTTAAATATTTAACATTCAATCATGGAGCATTTGCATCTCCGAGATGTGTAATGATCGTTCCAGTCTCATCGAAAACTATGTCGGTCTTATAAGAGCGATTCTTTTTATTCACCCTCTCCATATTTGTCTTCATTTATTTAGTTGCATAATTTATCTTTAAAGTACGTGGTTGTAATTTTGAATTTTCAAAGCTCAAAAAGCTTTTTACTCCCGAAAAAATATGCTCTTGCATTTACATCCTTTTACTTAGGCGCATAAATATTCTTCTTTGCAATTGTAAACTTTCTGACTTCTCTTCTCTTTTACGTAAAAGCGGTGCATAGTCTCTTGCACCTAATCGATGTCTAATTGCGCGGTCTAAGAGCGATAAGTATTTCAACAATTGTAATCGTTAAACTGGCAATTTTACGGTTCGCGGCGCACAAGATGCAGCGAGGTCAAAAACGCGGGAAAACACTGCGGGTCTGCTACGAGATGCGCGAGCAATAACAGAAGTAAGAGAGGAAGGGAGCCGTGTAGCGGAAACGAGGCGAGGAGAAGGACAGAAGCTCGTGAAGCGCGCAGATCAAGATAAGACGCGGGAGAAGTGAGGCAGGGAGCGCGGGGAACGGACGAACGGTGTCCATCGTGGTGACCGCATCGCTACAATGAGAGTTTAATTCGTTCATTGAGACCGGCGTATGGCGCAGCCCGCGTGCTGCCATCGCTGATAGAGCAGCGAGACGAGATCGAGAGCGCCTGCGGGCCAAGATGTCCGGAACGAGGCGGAAGCCCCCATGGAGCATCGTTCACCACAAGCGGTGGTGTAAAGCGTTTGAGCACATGTCTTCCCGAGTTTACTCGCTCTCCACACACCTGGGTACTGAAAGTAAAATACCGTTCACGTTGCTTACGGGGCAACCCGCGTTTATACGGAATTCATTTATGTTTAATGTATCCATGGACACGGACTCCCTTAGGAAGCGTCGAAGATCACATCGCGCTGCTGCGCGCCGAGAGGTCTAATCGCATTTTCTAGCGCGAAATAATTACAATGCCATGGTTTATTTCTCATTTCGTAGATATATTAGTTACATGTGTGATAGAATTCAAACACGTCGCGTGAAGCAAAATACTTGTTCAATAAACACGTAGAGCTACATGGGAAATGCGCGAGGGAGGAACTTTCTGTAATATCCAGCTTTTCGCTAATTAATTTGTAATCACCTTTATTTTTCCCTTGTCTTGTTTTTCTGATTCGTATTTAAATATTGCAGAAGCATCAAAGGATATCTTTTTCGTTTCTTTATCTTTTTCAAGATATTTGATATCACAACATATCAATTGACTTTATGAGTACGGAAAAATGGGATTAATATTTAAGAAATCTTATCGAAAATAGCCATCTTCTGTTCCAATAACTGACAATAATAAATATGTCAGATTTAGGATGGAAATAAGAATAATAGAAATCGAAAATAATTGGCGTTGATCGTTCTTGCGAATTTATTTGTATTTACACGAGACTTATTAGCGACTCTTTAACGACTTTATTGCACCAGGGGTTCTACTTTGTGACTCGTTATGCAGTATCGTTATCGTTATGTTGTCGTTGCGTAACTTTTTTACCATATAATATACTTGCGCAACGACAGCATAACGATAACGATACTGCATAATGAGTTACAGAATAGACCCCCAGATCGACACTCACTTTTTAAAATATACACATATCCGTACATACCTATACACTTAGGCGTGTTTATTTCTAATTTTAAGAGAACTCGCAAATGTCGCATTACTACAAATAATGTTTTGCGAACATAAAAAATTTAACATTAAGCTATAAAAATTTTAAAGTTACAAATATTGAGCCATTTCTGTCATTAATTAAATAGAAGAAATTGCTATTTTGCTTCAGCGACTTAAATGAATCCAACATTTTAGCTGAATTACTAATAAAACATATATTTTATCTAAATAACAATTATTTTTTTAATGACTAAATGGTACTGACTAGTGCAAAAGTATAAATAAAATTCTTTACATTCGTTATTAAACAGTTTAACATATCCCACAAAAATTTGTAATTTATAATACTTAGAATTTACAGCAGAATTTACAGCAGAATTTACAGCAATACAAAACATTCAAAATATTGGAAAAATTTCAGAACATGAAATATTTTTATGCTGCAGAATTAATCTAGACTGTTGTGATATATTGATTTTAAAAATGGTGTTCGTTACTCTACAAAAAATATCGTTTTCTAGCGCTTGTTACGAGATAATTGATGTACTCGCGATATGTACAGTAACTTTGTTAAGTTAAAGTTAAAGTTACTTCTCAAGTAAAAAGAAAACACAGTTGAAGTGTAATATCATCCTAATTTCTACCATTCGGCTTATGGCATTATTAATTCTCCTCGCTTCAGAGACGTCACGAATTCTCAGTGGAGAACTATACTCCAAAGTTGTTAGCCCGTACTTACCGGAATGACGTGCTGTCAGTCTTGCTCTCCAAGGAGATCGATTGTTAACTCGGCGTTCGCAGCCCATTCCTTTTTGCTGGTCGACCACGTTTCATAAGTTTCACGAATATAAGTATGACTAATCGACGCGAGCGAAGATGCATGGCTCGTGAAAATAATTATTTGCGTGTCGTGCAACACGACAATGACCGGAAGTTTCGCAGTTCAATTTTGTACTCATATCTCGCGCAAACCTACCCCTTTTTTGCGGCTGCAACTTCAGTTTAATCTTTTTTCGGGCTTTACAGCGATTACAAACACATATAATTAAAATTAAACGGCGCATTTGAACATAATATATCGTCCGGCTGTATCTCTCTCTCTCTCTCGTTGAAGTAATAATTTTTTGAAAGTTTAACTAAAATATGAATAAGGAATTAAGTTAAACGCGCTGCGTGTGTTTGAGCGGCACAATTTTGTTGCACCGGACTATTTGTCACGTGTTAAATATTTATGTGTCATACGCGCGGTGCAGTCAAACACGGCGTATTTACTAATGATATTCGATGAATACAAAGCATCGGTATCGATCAATACCGAATTACGTTCCATCATCGAATGCTCCGTCGTACACGCTTTAGCGTGAATATTTATATGCAATTTCGTATTTTACACTTGCCCATTTCGTAACAGACAAGTCTAGAATTACAAGCTTCACCGAATGCTAATTAGAAGGGGCACATCTCATGCATATTTTTCCTCGACTTCTCCGCGTTTCTGAAAAAGTAAATCAGTACGGTAGGATAAACTTTTTCGTTGCGCTTTCCCCCTCATCGTCGTGGAACTATTCAACGCGGAATTTATAATGATTAGGTATACAGCATCGCAAACATGCGATGTAAACGCGCGGTAACTCGATCGCTTATCGAAATTACGGCAAGAGTATGAAAAGCATGAAAATATGATAAGCTCGTTACGCGCTCTTCGAAATTTCGCTCGCTAATCCCTCGTCGAAATGCACTTCTTGCTTGCATATCGCACAAGTGGATTAATTAAAGTAGGAGGAGATTATCAACTGCGCCGAGTACCATTAAGACAATTTTAATAAAAAACGGGAATGTTATGCGCGAGCATTAACCGGGGGGGGGGGGGGTGAGACTCGTAACGAGAACGTCACTAATTTTTTTCCCCGGAGAAGAGGATCTTCTGTTTAATAAGGCACTTTAGTGCAATTTGATTAGCCGAAGGCTAATTGTAAGATACATATAATTTTATACATTCAAATCTAGTTAACGCGCGCGGACATTATAAATAATTAAATTTACAGTTTTAACTAGCAGTGAGCGCGACGCGTCTGCCAAAAATAGCAAATTCAAATCTCTCTCCCGGTACATTTATTTGCGCATAGCGCAAATCGCTTATCCCGCCTGTCAGAATGTTATCAAATGCGCCCGGATATCGTGTGCACGGGGGTAGTACCAATTAACTGCACGAAATACACGGCGCCGCGCCGGCATACGCGATATTTCCTTTAACGTTAATGAACGTTCGCGGTACGGGCGGACGAATTATTAATTGTTGCGTTTAGTTTAAAAATTATGCTCGGCGGTTAAATATTTGTGCCATTACTACTGGAAAATGTAACTCGCGGAATCAAAACGCGCCTCGCACATTCTCGATTTACCCGCTAATGAAAAGCTAAAGTTTTGTCAGACAATACTCGCGGGACCATTCACTTCATTTTCGTTATTACGCAAGCTCGCTGCGATAAATCTGCTTGTTTTCATTATTATACTGAACAAAATACTCGCGCTGGGGATCCACAAAGCGCGCTCATTGTAACGTTATCCCTTCTTTGATTTAGCGATAATTTTATCAACGCGAAAAAATGTAGTCCGTATTAATTAGCGTACAGCATTGTACGTATTTAAGGAAATTTATCTCGAGACGAAAAAAAGCCGCCGCGGAATAGTAATGATAACATAACAGTGTTTCAAAGAGCATTTTGAAACTGGTTTCCACCGCGTTGTATGCGTAACGTTATGGACATTCGTCTCCGTTACTTTCCACGATATTTTCACCGTAATAAAATTACGCGCCGCGCGTTGCTCCTCATTTTTCCGCTCGTGAATTAATACATATCGCGGTGGGTAAATATGTATCAAAACACTCTTTTCCCGGAGGAAAATTGTGACATATATAGGTACTCGGAGGTGGGAACTCGCGTTAAAGTAGATTTAAAAATCCAGCATCCACAATCGGTCGGTCAATTGCTTGACACTTTAATGAACCGCAAAGAGAGGGAAAGACGAAAAGAAAATCGCGATGCGGTTAAGTCGACTTGTTTCGTTCGAAACTCGGCGGAGACTCGAGTCTTTATCTTTTTACGTACCAACGAGCGAGGGAACGTGCAAAAGAAAGGAACAATGATTATTTCTCCGTAAGTCCGCGACGACGGCGTGAAATAAGAGCGAGACAGCGCAGTAACTTGCTCGCTGAAACGTGCCGCATCGGCGTTGCAGCAAGTAGTACGAGTCGGCGACGGGCCCGGCCATTACCGCCAACGAAGGACGAGAAGGATAACGGCGGATCGTTCTCTCGCTTAAATTAAACTCGACGATATCTTCGACTACGCCATCCCGTCCCGTCCCCCTTTTTAATTTCGACAATACCCCGAGCTAGAGGAGGATCCCAGGTTCGAGTTAACGAACGAGTAACCGAATCGACGTATCCTCCGAGTGAATGTGAAACGGGCTGAGCGTTTAAGATATGCGAAGTGAGAGAACGTTTATATATCGTGAGATCAAGATAGGATTATTTCAGAACCCGAACAGACTGCTCACGATAGATTTCCATATATTTACGACTTTCCGTGGAAGCAAAAAAGTCGAAAAAGCGCTTGCGGTTTTGTATTTCGCGAGTAAAATTTATAATTGTTTTATTTTAAGAAGAGATCATTTATTTACGTATATTACGTATGTATATGTCATATACTGCGTAAGAGAGGTAGTTGGAATCGACGGCTTCTTGTTCTCTCCGTTTAGAAGCTAGCTAGATAAAATATGGAGGAGAAGGTAAAATTTCAGTTACGCCGTATTATTAATGAGAAATTAACTTTAATGCTCATTGGAATTGATAAGAGTTTTAATTATCTATTTATTGCATCAACGTTAGTTTTAAACAGCTCCGTGGTTAATAATTAAATTAATCGGCAAGATTGCGTCATGATTTCTTTCCATTTAAATAATTATCAATTCACAACACGCGTATATAGTGCATTAAATATTACAAACTATAAATTATAAAGGGAATAACTAAACGTTCTTCTTGTTAATTTGCATTGAAAGAAAAGATAATGTATCTCTTAATAATAATATTATCTCTTAATAAAAATATTATTTTTTAATGACTGATATTTTAGCCAACTCGCTTGAGTGATTGATAATAAGAAAGTTTTAATACACTTAAGTTTCCATATACATAATAGAGAACCTTATGCTTCAATTAACTTGAAATTTAACAGAATTTAATCAAAATCTACTTATTAAAATATGTTATAATGGAAATTAGAAAGCTCTGAGATAAATGTTAATTTCTTTCGACTTGTGTTTGTTTAGGAAAAAAAAACTGACTTAATCAAGAAATGCGTTATTAAAAAATAACGATGTTTAAGTGGAACGATTGAATGGAGCGTCGTTATATTTCGTACTTTACTTCTTACAGCAGAAGTTCTGATTATTCTAATTACGAAATAAATTACGTTGACGTATGTTTTGAAATAGCACTCTGCGGAATTTGAATCGGAAATTCCGTGATTCTCGTGAAAATATCGATCGATTCGGCGCGCGGCGGCGGCGTTCGACCAACTCCATGAATAAATTTACATCCATCGAACCGAGAAGTCTCTACTTTTCTAATTGCAATCTCGCTTATTTGCTCGACACGTCGGCGCTTCCACCGTATCGGGACACGAAGCGGGGAGCGTGTATGCACGCTCGCTAATATTTTAATAGTCATGACGGTAGCGCCAGGCGGGCTAGCTGCCATTGTCGATGACGAGAAGGGATTTTATCGACGTGTTGACTTTACCGCCATTTCGCCGGGCTGCCGACTACCGGGTCAATCGCACTGTGAAAATCGGATATGACGTTTGCTCTGCTCGCTATCGCGAGTGTTCCCGGCAGCCAATCAGGGTCATATTACGCGAAAGTTCGTACGCGAAATCACGGTATATCCAACGGAGCGTAGACCGCATTCGTGATCTTTCTCGCGAATATATAGTGGAGTAGAAGCGATAAGTAAACTCCCTCCTTCATTGTTCCACTTTTACAGCATCGTTTTTAATCATGCATTTTTTTTTATCCGCTCGGACTTAATCTTTTTTTAATGAAAAATAAATCTAGAAAGATTAACATTCATCGGGACTTTCCGATTTTCATTATTAATAAATGAGCTTTTATTATTAACATAAATGAGTTTTGAATTAAAATTTAATGAAGAGTTATATTACGTGGAAAAACTTAATTTACCGAAACTCTTTTACTTTTAATTATGCGAACTGTTAGCTGACTAAAGCGTTAGTCATAAAAATAACGTTATTATTTAAAATATATATTTATTTTTTCTTGTAATGCAAATTAGATTAAAGGAAAAACGTTTGCTTTATAATATAATTTTTTCCTAAACCTTTTGCTGTAGTAAATTTAAAACAATCTTGATCTATCTATTCATCCACGATTCTCTCTTTCTTAAATAAGTCTTTTCTAAATATCTAATCTCAAGAAATTTATTATTATAGAAATGTTATGTAATATCATTCGCAATCAACTTTCAATAGATTTTCGACACACTTCGTTCCGCCATTTATCGCAATACTCCATCGCTATTGTTCTAAGTGATCTTTAGCATTCTGCACTAGATCTTGTAACAGTTTTTCGAAACGCCGCGTGTCTTTGACGACCTCGCCTTGGCCGTAGCCCGCAGACCGTAAAGCGTTAAAGCCAGCGGAAAACTACCGAGTTAGATCCGACAAATGCTAATACTTCTCCCGGCGCGAAATCCGCCGTTTAATCCCGGAAATCCTCCGCGACGAGAACGCGCGCGGAGGTATCTTACCGATTTTCCGGTGGCGCGGCTCCTTAAAATTTTTCCGCACACAATGGTCTCTTACGGGAGTCAATAAATTTGCTTTTCCACTTAACTTCGCGGCGCGCTAGACACAAGCGCCGAGTTTTACACCGGGTCGCTGTAAGGAAGGAAAGAAGGAAGTACCCTACGACGATTGCGAGCGAGTGTCAATAGCCAACGCGCAAATACCCGGACAAACAGCCGGCGCGGAACGAGAAAACATTTTCGGCAACGGCTCACGGTCCAGGAAGCTGTCTCTCTCGCTCTCTCTCTCTCTCTCCTTCTCTTTCTCTCTCTTACACTCTGTGCCGCTCTCCGGGTGCCGTCCTCCACGGTAAACACGATCCTCGTCCGTCAAGTATACCCGGGAGATAAGCTGGAAAATACGGCGGCGGCGCACCCTTAACGCACCCGCACTCGAGATACCGCGACTCGGCACGAAAAACTGATGTATTATGTATTTATTTATTTCTCCCCCGTCGTGCGGGGAGCCCGAGATCCGGCGTACGGTAATGAATTATGCATCTTGATAAGGTGCCTCACCGAGCTACGCGTATATGCGCGAAAAGCTTCGTGATTAGACAATGGAAACGCGCTCGAGCCGTGAGCCGTGAAGTCGGGGATCGGAGAAGCGGGTAAAACCGTCGCCCCGGTTATTGCGCGGACGTATAGAAACGAAAAATCTCATTCGCGAGTATAAATCACGTCTCGCGATAAGATTTACTGTACTTCGAATTCCGATAGTAATATGAATAAATATATCTGTGTTTCTGCCGAGTTGTCGATCACGCTGTCATTCCATTTTAGTTTCGATTCGCGTCGTCAAGCTGGACAAAAAAACATCCTTCCAAAAATTAATCTTCGGATAGAAGGGAGTGCGGTATTATGGAATTCACTGGTAAAAAGTGAAACAATGCGTTTCTCCTATGCGGCGCGGCAAAACGAACGAAAAGAGAGAAATTTGAAAAATTCGATCGTCCCTTTGAAGAGACTCGGCGCACGCTGCACCAGCGCGAATAACGTTGTCGCGCGACCGATTTGTGCAACGGGGGGGGAAAAAAAGGAGAAGAAGTCAACGCGCGGGCGGACGCGACGGGTAGAAGTGCGGCGGAAACTTGGAAGTGGGTCGCCCGAAAGTCGCGCGAAACCCCTGCGAAGTAGATCGGCAGGGGCGATGCGCGATAATTAATATCAGTTTAGCGGCAACTTGGAGGATGCAATAAGTTAATAAGCGGAGCCGCCCGCGAAGTTTCGTACCCGCGATCGAGCATCCGACTCGAGGCCCCGACGGAGTCTGAGCGCGCGCTGTCTTTAGCCACTTACACACCTCCTTACCCGCGCATACATACACGCGAATATTGCGGATAGCATCACGACCGCGGTCGTTGGGGACCGTGCCCCCAGTGCGGTGCTCCACGGGTCGGAAAGATCTCGGGTTTCGTTCCAAACTGAGCGAAAATTGAGAGTAATCATGGAGATTGCTGCCTTTGTCAAGGTTCTCTCTCTCTCGGGAATTTCGGAAATCGCGCTCGTCTCTCGTCGTTTCCCGGGATTTCGGAATGCTCCCGTCTCGTGGACACCGTGTTTTCCGTTGTTACCAAGTTGGTTACGGCGTTAGACGAACCGTGGAGGCCGCTAGAGCGGGGGGAGCGCGCTCACGCAGCAGGAATCTCCACTCTCGGATCGGAGCTACCCCGCAGGCATGCTTATCAGCCTCACGGGTTCTGCCAAACTATTGCTCGCATCCTTCGCAACCGATATCCCTCTCCTTGCCTCCCTTCACTTTATCTGTCCGTCTGTCTGCTGACTTATCTATCTCGCTACTTCTCCCGATTAGCGCCGTGGTATTGATCAGAATGCTTCCCGGAAGTCTTGCTCGTTCTATCAAACTCGACGCTTCGCAACCCCAAGGGTTGTATTCGCAACGTAACGCATTTGCGAAATGATTACTTATTTTACCCCAAAAAATCATATACTATTTTACTTATTTATATATTATTTTAATTTATTATATATAATTAACAATTTTACCACTTGTTAAGACAATTCCGGTTGTACTTCGGGATGATATAAAATCGTTACATTTTCGAGATGCCGCTGTGCACTTACCAAAAATTTCGGGATTACGACTTTTCGGAGCATCGCGTGCTCGCGAGTTTTACCGTTGCAGAAGCTAAAACAACTAAATTCCTGTTTATTTGGAATGCGTGAAAATAACGGGCGATAACGAGCGCGAGCTGCTAGAAAAGCAGCTAAGCGGGGCTTGGCATAGATGGATATGCAAAGGTGCGAACTGCAAGGCGAGAACAATCACAAAGCTTGTCGGACGTACCGTCGGGCCCGACGTGTCGCTAATAGGTAAACACACGTGCATAAACATACCCTTAGTCGCGGAAGATGTATGTGCGCTTAGGAGCTTGCCTATACGTTCGAACCGGTCCAGATATACCGAAAACCGAAATTACATCGAGGGAACGCCAAACTTCCGCAGAAATCTCGGATTAAAGCCAATAATCGGGTATTTACGTACGATATACGCAGCGAGATCGAGGAATAAATTCAAAATCGAAATTCGAAATCTACAAAAGACATTCTGATATTTCAATTCCAATTATAAAGTTACAACAAGCGCAACAAGCCGTTCGCTACATGGTAACTTGCGACTACTATTGTTCATTCTGTTCCGTTGCGACATCCTGCAAGTTTTTTTAGTTTAATTTCTTTGCAGAAAAAACAAAACGCCCATATAGGCAAATCAGTATCTGTCCAGCCACAAGGAACGTTTCCGAAAACACGACACTCTGTATAAATATTGATTTTGTATAGTTTATTCCCCTCGTAAAAGTGATAAGCACCGAGTTTGCATTCAATGAATAATCTTTTTGAGTTCAATCATTATTGTCAATTCCAAATTCAATACCCTCCACACTAATCTGATATTTCCAAGTTTTAAATTTAAATTTTTATATGCTTTTAGAGATAGAAAATAAAAGAAAAATTACACACCAAAATCACCGGTGGACCATTGATAATTTTAACGAATAATTATTTTAACTTGTCCACAGAAATTTGTAGTTTAAACAATTAGATTTAATTAATTAAATTATTAAAGGTCTATTTGCATTTTTATGAGAGTAATTCGGTTGAATGTATAATTTTCAATTTATACCCGAGGAAAAATTTAATTTTATAAATTTGACTAATAAAGATCATTGTATATATGTGAATTTTTTTTATTATCGCAAATTATCTCGACTCGCACTCGCCTGAAATTAATGGGATATTTGGCATTCTGGCATTCCGGCAGTTGTGTAACATTAGTAGATCAAACAGCCATTCATTTTCGGTGATTGACTTCATGGCTTTAATCCCTCCCGCTAATAATTTATTAAACGAATTCATCTAATTATAGATTCTTCTTTGGGATGGTCTTTTTATAAGCGAAAACTTAAACCCTCTCTTTATCTCAGCTCCCCCCGGCTTCATCTCAGCTTATTTCGATCACTTTTTCAGTTCAAAAGCATCCATTATGTCCAGTTCTGCTGGTGACTTCGCATTAATGACTCGACACGTCATATACTTCAAACGGCGTCGTTAAGACAATCAGTAGAAAAAGGAGGGGGTGTAAAAATCGCCATTTTTCGCCCTCAACGGGATCCTCTAAAACATGCTTTGTTACCTTATTTGAGGTTGAAAAAAGAAAGAAATAATACTCTTTTCACTAGGAAACTGCGGGAAATATTTTAGAAGCGATAATGAATGTCTTTGAAGCGTGTGTCAAAATAGCGTTGAGGGCGAAAAATGGCGATTTTTTACACCCCCTCCTTTGTAATTAGCGAAAATTCGGTAAAAACTACAAACATCCTTTTTACACTACGAGGAACGAGAACTGATATTTCATGTAACTTTACGGAAGACTCACTTTCAGATGAGCGAGATTTTGACGAGCCCACTTGTCAAAGATTAACGTTCCAACCGATACGTCGCCGATTGTTCCATATTCGGGCGATTCATGGATGCTGTCTGGCCTATATGCCGATGTGGATATTCGGCGATGATTGACTCACGTGCCATCGCCATGGCGATGGTGGAGCCGATGGAGGCACCGAGCCTCTACAACGTTCAATGCGTGGCACGTGACGGGACGTGGAAAGGTAACAAGGATTTAATCGAGCGGGGGTGGATACCAACGAGCGTGGGTGTTTGTGCGTGGGTGCATTCGCGTAATATCTTGTGGCGAGGAGACTAAAGCCGGAAACTCGCAATTAGTTACCTCAATTTCCGTTTCGTTTAATTGTGCCGCTACCACGGACGCGGCGATATATGTGGACGGCGCAAAGGAAGATATTGCCGAATGAATTCTGAATTATCGATAAATTACGCGCGGAGTATCGCTAAATTATAGGGCGCGCGATTCGAGACGGAAAACAATTCCCATATAAACAGGATTTATCTCTAAGTAGAAATTGAAAATGACCATCAGTACAGCCTCATTCAGTTAAATCCAAAAAAGATTTAAACTAAACTCATTTAATTAGATCTGAAAATCTCCGTGAACGTGTATAAGTCAAAGTAGTCATTTATTAAAATTATCGATCGTCCACTGACGATTCACATAATAATCCTTCCTTCATTATTATTTTTAAGAACGTACGACAATTTAAGATACAATTTTATCGCGAGAAAAATGTATTTGTTTCGCAGAAAAATTTTTTCAACGATATTTTATGACTGGCCAATTCATTGATACGCGGCGGGGCAAAAGCTGGGCGTATCGACCGTCGCGCGATCAAGGCTCGCCTTCGAAAACGGTGCGGCAGTCATTAAAATCGAGCGAGAAGGACGACAAAACCTTCGCTGCACAATGACCCTCCCGCGGTAAGCCCTATATAGAGAGCCTGTTGGAGTTCGGAGGAGGACCCGTCCTCAGGAAGTCGAGGGTGGAGACGGGAAAGAGATAACAAACCGTCCGTTCAATGGCGGCGGCTTCTGGGACAAGACTCTGAGAACGCCATCGTCGAAATAGAAGGTATCTCGAGCCTCGGTGTGCAACGGACTCGCGCCGCGTTCATATACCTCGACCGGAGATCGACTTGACGTATACGGGGCGGAATGGAACACGCGAATTCGAATACGCTCGAAACGTAATTTTGAAATCCATTGTTCCGCCTCGGCGAAACTTTCATCGAAGACCATCGTTTATTGACGCTTACGCGAGTTCAATATTTCCGCGCTTGAGCCGATTAAATCCCCGTTAGGGCATAAGGAAATTGTCTGAGAAGCAAGATCTCATTATATCTCTGTCACTTGAGACCTGATCGAGCGTAAGCTTTCGATCCTTAATGTTATTCCTAACGCTAAAGCGTTTTTCGATTAGACTAAGTGAATCCGATGGAATCACTGTCGAAGAGAGACTCGACTTCGTCGAGGCACGCACGATTTCCACATTTGACGATACACCCAGTACAATCGGCCGTGGCGTTTTGTACTCCGCGAAAGAAGATTCGGGTCCGGGAACAAATACCGTGTAATGCTTTCAAGCGTGCTCGGCCTCAAACTGAGCTTTGACTTTTAGATACGCGAGAGCACCAAGTAGGATTAAATCTCTGCCGATAATCGGAGCTTGTAATATCGTGGAAAAGTGCGGAGAGCAGTGTGTATTTCTATTGAACGCACGTTTCGTTTCGTATCGTTTAAAAGCTGCGGTAAAAGAAGCTGTTTAATTATTTTTATTGTATATTAAATTTCTAACATAAAGCAGAAACCTAATTAAAATTTTATGTAAGGCAGAATCCAATATACACATCTGGTGAAGAATTGAAGTGTCTGTAAGTGCTTTCTATTAGATTTTATTAGATGTCTATTAGAGATTGTTTTGTTCGGCTTGCTTTCGTGATAGATAAAAGAATGGTAGAAAAAGAGAACGTAGAATTGAATTGAATTGGCAAATTGAACAACTGAAACAGGGATTAAATGAAAAGACCACGGGAGAAAACATCGCTTTGTTGCAAGTTTGCGAATTTTTTAAATAATAACCTTGAAATGTAAAGTTTTGAGAAACTTTTCAATTTAAGTAGTTGTATATAAGCTTGTGAAACTTTTAATAATTCTTAAATTTATGTCGCAAATTATATAGAGTAATTTTTCCGAGCAATATTTTATTAAGGGAAAACTTTAAACTTGCCGAGCAGGATTCATAAAATTAATTGTCGCGAATTAGTGGTACACCTGATTCTCTATTTAAAATAAATCCTTTCTTAATAATAATTAAGTTATTTTTTTGCTAAAAATATATATTATTTGTAAAATAAATTCCGCCTCTATTCTTCATTGATGATTTATTATCATTCGTAATTTAAAGTTAACTTGCATGATTTCTTTATAAGGATATAAACTTGACGGGCGCAAATAAATTTTTCGTTGTTCGAAAAGTCAGGCATTTTGGAACTGTGTTAGTACCGATATTATTGTATTTTAAGCTCGAGCTTTAGCATTTGTATAGAGACTTCAATGGCAGATAGACTTCTTGGCAGTTTCAGTCTCGGCATCCGAGCTTTGTGAGGAGAACAAAGGATATATAAATGCATATCGGGTAGTGCTCCCGAAACGGCATTCTTTGAATTCTACATAAATTCCGACCTGCTATTGTTGTTTGCGTGCTTTATTATTTGTATATAATACTCTTACGATAATCTTATAAATCTGCAGAAAATTACTAATTGCGAATATATCAAGCTAGAAATTAATACGCGTATAATGTGTTAACATAACAGGCAGTGGTGTATTAATTACACCGCGCACATTATTATGTAGGTAATCAATAGTAAGATACCCGTTGGTGGTGAAAATAAGCGGGGAATAATGAATTGTATGCGAGCTCGTTAATTCTCTATTATCGACATCGCCTCGTCACAAATAACTGCCTTCCCTTCGTGACAGCAAATGGGCTCGATGCTCTCCAAACCAGTGAGTGTCCACAGAGCCGTGTTACACGATTTCATATATACGGCCACCTGTGAAAAGCAAAAAGATGAAATAACAAAACGCGTCGTTCTATTACTGTGAAAATTACCATCTAAAAAAAAACCATCAAAAGAACGAAATAACCGAAGCGATGCAATCGTGTCTCATTCGCGCGAAATAATATGGTTTTATTACTCCCGTTTACACACGTGACCCCAATCGGTGTTTATGCGTCACTTTTTCATGAAGATAAAGATTACGTGCAAAGAGAAGCTTTTTTCTGCTCTGAATTTTTTAAACGAGATTTGTCTTACGTACGTATGTAAAATGTATTATACCGCTTACCTTCAAATTTTCGACATGCACACTCTGTTTCTCGCAAATCAGCATTGGTGCCTTATCTCGAGAACCTTCAGCCTAAACACGGAAACGTATCAGTTTTGATATCATTTCTTAATTAGTTTCTAGTAACTAACGTGCTCGAGCGTGTGTCACTGATTGCTGTCTAAAATTATTTAACACACGTATATTCCCGATTGAAAAATAAGTAGCACGTTTTTCGTAGTCAATGAAGAAATGATGTAAAACAGGCAGCGGAAATGGTAGGAAAATAGCATGAAGGTGTACTCACTAAGGCGATACATAATTGTTGACACTTTTCAGCGCCTTCTTGATCGCAGCTCACATTGTATTTCAGCGTGTGCTCTATTATCGACTTCGTTCCCGGAACAGGGAACACCGCGCAACTGCACGCACCCTCCGCGACTTCCTCTTGTCTGATAGGGTACAATTTTTTTTAAGTACAATATCGCAATAATCGCGAGAATATCAATTGTGAGAATAAAATTATACACTTTAAAGAAATTTACTGGATTTGCGAATTAATTAATCATTTCCAAGAGAAAGGAACACATGCTTTACATTAGATTAATAACTTCGTGACTAAAGTGAAAGATTATTTCCATTTTATCCATATATTATCGAGGTTAATTGCATTAATAAATGCATCTGTTTTGCACTTTCGATATATATCTTCGAAATACATTTATAATTTAATTATATACAGTAGATCCTCATGTAACACGGGTTCATATAACACAGATTCGTATAACACGATAGAAAAATGTTAACATATGGAGGTCTATTGTAGTTATAATATATATTTTAATTATAGTTACATTATAATATATAATATAATTAAAATTATAATTACAATCATAACTTGATATGTTAAAAAATTTATAATGGGTCCTTTCGCAAGCAAAAATATTTAAATATTCATAACGTCACTATCTTACGTCGCGAGAGACAAGATTGCCATCAGGAGAAGAAATCGTCCCGCTGCAGCTTCCATTGCGCTCCAATTTACACCTCACGTCGAGATCGTCACGAATAAACCTTACCCGCGATTATCACAGGCGATCGAGCGACATGCGGCATATGTAGTCTTGCGTAATCATCCTCTCCCCCCCCCCCCCACCTCTCTATTCTCTCCTGCTCGTATGTAAGTGCACGCAGCGGAATGCACGCGTAATCACGCGATACCATTGTTAGTTGTCGGCGTCCTCTTCGCAGTGGTTCGAATTTTACTCGATGCTCGATACCCAAGCGCGTCGTTCCCACAGAGATAATTCACCATTGCGACAGCGCGATGTAATCCGAGAATACTATCGCGCACGCATTCGTCTCGTAGGCGTAACGTTACCGATCTCGGCGAAAAATATACGTGGGATTCCGCGGTGATTAACGCGGGGGAACTGCCATTAAACGGTTGCACGCAAGGCGACGTTGTTTTGGCATTTTATCGATCAACTTTTTCTTCGCGTCACGTCCGTTCGAAATTGCGCACTTGTTTGCACCTTTCGAAGCCCATTCCCCGAGAAAAATGTTCCCCGATCGTTTTGTAACTTCAAAACTTCAGCCGCCTCTCGAAGAACTTTTCTTGAGAAACGACTGCAATTAGTCGCAGAATCTATAGAAAATATAACCGCGATATAAATAAAGTAATGGCATCTGAGAGTGGAAGATGATATTTGGAATACTTGGTTTCCAAGAATTTATAGATAGAATATAATTGCGATATAAATAAATGAGTAAATAAATAGCATTTGAAAATAGAAAATAATATGCTAGCTGTTTGGAATATAACCGCGATATAAATAAGTAAGTAGTGGTATCTGAGAGTGGAAGATGATATTTGGAATACTTGGTTTCCAAGAGAGAGAATTTATAGATAGAATATAATTACGATATAAATAAATGAGTAAATAAATAGCATTTGAAAATAGAAAATGACATGCTAGGTTTGGAATATTCAATATATTATACACCTGCTCTTTTAGATAGTTAATTAGTATTTTATCATCGCAGCTTTTAATGTACATTAACGTGCATTAACGCGTTGAATCGAGTTTATCGTAAATTTTACAGAGAATAACGATATATACATGTATAAAACAACATCGGTGAAAAGTGTTTATGTGAGCACAGCGAAACGATAGCTTTTTCGAAACATACGTTTATTTGCGTATGATAATTTTCTCTCTAAAAATACAAAACCTTATGAAAGACCGGAATTATATATTCGAATTAATACAAAAGCACAAACTGTTATTGTTTCCAAGGGACATATTTGTTATGCGCGAAATTCGATCGGTTTCAGACAAAGAAAAATTTTTGCAAAACACTCGCTCTCCCCTAAAAAAAATTCACTTACAATACTTTTTTTTACACTAATGTCTCTTCGTCTTTAGCTCAAGTATTTAAGTATTTTAAAAAAGCGTCCCACTTCTCTCTGTCAGTAAATTTAGTCTTTCTCGCATTCTTTTATTAAACAATAAAAGAATGAACAATTCTATCAAAATAAAGTTATTACATATAATCAGAAGTAAATACTGCAATTCTCACAAAATACTGCATTAGTATAAGTTAATCGCCAAATTCAGTTAATCGAAGCTTAGCTTCGAAGTTGCCCTCTAATAATGTCCATTTCTACCAATGTAGATTAACTTTAATCTCGGTTTAACTTACTTTTTATCTTTTTCTAAGAATTAAAATACGATAAAAATAAATTAAACTGAGATTAAAGTTAATCTACATTGGTGGAAATCAGAAAATATTATAAACGCAATAAGTCAGATTTCACAATAATGTTCCCGGCGCGTGGCCGTGGCGAGAACATGGAAAAACAATTAAAGAATAGCCGAGACTAATATTGCATTATTATTAATGTCACTGTCTAACTGTAGCAATTAGATAGTAACATTAATTTTATGCCAATTTTTTTTTTTTTTAGTTTTGGCCAGAAATTTCCACTGTTTTTCCCTTCTTGCGGCGGTCGGTTCAGTAGTAAATCCAGTCACGTGACGGGCCGGACGGGCGCACCGACGTCTGGCGACGTGCCGACCGTTTCCACTGGCGGCCGGGCCGGCCGGTTTTCAGTAGTACAGCCAGTCACATGACGGCGCACCGCCGTCAGGCGACGTGCCGTCACTGCCGTTCGACTTTCGACTCCGTTTCTAGTGTTTCTACCTGGCACCGACATGGCGTCCGTCATCAAAGGTGCGACATTCACGGTATCGTCCTAAACGCACGCACGTTTAGGACGTTTATGCTCGGCGCGAACGGTACACTTAACGCATTTACGTTAGGCATCACCACACTGTCACTGAATCACACGCGTTTCCGTAGACACGGGCGAGATCTGGAGCAGGCTGTTCGACCATCGTCCGTTCGTCCAGGGTGAGGTCACGTTCTTCCTGCGAGAGTTTCAGGTGAGCGCCTGGCGATCGTGAGCTCAGCGTCGCGACAGCGGCGTCGGCTCGGTTTTATGGCCGATGGCGATAAAACCGATTGGAATTTAATTATAAATATTCCGCCAAGATGCGGATTTAAATGCGCGGACATAACCTACGAGTCGCGAAAACTTAATCACTAAACAAAGACAACTGATGGAAACTGCAATTGCTCTTGTCCGCGAAATAAAATGTTTTAATCCTCTTCTTTTAAGAGCTCTTTTTATGTATCAATTTATTAATTTTTGAAATTAATGCTTATTTCAATTCAACTGCATAAATTCATATGAAAGCAGACATCGGTAGTTATTCTGTCTGTACTTTGTAAACTGTTGTATGTCAATTGTCAAGCGTTTAATTTTTAAGTGTTGCATTCTGTGCGCAGTACGAATCCTAGATTGCATTTTTGCTATTTTTAGGAAAGAAGGTCCGACAGGGAGGTGGAACGCCTGTTTAAGATACTTGAATACACAACGGAGCTGAAGGAGAGCCAGTTGGATCGCACCGAGCAACTCGGCGATTGCCACTTGCCTAGCCTCAAAGCGAACGTGGATGTCGCGCTGAGTATGTGCAACTGTGTTTTACAGAGGGAGGAAAATTTTGATAGCGTACGTGCGCCGCCAACCTTTGTGCATCTCGTTCATCTCTCGTGACACGAAAAAGAATTGATTTCACATGGGTATATTTTATCTTTGCAGGATAACGTTCTGAGTGAAAACAGATTACTTAGAAAAAGAGAGTGGGAGAAGTTCATAAATGATATGAGCGACAAGTGTCAAAAGGTGGACCAGACGTTTCAGGAGAAGGAAAAGGAAATACAGGAGTTCTATGTTGACTTGGAAAAGAAATTGCATATTACGCCATAAGAAATGACAATAACGTTTTAGCCTTATCTTATGCGTTGCCTCTTTTAGCATTTTAGCGTTTAATACAGACCTAATAATTTTCTTAAGGTAGAGAGACAGGTGTATATTGAGTTCATTTAGATATGCCGCTAGAGTCGATTGTAGATCCTACCGTAACGATAAATCCGTCTAAGAAATTGAAAGATTTTATCTTGTACGATGTAAAAGATACGGATGGTGCACCGGATGGCATCACATCCTTGCGCAAACTGAAAAAATCCAAGAAGGAGAAGATTGCAAGTGCCACGTTAAAAATCGAGGACCTCAAGTGGTTGAACAAGTATCTAAAAGAGCGTAGGAAAACTGCGACACAAAAGATTTACCTGCACGAACTTTTCGATGATTCCGACGTGATACTGCCAACGCCAAAGGAGACGCCACGGAATCCAGAGCTGGAGGCTAGAATACAGAAATTAACGGCGCAGCAAAACGCCCGAGAATATCAGGCGATGACGAAGAGCATCGATTCTGTACGGAAATACTTACCGGAAGACAGCATCGCGTATCAAAGTAAATATATTGTATATTGTTTAATCTATTTTTTAAGCGCGCTTACAAAAGACAGTTTAATGTCTTCCTAATATCACTTTATTTTGCAGTGAAGCAGATGAACAAGCAACTGATCGCTGTCGCGCAATTTGTATTTTCCGTGATAGCTGGCTTCGCTTTCGGATTCATCGGGGTAGAACTCATAATCGGGGACCTAGACTTCGGATTTAGATTACTCTTAGGTATAATTTGCGCGTTAATTATAGCGTTAGCCGAGATCTATTTTCTAGCTCTAAAATTAAATGAGAATGGTTTCGATGTCACATCCAAATCGAAAAAGTTACATCGAGACTAAATACAACATCCAAGGATTCGGTCGTCCCATTATCTTGAACATGCGTATTATAGGGAAGATTAGTAAGAAAAAAATCTTAAAAGGCTAATAATATAAATAACACGCAACCTACTTTCGCTAACTTTGTATTATACAAAAGTTTAAAACGTTTACATCATTGAATTATTCTCCTATGATTGTTATATAATTCAAGATTCTTAAAGACCAAATAAAACGAAATATCGTGACATCAATTTATTATCAAAGATAAAAAAACCAATCCTAAAGCATGATCATAAATAAATATGATTAATGTAAAAAAACATTAATCTCATTAACATAGTTCAATGCGTGAATAATGAATGTCGTGAGATATATGTACAAAAATATATGTGAGAGAGAAGAAATATGTGTAAAAAGATCTTGCGTGGTGGTGCACTTTTCATCATTCGTGAGCATATAAAAATAATATATCTTCTCTTTCGAGACAAATTCTCGTGGCCTGTCTCTAAATTTCGAGTCACTACTGATGACTGCGTTTGCCAAACTAGATCTGCTGATACAGACGCATAATCTTGACACTGGATAGATTTTACAGATCTGCAAAATTTTGTAAAAAGACACGAGATGAATCTAGGTTTGTCAAATAATCGGAGTCTGTCTCCTAGAAGTAGAGTATCTATGAGTTCTCATCTCTTATTGTTCTCCTCACTATCACTTTTCACACTGCTCTCACTTTTGTCACTATCCGAATGACAAGCGCCGTTCTCCTTGGTCTCGCTCTCCCGCTCGCTGCCCGACGAGTTGCCGTTGTCCCCCTTGGTTTCGTCGCTGTCCGAACAGGAGTCCGTGTCGGAGTCGCTGTCGCTGTCCGAGTCCGAGCTGCTCTCGGACGAGCTGCTGCTGTTGGACGCCTCCTTTGCCTCCATCATCTCCTTGAACTGTCGGACCGTAATCTTCCTGGGCATTATCTCCCGCAGGAACTCCAGCGTGTCGTTGGTCTGCACCACCTCTGCCAGGTGTTTGTAATCCAGAGAGGACCCCTTGTTGCTTTGCATGTGCGCCTCCTCCGTCAGGTAATGTATGAATAATTCCTGCAAAGTTGCAAAGTGTGGAATACACTTTGTCGTGGAATATTATATGCTAAATTAACAAGACCATAATGGCACCACATTGCAAAACTGAATGACAATCGATATATGGGTCAACGCAAGTACCAAATGTATGACACTTCAAAAACTATAAGATCTCGGGTCTGTTTTCTGTTACCGAACCGGCTGCACTAGTTCAGAGTTTATCTTTTTTACTCCACATTGGAAGGAAAAAGATAAACTCTGAACTTAGTGCAGCCAGTTCGGTAACAGAAAACAGACCCCTTATCTCAAAAATGTAAATATTTATATTCTATGTTATACATATACAACTATTATGTCACATGAATGTAATAGAGGATAAATATCGAATATGTTAGTCGCTATTTACTTATTAAATTGAATTAATAATTATGAATTAATAAACCGTCTCGGTGAATCTTTTCAGGAACGTATCTCTAACCTCCAAGTGTGTCTTACCGTGGCTTTTGTAACCAAATACAAGCCGTCCTGACCGACGGTATCGACGCTAGGCGAGCTCTTCATGATCGTCTTCACCCTCGAGATTGGCAGGCGCAGCTCTTTCATCTTCACGGAGGGAGGTTGCGTACTCATTGCGCGCACTTATTCTTCCTTCCTTCTATTTTATTTTATTTACACGGAAAAAGCGTCGGGCGACTAAAAACGAAGCCACGAAGAGGAGATTGACAGCAGACCCCACAATTTGAAGTGCAGCGATTAAATTCGACGATGCTCCCTCGCGCTGCAGATGGTGCTGGTTTCGTTACGCGGCATGGAGCAAGAAGTCACGACAGAGGGAAAACATTGCATTGACAGCCACTCCTCGGTTCCTTCCGGCAATTATGCTGCGGAAAGTGATTGGCTGTCGCCTCCATGTTTTAGAGCGGTACTCGTAAAATATTCACAACTCAATATCTTCGAAATAATCTTAAATCTGCTCATAAATTGAAATTTACATTTAAAATCATCTTAAGTCTGAGACGATCCTAAACGTAAGATCGGACTTAATATATCGCCTATAGATTCGCTGTTACAGGTTTCCGAACAAAAAAAACGCGTTTTTCGTGACACCAACTTTGTTATTGATGAATTAAAATGTGCAATATCGCAATAAAACTCTCGCATAAAAAATTCGCTACTACACGCGGGTTATATTTGGAACGTCGATAGTTCTCTTAGAGATACAAATGAAAAAAAATAGACATATTATTCCTGGAACGCAAGATCGTTGAAGAGCCTACAGTCTTCAAGTGATACTCCATTCGGAAACAGCTGTACCTCTATCATGGAATTCTCCTCTCTCGGAATTTTCCCCGCTGCTCCCCTAATTTGTCACGTGATCGTAGAACAAGAAAACGAAATGACGGATCATGTAAAATGAGAGCGAGGATCAAGGGGAGATTTCAGTCGTCGATCCTAGAATAGAAGGGATTCCGTACGGCCAGGTTGTTATTCCGACGTTCATAGACGACACATTTGACAAAAATCTGATATTTCACAGAGCCCGGTAACGATAGAATTCCATAACCAAATAACTGACATTAATACCGGCGCATAACGTAGTAATGTATATCAGCAGTATTATGGGTAGACTTGACAATATTAGATGCGTTTTATGGAGTATCTCGACATCTGAAATAAGAATAACGGTAAATACGTCTAATAATAGGAGGAGATATATCGCGTTACCTAAGCGTGTTGCATTAACTTACTTGCGTAGCCGAGAAACGTAATGTAAATGTAATAGCTTATAGCTATGAACCAAAAGGTGTTCCCGACAAACCGCGCCGAGAACGTATCGTTGTTTATCAAAGCTGCAAAGGTGAAACGCGTTAAACAATCATTCAATAATATCGCTTGACAACTGTATTGACGTACCATTGTATAGAAATAACTGTAAGATGTGAAGTATGATTAACGGGGGAAACATCGCATTCAAATGGATGTCGAACGCGTAGCCCCATTCAACGTCTTGCGTTCTGTCTATCCTGAGATACCGATTGCTCATAAACCTACAAACGTATAGTACACATTATATATTATTAATATGTATCGTACAGTATATATTAGAAATTAAGAATAGACTCGAGCTAGCTTTAATTAAGCTGACAAATTTCAAATTAATTCAAGCTTCCAAGTCTAAAGTAAAGAAGACTACAACCCGACAGGCGCAGCCTAAAGATAATTGGTATGCTTACCAAAACACCGTCGCTATTAACAATCCAGTGGTTATGTAATCGATGAATACCATATAAAATAACAACTTTACAAATTGGAAGAATCTTAAACTGAGTACTATGGCGAAACCGACAGTAGATATGCAGAGACAGGACGTAACCAGCACCAAAAACGCTGGGTCGTCTCTCGCAAATTGTGACTTTGTCTCTGCAAGAATCCAACACACGGGCATGTAAGAATAAAGCGTGCTAACAATGCACAGGGTACCGGTTGCAACGTACGTTTTCTGTTTTGGAAGTTTCTGTACACTTTCTGCGGCGCCACGAACAGAAAGATCATCTGCCAAACGGCGAACTCGAAGTCCATTTGCTCAAACTTCAGCAATTTTCTCAGATATTTGTAGCACTTGGTCGCCGCGCCCATGCAGTTGTGCCTGCAATATGTTCTCCCACTCAATCAAACTTCGAAGCCAAGCAATGAAATACAGTAAGGTAATTAAATAGCGGTTTTAAAAATAAATACGGTAAATTAATTGAATACAGCAAGGTAATAAAACACAAATAATACGCATACAGGCATAAAATTGCTTTGCAAAAAAAAACCAAGTTGAGTTAAACCATAAAACGGAAACTGGACACGTTGATGCAATTGTTGATTTAGAAGATAATAAATTGCGAACAGAGGCAACGAGTGTCTGTGCCTGTAAACATACGCGACGTTTACCTGTAAACGATCGGCATCGGCAACGAGGACGAGAATTCTGTCGGGACGGGCGAGTGGCACCGGCTCGTCGGCGGCGAAGTGGAATACTTCATTCTCGATCCTTTTGACAGCTCGCACCTCGCGTGATTATTCTCGACAGACAAGCATACCCTCGATAAATTTGCGTCCGGGAAACGATTTCAGGTTATGTTCTCGTTATTATGACAAGCCCGAAAACGCCTCGCACTAGTTGCACTGCCGCCCTCTCGAATTTCTCGACCGCGGGAAATTGGAATCGACACGCTCGATTAAGAAGATATTTTATCTTTTAAAAATAAATTATACCGCGCTCGGTAGATTGTCGCCGTGAATATATCGTGTGCTCGCGAAAATAACTTCGGGATAATTGTAAATCACGAAATTAACATCGCGTTACGGACGTGAATACGTCAGATGGTCGATAATATTAATTATCTCGGTAATCATCGGCTAGCAGATAATTATAGAATTTTCTGATTTATTTTTATTCATCGTATTCCTTAATTTACTGTAACACAATAGATTTGTGCGCGCACGCATGCTTTAATCTTTTTATAACGCATACGTCATACACGTTGCTTCAGTCTGCAATTTATTGCTCCTTGAACAACATCAACGTATTATCCGGTTTCCGTTCCATCATTTAACTCGATATCTTTTTACAAAGTGATTTAATCTTACTTTACTGTACATTTTTATGATACATCGTAAAAAATAACTCTCTTATGCAGTTATATAAAAAAACAGGATTGTTAATCTTACGCAATTAAATCGATATTTTCGTCAATGATGGCGTAACCGTACGCGCAGAGAAATTACGCGATCGCAAAAGCCTAATATGTAGGAAAACTGTACTCTGCCGCGTTCGGTACATCGGATGTATGATTGATCGATTTCTCTGCATATACGCTTCATACAGCTGATGCGAATTAGTACTGGAGATTAGGCCTATAGAGAATGCGATGTATACGTTATCCTTACGCACACATATATTGCTAGTTGAAAATACTATAAAACTCAGATTAAAATATTTTTTACAGCTCTTCAAAAAGCATATTTAATTATATATTAATGTTACTGTGTGCTGTTATTAATAATATTATTATAATTATTATTATTACTCAACTATTAAAAACACGTATCGCCTCCGTCTCGTTCATCAAAAGATACAAAGTAGAATATAATACACAAGTTAACGAAATTTAAAGGAAAATGCTCTTATAAAATAGAAGTGTCTTCAATCCTACAACATGTATATGCGCTGTACGGCACGTAGGTATGTCATCACGGAATAAATAAAAGGTAGACAGATTCCGTAAGTTCTAGCCAGCGGGACAATTGCGAGACAATTGTGTCTGATTTTATATAAACGCGAGAGCTCGCACACTCTCCTCCGAATGTCCGAACAGAAAAAAAAAATGTGAACTTTTAATTCGCCTCCGCCCGGTTCTGCCAGTACTGGAGCTGCATGGATAATCGTTGATTGTTACTCGGCTTGAGAGGCGTCACGCAGCGGGCGGCGTCCGGAAATCGCTCGTGATAACGCTCTAGTCTCAGGTACTTGACAGTCACTAAATTACCTGGGGAGGAAATAAAGGAATCCATTGGAAGCACGACATTGCAACGTATACCTACATTAAAGTCGATGTAGAAATCAGCATAAAGCTGGCACAGATTGTAGCAATATCATCATTCTTCATATTTTTAATCTTCATTAAAGATAAAAAATTATGTACTACTATCCTTTTATATTAATATTCTGCACGTCTTGTAACAAGTTTCTCAATAATACTGTCTAAATTCCGCGAAAACTTTACGCGAGGCGACAACAGACTATGCCAGCGTTCAAGAATTAAGTTTTAGGGAACAAATGGAAATTATAGATTATAAACGTACCATCGAACCAACAACCATGTAATGCCCTGTAAGCTTTGCCAGCGTCTTCCTGCGACATACATTTCATATAAACGCAACCTTCACGGCTACCGATGTCTACTCGAATGTGAAGTATGTTCACACCCTCCCCACACTTTTCTAAAATAGCATCCTGCACTCTCGTCTCCCAGTCGTCTTCGGTTTCGCTATATCGTGATACAGAGCAACTTAAGTCATCCGTTACCGATTATAGATTGTAAACGTGCACATTATACTCGTGTATATTATACTCACATGTCTGGATCAAACATGTGCCTGATTTTCAGGCAAGGCGTTGGCGAACAAGTCAAGCTATTAACCGATCCCTCCATCGTTTCGAACGCTTGTCCCTGCCAGACCTTCGGCTTCTTACCCAAAATCGCGCTTTGCGTCGGAGATTTGTTCAAACTGTTATTCGGCAACCATCGCCATACATGAAACTCTTCTCCCGTTACTTGCTGCACCTCTCTTCGAATTCTAAAAGATCAAAGATCGTATCGCGTTACTCATCCGCAAGTAAAATATGAAGACAGAGAAAGACACGAGAGATCCTTTTTTACCTGGATTCGTTTTCATCTAAAAACTTCACTGCCCTTTCCCAAAGACCGGCCATTCTTTTGCGATCTTTCGGTGGAATAAGATTGTCTCGCACGTGATTTATGGCAAGGAAACTTTCCTGCGCGCCCCCGGGTTGCGTGGACGCATTTTGATGATGTGTCTCAACGATACTTATAATATCGCTAACAAGCTTAAATACCTCTCTCTCCGTAGATTTCTTGTATCTTAGATACCAAAGATACGATTTATAAATGCCGATACCTGTTAATAAGACTGAAGATGGACAGTTACCATTACAAATCTTTTGATACACGTATTTCTGTCTATGTATAGATCGCAGTACCGTAAACAGATATTACTTTGCGAGTCACTTGTGAATTCTCGTAAAAAACGACATTTCTTTCTCTTTTTATTTATTATACATTCGATATATAAAAGATACGGCATTGTATTAAAGCGCTCCATGATTTAAAGAAAGAAATGTCTCCTTGCAAAATAATTCCAGTTTACGATAGCGTATTGAAGACGAAATTACATTGCCAAAGCATATAGAATCGTTTTAAAATGCAACTACTTTACTTAAAGTATAGCTTACATTGCATTGAAAAAGAAGTGAATAATAATCTTATACATCATGTTAACAGCATGCACATGGAAATCTTATAACACAGAATGAGGTTCAGTAAGTTTTCTCAAATAAACAGTCTGTTAGAACTTTACCGATTGCCACTATAAGGAGAGAAGAAAAGATGGTAAAAAGTTTGTTCTTAACGAGGCATTGCATTGGCAGCTCAGGATTTAAAATCGCCATCCCAATTTTTCCATTTAGACGGGCGGAAAACAATTTATCCTGTACGAATAAAAACAAATGTATTAGTAAATATTGTGAGCACACCTGCGCCCCAAAAAAGAGCGTGAGATTGACATGTAATATATTTACTAGAGTATCCAACGTTTCCGTGGTTCCTCCGTTATCGTCATTTATATCGATAAGCGAGATACCCCATTTCGGGTTCTTAATGATTAAAAATTGCGCGCTCTGCAAATCCTCCTTCACCTCAAGGCTCGTCTGGAAGTGAAGATTATCAATATACAGTTCTTACATTGTTAGATTAATTTCAGTAATTAATTTCGTAATTAGTTTCAATTCTCAACCCACCACTTTATCGCTCGTAAACATCTCCAAGATATCCGCATCGGTCAAATATGGTTTTTCATTCGAATTCTCGCATATATTAGATACCGCCTTTCTCGTTAGGATGGGTTGCAGGCGTTTTAACAGTTGCAACACGGATTCTATGTTTTCCTTCATTATGCAATTTACCCCAGGCGCTTTACGATCGGTAGCTCCTCCATCGTGAAAACATTGCGGTATGTGGTTATCTATAAGTATAGGTGGTACGAAACTATAAATTAAGATCAATACAAGTGATACATAATGTGAAAAAACAAAAATAATTGTAAATGTGAGGCAGTTTCGAAATCATACTGTCTCTCCTGTGCTTCAAACGAAAAATTGTCACTTTTTTCAAACAGCCAGTATTACGAACGAGAAAAATAACTGAGAAATAACAAACAATGTATTTCAATCTCCTTGAAAATGAAAATGTCAATCCTTTATTTAACAAACTCAAAATTCTATGTTCAAAACTACTTTCTCTCCTGTACAGATTAAAATCTTCCTTCAAAGTAAACTGTAGTTTATTATATAGTGCATACAGGAGATTGAAAAGAATGTCTAAATGCTTGTAAATTAATGATTCAAAATTCAATATTTCTATAGAACAAAAGATACAATATATGTATAACAAAAATATCGGCTCAATCATTTTTTTTTTATAAAACAGCAAGTAACTCCCGTTCTTAAAATCGGTCTCTTCTGCAAAGAATTGAACGTTTCGATTGATATATTTTTCCGAGCTCTCCACGAGTTTTATGTCCCTACATACAAATAAACATCGTACTATCGACTAAGTTAAATGGTACAAAACGCATGTCCGCAAATATAGGTTGAAATATATTGGAGTAGACATATAGAAAGAACGGGAAAAGGAAATAA
Organism: Temnothorax nylanderi; assembly: GCF_030848795.1. Taxonomy (NCBI): domain Eukaryota; kingdom Metazoa; phylum Arthropoda; class Insecta; order Hymenoptera; family Formicidae; genus Temnothorax; species Temnothorax nylanderi. The sequence continues at coordinate 1,067,201 of NW_027249082.1, forward strand.
AATATCCAAATTATATAGTTCAAGAGATATGCGATTTTTATTATACATGTGTGTATATATATATATAGAGCGAGAGAAAAGAGAAAATACATATTCAAGAGATTCTCTTGTATGTCTAATTTAGTAAGCTCGAGATAATTACTTTAGCTTCATAAAAATAATGTGACTGAACGTTAGTGATAATTAGTAATAAATATACAATAATTGGGCTCCATTATAGGCCAAAATCGATTCATGAAAAGAACATATACATTGTGCTTTGCGCCTTGCACCTTTGTTATTTGACAATCAAACGTATATTTTTCAGAAATCTATCCTTCCCCTTAAAGTTATATATCCGTCTCAGAAATCTCCCCTAGTTATATCTCTGCATACCTACCCGATGAAAGCGATGGAAACGTCTCGGTTTTCCCACCAAGTCCCAGATATATTATCGCAAGAACAACAAAGAACAGGGCAAGCACTGCCACGAGGCCCATCGATACCATGTTCTGATTGTTTCGTACATCTTCCCTGTTTGTCGTCGACGGTTTGTAAGTCGCTCTACTGAAAATATCCCGAACTCTATCGGCGGACGATGCATTGGGTCTCGAGCTAAATAGCGTTCGTTTATATTACATTACGTATAATTCAGATAAAATAATAATTCATATATACCTTGGCTGACTCAACGGCGAGTATATGCTCCTTACGGTAGAGAAGTGACCATTCGAATCTCTCTCTTTCACCTCTGGTAAACCAGATGACAAAGTATAGCGTAATGGACCTAAAGTAAAAAAGTACCCATATATGCATGGTATAAAAGAACGAACAAATTAAGGCTGCAGTCCCCTTGACGCTACAAATGCATTCAATGAAGAAGATTCTTTCAATGAAGAAAGAAGGAGAAGAAGAACGCTCCAAAGTATTTGTAGCGTCAAGTGGACCGCAACCTTAGACACATTAGTAATTCTATAATTAATATAAAATAAAATTCTTATTTTGAACCAAACAAGTGTGTTTTTGAAATCAATCTGAACAAAATTAAAATTACAGATAATGCAAACTTTCAATTATATATAATTACAGAAGTAATGACTGATAAATTACAGAAGACTGATAAAAATTAGGTGTCTCGTATTAGAGCATATTAGATATTATTTTATTGCATCAGAAAGCTCCCTTACTTTTTAAGCTCGGCAATGATGATGACGATGTGTTTATAAAAGATTGCGAATTCTCCTTGAGACTCCTTGTAAACGCTGATAAATATGGGGTTTCATAATTAGCAAGAAGATCCGTTTCATTCGCACCTCCACTTGCGTCCTCCTTCGTGGACTGAATCGAGGAGACGCTCGGCTTCAAGGGAGGCACGTTATACTTGCTGTCCTTAATCGGATAGGCAGGCCTGGTCGATTTCGGGAACTGATCGTAATCTAAATTCCCGCGATCGTACACCGGAGAATCGTATATTTTGCTGCTCGGGCTGCTGGACACGTACTTGTCGTACGGACGTCCATACGTGCTTCCAGTATCCCCCCCGACATCCGAGTCCGATCCGGTCTCTAAATCGTTAGATACATAGGTACGCTGCGTCTTGATAAATTTGCTCTGCGTGGTTTTCAAAGTTGTGCGAGAAGGCACGCCCGAGTTGTCGTAATTCGTCGCTTTGGGATTTTTGAACTCGGAATGCGGCGGCGACAGATTCTCCTTGACCGGATTTTTCGCCACGTTCACAGCATCGGGAGGAATAATCGAAGGCGGAGGCATGGGGTTCGCCATCGTTTGCCGGCGCAGGTTCGCGCTCTTCTTCTTCTTGACGACACTCGTGTTTGTGTCGTCATCTGTGTCGTCGCTGCTATATCTAAACGCATAAATGGAGAAAACAAAACAATATCAAGACCCAAATACACAACACATCCTACATGTATATGCGTCTAGCGTTATTGCAATTCTAAAACTTTATAAACTTTCCCTATAGAATTTGCGTTTACTTAATAAAATCTGTTTCTAAAATATACAACAGTCTCGTGGAAGTCAAGTGAGGGATTGGCGACAGTCGCAAAGGAGATAGCCGTACTATAAACAATTTAACGTAATGCACTAGGTATATCACGCATTGCCAAAAATCGACTGTAAACATTGCCTCCTGCACCTTCTTCCATTCAGAATCGAGATATAGGTGCAGAAGAATCTTGCTTGTCGCGCTTCGCCGTCAAGGATCGTTATCGCATGCTGACCTCGCGCGAATCCGAAACCTCGGTGTAATCGTACCGGTCTCTCGACTCCTACTCGCTCCTTCTCTCTTTCTCTCCCTCCCCCCCCCTCTCTCTCTCTCTCTCTCACTCTCGCCCAAATTTCCAGATTACTCCAAGTGTACAAATTTATCTGAAAGGAAACTCGTGTCGATGCATATTTTCTGAGGAAAAACTCTCACCTGGCGGCCAACGAGTACCGGGAGGCTCCTCCCCCGCCCGCGCCGCGGGCCTCCATTAAGTTTTTCAGCTTCTTGGCGAGTATCTTGCGGGTCGTCTGCGTCACCGGTCCCACCGGGTACCCGTACTCCATCAGCTTCGTCCGCAGCTCGGCGTCGCTGAGCGCGTCCATCGACATCTTGTCTCGCGGGCGAGCGTGATCGCGATCCCGAACGGGGGCTCGTGTGGCCCGGCTCGTTGAAGAGCGACGCCCGACGTACGGCGGCGGTCGTATCGCGACGTTGCGGGACGTCTTCGCGGACGCCCGGCCCCGCTTCCGTTTATTTCGATCGATGATCGATCCTCTACGCCGCTCGCCGCCAGCCGCCTTCGCGCCGAGGGTGCCGAGGGACGCAGGCTCGCTCACCGCCGTTGCCGCGTTGCTCCGCCTCGGACGTTCGCGCACGTGGACGGTCGTGTACCCCGGTTCGTCCCCGGGTCCGTCTACGCGGCCGCACGACCAGCTCTCGCTCCGCTCTCTCGATTTCGCCGAGACACCGCCGTGTGATCACGCGCACCACCACCACCACCACCGCCCGGTCGTCTTTCCGCACCGCTCTGGTTAGTCTGGTTTATTGCGCGGCTTCGCCTTCGCCTTGTTCCTCGCTCATCCGCCGAACGATTCAACTCGCTCGGTAACTGGAAAAAAAGAGAAATGGCGCAATTTTCTTAACGGTCGCTGTCGCGCGCATACGAGATGCGCGGCCTCGTGCGCTCGACGCGTTCCTCACTTCCCTTCGCCGATGCCGGAGGCGGTCAAGCCGGTCCACCAATCGCGGCCAAGTTCGTCGGATTGGTCGGACGAACGGCGGGAATTTTCGTTTGCCGTCGAAAGCTTCGATCGGATTAGGACTGAAAGGCTTAAAAATAAAATTGATGGAATTTATAAAAAATGACCCGAGCTTTTGGGAGAAATTTTTAATTTTTATAAGCTCCTTGCATACGTCACTTCTTCGAGATAGATAACAATATACTGGATGATTACGAAATTTAGAAGAAAAATATATACACTTTTCTTGTAACTTACGAGATATCTGAGAAAAACTGATTGTTTAAGAAATACTAAAAGTATGATTACTTAAAATGAGCTTTTTGGCGTTATAGTTGATCATATAGTTAAGCAAGAATAATTAACCAAGTCGAAAATGTAAAGGAAAAATTGGCAAAATTAGAGAAAGATTTAAGAGAAGCGAGGTAAAGCTAAAGACAACTTATAATTTTATGTGTCACGTAACACAAAAGCCATTTAACGAATCAGGATAATATAAATTTAATTAAAATTAAATATAATTAAAAACTAATTATTTAAGAATATTTTAATTAAAAGTTATATATAAAAAACTAACTTAAAAGAATTAAGATACACAGCACACAAAATTATAAGTAGAATCCTGACACGAATGTGATTGTAGATCGTCTAAAGTGGCTTTAGATAACATATACATAAATACACAGCGTCGTAGCTTTAACATTACATTTTTGTTCTTTGTACAATACAATACGTTAACATTGGAGTATGGCGCACAAATAATATATCGATTTATATTATATAGGATCCATATACTTATACGTGTAATGGTATACTTATTACGGCATACATACGAGTGAGATATGTATATGCTTTGAAGTACTATACAACTGTTGCCGTTGCTTGAGATGCATGCCTAAACGATCAGTGTAATCAAGTCAGCGACGATGCCGATATCTCCCCTTTACCCTCGCTCGTTACACACGGGCCGTTGTACAATTCTATCCCGACCGGCGAATAGAGTCGGAAAATGGCAAACCCGGTGACTACACAGAGCGGTCGCGATTCTGTCGACGATTTGCAAATGCCGGCGCGGCCGGCGAAAGAGAGATTCCAAATTCAAAAACTTACATATGTAAACTTACTTAAGTACGTAAACTTACATATCGCCGTTAATTACGTAGAGAAATCTATTTCGAAAACCTTAAATACTTAATCTATATAATCGATATTATTTAATTTTATTTTAAAAAGTCCATTCCGATATGTTTCACCGTAGATATAACAGATTTTTAGCTCGTTGCACTGAACGTGTTTTCTCTTTCTTTTTTTACATTTTTGCAAATAGACGACAGAATTACATACACACACACACACAGTCAGCATACGCACGACTGACATAACGGATTGTCTTATATGCTATGTGCATGTTTTATGATATATAGAAATCACGAATTCGTTTACATACACTCGATAATTCCTTTACTAACTCCTTATGTCGTAATATTGTTTCTTATATACGTTATAAAGTTCTACTACATACGCGGTAAAGTTGTTTAAGCGGTTAAAGAATAGAAAATCTACTGTATAAGCGGAATATAATGTAACAACATTGTACTCAATTCTTAATAGTCTCTTGAGTTTCTCTCATCTCCTTTTTTTTTTTTTCTTAATCGCGTCGGCCGAAAATATTTCAACAAACGTGCCACTCGCTGTCTGCTTTCGAAAGCATACAGAAATCGTATTGCGGTGTGGAATTCAATGCGTTCAACGTAGACCGTATACTCGCCGAGTACCGCAAACTGCACGCATCAGATTGCTACAACCACGAGTATATAACGCTATAAACTACACGTACTTATAAAATATTATATCTATATATATATATATATTTATTTATATATATATACACATATACGTATACGTATCTAATGCAAATAACGCAATAAATAACATCTGCCCGAGCTGCCTCCGTTCCATCCCTGCACTTAAGAAACGTGTCTTGTGCTTTATAATTAACTTAAAGGATACATGAGGTAATAAGTTCAAAGATACACGCTACGAACGATGGATATCGCTACGCTTCGCTTTGCAATGTAAGAACGTCGCCTTCGAGCGTTCGAAAGAGAACTCGCTGGCTTTGCGTGCCGCACAGGGTCCATATCTCTTTTTTTTTTTACCGATACGTACATACGCTACTACAGTCTTTGTTTCTTTTTTGTCGTAATGTTCGCGATCAAACGCCGTTGACAATATAAAACGGATGAGGATGACGATCGGTACACGTAATAACGATAAGCCTTAGTCGAGCTGTTCTCTATCACGCACGCTCATTTCCTTTCTTCTCGATGAATAATTAATGAAACACACCCACAAATGATTCGTAAGGCTCAAACGAGACTTGTACGCCACCTCAGCCCCATGCGCTATCGTTTTAAACGATAAATACTTAAAGAGCTGCTCAGTCTGCGATAAAGCCCCTTATCGTAAATGAGAGAAATTTACAGCCGTTACAACAATAAAATGTAAAAGCTAAAATTATGAAGCGCTTTATGTATAGCTTAGGTTCGTATCAAATCGGTATATATTAAGTAAATTATATTCCCTCCTCATGGTGTGTGCCCTCACGTTTACGCATATCGAAAATTTATGACATGCATAATAAAATTGGCAGATTTCAGTATAAATATATATATGTATATATTAGTAATATATGTGGATTATATGTAAAGTGAAAGAAAAGAGGAAAGAGGAGAAAAGGGGGAAGAAGAAAATAAAGATGATGTGTGTAATGTGTGTGTGCATAGAAATTAATAATAAATTACTAGCATCTATATAGTATGTACACTACATTTACAAAAAAATTTGATGAAAAAAATAGTACATACGACAACACATTGTCCTCTGGAGATTTTTCTTCGGTAAAAAACAAGAAATGTTAATAATACGTAATTAAAACGGCGACTGGAAAAAGATACGTAAGCAAATACATTATTTTTATATCTCATATAAAATAGTTTGAAAACCATTATAAGTGTACAACAATCCATGAAATCGTAGTTGTTTCCGCGCAAGAATATGCTGTAAGATAGAAAAAGAAAGCTTTTTTAAACGCATCTTTCTCAAAGTTGGACTTTTTTATGGTAAATTTTACATAATTTACACAGACATGTATCATTTTTTTCCCAGTCGTGGTGTTGCTTAAGAAAAATAGGGACAAATGTTGATGATAGGCCAATAACTTGTAAATATCTCCTCTTTGAATTATTTGAATTATTTTAAAAGTTTAGATTACAAATGCACAGACTATCCCAGCAGAAATATCCTGAACGTTTGGACGGTATTACTCGAGTGCTTTCAAACAGATTTCCATCTGCTTAGCAAAGTAGAGTATTAGAAAAAATGGCATTTGCGTTCAGCCTTCAAAGTTAGTAATGTTAGAGATATTCAGTAAAATAAATAATTGCAAAACTGATTTTCTACTATATATATATCTATATGTGATCACATTTTATCTTCACACTATTATATTTTTCTTAACAAATAAGACACTTTCATATACTTACTCGGTAAGCAAAGTGTTAATAATATTCTAGTAATAATAAGTGAAACAGGACCGATATATGAATCTAATTAATTTTATTCTAGTACTTTGGCAGCAAGATCTAGCAGAATACTGCAACAGATTGACGTCTTCGTGCTTTGTCAGCAGTGCCTGACAAACAAGAAGAAACCGAGCAGAATCTGTCATTTTTGTAACCATTTAAATAAAATACGTCATTTGAACGATTATACGAAAAGATAGATTCTGCACTCAATCTACCATCATATTCTGCTGGCAAATTCTATTATATTTCTGGTTTTCAACAGATTTAGCTATATCTCTTTCTATTTTTAATATCTACTAATAATTTCAAACTATCATTATTTTATTTAAAATCTCTTGAGTAACATATACTTTATGATATTTTTCCTGGGACAACCTGTACATATGAAATCAAGTTAATAAAACTAAGTCGAGTGTGTGATATGTTTATCATTGTAGAAGAGAATAGATTGCAAAGGATAACGAAGAAAATCGTTGTTGTAGAATAAATTAAATATAATTGTGTTACGTGTGTAGTTGTGTATTAGATAGCGTCCAGAACATTTGGATAGATCCTGATGTAAAGTTGATATTTTACCAATCAAAAATTTGATCGAGCATTATCTTATTAGGCAATGTCTTTGTATGCACTGTTAAAGTCTCAAAGTTACAGTTAAAAATGAAACAAAATGTATCAGTTTGAAATTAAAGAAAATTGAAGAATAAGGCTTTTTGGGGCCTCTAAAATTTAGAATTTTTAAATATTGGAATTGGAAGTATTGGAAGTAAAGCTAAGAAAAACGTTATTATTCATTTAATATAAAATGAACTTTAACTTAATCTTTTTCGATGAAAAAAGATGGAATTTAATCAAACTCTCACTAAGAACAAATTGAATCTGTGTATATGTATATGTGTTATTTGCGCGAAATAAACATGAAATCCATGTTGGAATTGTCTTTTGTCTCTCAGACTCGCGGTAACGAGTATGATACTCTTATTAATTTAGTTTATGGACAATAAATGCAGCGTCGTCATAACGTTATAAATTGTTACAATTTAAATTACAGTAAAAATATTATACAAGTGTGTGTATAAAATTGTCCAAAATCATGCAAAATGTAGGAAATACGAGAACAGAATCGAAGAATAATGGTCCCGAAATTGTCAGTATAAAAATTGACTTAAATAAGAAATAGCCAAAAACAAGACGATCGAAATGCGTACTTCTTTAACGAGATGTTATCCTACATCAAACTAATAGTAACTCGAATACACACCCATCTAATGAACAGATTACACCTACTTCAGATATTTTCAAACAACGACAATGAAAACCGACTGACGGATTCTTCGACTAATTTCCAGTCGATTGTTTCTTGCGAAACCTATTTCTTTTCCCATCTTAATTTTTAGCATTAAATATTTTTATAATAAAACTTCACCATTTGAAATTTCGTGAAGGATTAACTAAAGTTTTCTTATTTCGTTACTTGCGTATAAGATTATTCATTTTCGTATGTATTTAAAAAGCTGCCGATACTTCGATACTCGTGTATCGAGGAAATCCAGATCGGAGAATCCGTAAAGGTAGTTTCCCTTGCATTAGCTAAAAACGCCCTATCGAAAAAAAAACCATTCTTATAGGCTTGTATACCTTCTCGTATGCGCATGTGTCGAACTGTGAGAGCAGAAAGAGATGAAACAAATCACCTAGAGAACAACATCGGGCAGGGAGCAATGCCACTAGGCTAGCTGCGTTCCACCTCGTCCAGCGTGATGTCCCATGCCAATCATGGAACCGCCGCTTCCTATGTCATCGCGAACGGTTTTCTTTTCCTTATAGTAAATTTCTTCGCTTTCCTTCTCGCATAACAGCAGTACAGCTCCTCCGACCAGGAAGATTACCGCGCCCCAACCGACGCCGTACGCCCAACCGAATTCCCAGTTAGTACGATTTCCTGAAAAAAGAAATAACGTATCTTATATAAATTCGACTGTAAATATGTGCGCAGAACAATATAGTCTTTCGTCTTTCCTTTTCTTTTGATTTAATCAAATCCATACGAGAGACGTATCGAAAGCTTACCGAGATTCAGTTCTGCCGCAAAACATATGGGATATATGATCAGCGCTATTAGGAGGGACACCACTGAAACACACATACAGATGTAAGATGTACAGTTAACAGAAGATGAGACAAAAAGAGAGAGGCAGAAACGAGGCGCTCGTATAACACTCACGTGCAATGGCCATGCAGAACACTGCAAATCTATAATATTTGTGCTTGTCCCTGTGATCCTGCGTGCGCAAACCCAGACCGGTGAGGATCGTCGCGGCGATGTCCGTCAGAAGACACACCACGCACAAGGCCGCAGCTGCCTTTATGTAGGCTGCAAGATAAAACGTGGAATTACAATCCGAATGGACATCAGGCGAGAGCGGTTAGCGAGGAGGAAACGAATGGTACCGCTGTCCCTAGCTGGGTAGCATCCCGGGGGATCGGGCATGTTGAAGGGCAGCGGCGTTGGGGCACCTTCCTCGATGCAGTGGGCGAACAAGCCCTGTCTCCATCCCAGGGCCATCAGCCAGTCGGTCGACGCCAGGCCCATTATCATCAGCAGCACCACTATGATCCCGCATATAAACGCGATCACCTGCAAGAAGACGAGGGGGGTGAACAAAGCGACGTCTGCGGGGGTCCGTCGACCACTGCTTAAATTCCGCTGTCGCGGAATCGGGATATCGAGAGGAGGAGACGCTTCCCTCGGGGAGAGACACGGTACCTGCGCGATCTCGTTGCCGCCCATGTGATCCTCGGCGACCGTGTACATAATCATTTCACTTCACGAGTCCGCGATCACGATTCCGTGGAAACGAACACACGCGCAAGTCGGCGGCGACCGGTCAGGACGAGGGGGGCAGTTCCTCCTCCGCGGCGTTCCTTCAAAGACGTAAACGCGACGACGACGACGACGACGACGACACGCTTCTTCCAGGGCAACGCGCACGAGACATCGTCCGCCACCACGGCGCTCTTTAAACGTCGGCAATCTCCACGGAGTCGCGAAAACCCACCCTCCGTTTCTCTCTTTCCCGAAAGGGCACCGAGATACGCGCGTCGCGTGGGCTAGCGTGGGCCGAAGGGTTCCGCGCGGCGATCGTGGGTTCGTGCGGCTGGTGGGGGGGCGGGGAGGAAGGGTTGATTAACGGGCGCGCGGGTCAATGGCTCTCGTCGCGCCGGCGGGCCCCGCAACGTATTGTCGGACGAGGGCAACCCCCTGTAACGCGCCGCGCTGGAGTTGCTCCTTTTTTTTTGTCTATCTCTACTCCTTTTTTTTCCCTTCTTCTCGCTTCTTTTTAGCGGGGCGGACGGATCGCAGATCGATGGCAGTGTTCCAGGTCGTAGCCCCCTCCCCTCCTTCGCGACGCGAACGATTTTTAATGACCGTGATAGTTGCACGGAAGGAGGGAAAGGGAGGGAAGCGCGTCTCAAGCGGGAGCGACTGACTCTCCGCGACTGGGATTGGGAGAGGGAGGCAATCGGATTCCAGGTTCCAGGGAGGCTGCGCCCATCAGCGCCCATTAAAGGTCGCGGCGCAGCGCGCGCGAGCGCCAATCTCTGCCCGCTCTCCCGCTCTTCCTTCGCCCTTTCTTTCTCTTCGATATTTTTATTTCCTTTCCCTCTCCCTCTCTCTCTCTCTCTCTCTCTCCCGTTCCATTTGCCTCTCTCTTTCACGTTCTTCTAATCGCCCATAATTCTGTCCTTGCATAGGACTATTCGTGTCCTTTTCGAATATGAGTTATATTTATTTCGTCTCTTTGCAAGATGCATAAACTCCAAATTTTTTACAATCCATATGTGTCGTTACATTAACACTGCGCGGATCCCGTGTTTTTGGAGCGTTCACCCGGACACCCTGAGACTTTTAAGTCCAAAAAGTTTTCGAAAAGGTTTCTGTGTTACAAATAAATTTATAAAAATTCATGTCATCTTTAAATATCAATCTTTAAGGTTTCAAAAAGTGATTTCTATACTTACATAGGTCGGAACTGTTGCGATTTTTTTTTCCTATTTCCGTGGGAATCGTAAATAAAAAATCGACCGTGCCTTAAAAGGCCCACGGTCCGCGCAGTGTTAAACTTTATTTCTCCATAATTCTGGTTCATCTTTCCATTGGAACACTCAAGTGCAAATTGAAATTGAAGCCTCAAAGTTCTTTTCGCTGTGCATATGAATCTGTCATTCTGCAGTCATAGTTGCACTGTATCATTTTATATTAGCTTCTTTATGTCATCCTTTGCAGAAATGTATTCCTTCTTAATTACACTTTAAAATCAATTTTATTATTTATTCTCAGGTATTACAATTCTGTAAGATTCAATATTGGTAACTTACAGAAAAATAATCTTACATTCGACACAAAATTTTGCTTCAAAATCTTGTAACACACGGAGACTGGTATATGCACGATTCATGGGAAAATTCTGTTTGCAGTAAAAAGAGAATGCGCTTTGATTAAAACTTTGAACTTACCTTGAGTGGCCTGGTCACGGTAAGGGTTTCGATAGTGGTCGTTTGAGGCATTGTCTTTGCTTTTTTATTTGCACTTGGCTGTAATCAAGAAGAAAGAACTCGTAACTAAAAGAAAAGAAAGAAACATGGTGCAAAGAAAAATTTGGCATAAACATTTTTCAAATTATCGTGCTTAAAGAAAGAGAAAAACCTCCTCGAGACAGGGCAGAGTGCGTTTAAAGAATCAAAGATAAAACTTGCTTCAACATATTCGACCAAAGACAAATGTCTAACGTTATCTCTTAGGACATCCATGGGTTCCAAAAGATGTATAAAAAGAAGGATGCTTTACACCGTCAAGTATAGTATTTAATTACAGTCTTACATTGGAAGTCTAACATAAACTTTGAATGGCACTTTTATTCTCATCATTCATATGTGTACGGAATTAAACATACAGTTTGATAATGCACCAGTATCAAGCCTAATATTTAATTCTACATATTTTCTATGCAGTCAAATCCCTGATTGGCTTAAATTCAAACCACAAGAGATCCCAAAAGCTAGGAGAAGAATAAAAAGAAGAATCGAGAAGCTGCTGATAAATTGTCTCTCTGAGAGATACCGCTTCGACAACATTCCACATGTGATTCATCCAGAAGCCATCTGTGTTTACATAATGTTAATCAGTCAAAGTATTTGTCTGCATTGTCCGTTCAGCATTACATCCTACGTTTCAATCGCACCTTCTGCGCTCGCTCTCTTCATTCTTCTCCCATCCAAAGATGGGAGAAGGTTCGACCAAGTTCGAATCCACCTCGAATGCAGAAGGTACGATCGAAAGGTACACCCCTAGCGCCTTCTTCCCCCACACAAATCGGAGTAACCGTCGTATCGGCGAAGCGATGGACATCAGTCAAACATCAGTAAACAATACACCGAAGTCATTCGCGTGACGCGACAAGCTGGAATCCCTCAACCGACCGGATGAAGGGTACGAGGCATCGAAAGACCCACGTTTCAAGCGAGCGATCTCGACTCGCGCGTCGAGAGGAAAAGCGAGCCGATTGGAAAAGATTGTTCTCGCGGGGGATAGTTATATGTGAGCACGTTACTACTACCTTTCAGAAAGAAACCTCTGTCCGTCCCACTGCACGTGCCATCGGCACGCGAGGTATCGGTTTTCGAGGATACGCGAACCGCCAGGTGATTTATTCCGGGAGGACCCAGAGCACGAATCCTGAACGGGATTCAGGCCTCTCTGTCGCGAAAGACTTGCGCGCGTTATAATCGTTTCTTCTTCGGTATTTACCGTCGCGATCCCGAACACGCCATGATCACTCGTCGACCACCGCGGTTCGCGGAGGAATCAATTCACGGAGGCTTTATAGAGATTCTCGTAAGCGAGTCGACGGAAGAGTGTAATTCGTGATTGCTCTGTGATCATATTTAACGTCTGGCCGACGCCTCGCAGACCCGATGAGTCATTTTAAGATAATTCCGTATTTTGTCATACGAGCCATTCGTGAATGACCAAACGCCGTACCACGGTCGTCCGCACTGGCCTGCACTCAGAGTGCAGTGGTGCACTACTCCCGCTCTACTCCGCACCGGAGGTGCACCCTAATGGCTGCACTAGTTTGCACTAGTTCGGAGTTTATCTCTGTTTATTCTTTTACTCCACATTGGAAGGAAAAAGATAAAGGATATATGACACAACTGTTGAGTGTCGTCTTATCAACACGCTACGCTGATTTGTTAGGTCTAAAAGTAAGAGCCAATCACGTTCGATTGCTACTGAGCGGTTTGTTCTCCTGAACGCGGCCATTTTCTTTGACCAATCAGAAACTGGTCCGAGATGCGAGAAGGAACATGGCTCCTCCCATGGTAGAAGATACTTACATCATGTTCCTGCTTCCTGCCATTTCGATTTGATCCCGAGTCGCCGAATGTTGAAGCCGGCAGCGACGAGCAGCAAGCCAGCAACGATGAAACCAGATGAAACGTGGTGCGGGCACGTGCGGGAGGTTTACACGACGAGGAATTGCAAGAGATAAAAGAATCCTAACGGTATCGACACGCTTGAGAGGATATTATAACGACAGGTGATTTTCACACGCGGCGCCTGTGGCTATCGCTTAATTGAAGCACGATTTGAGCGTAAAGAATCCTGGTTTCTCGAAAGCTCGTACACGCCGCGATTTGTAATCCACGTACATCCACTGCAATCGTCCGTCTTAACGTAATATGCACGCTCGCGATAAATTTCAATTCTTATCGTTAAGTTGGAGATATACTTATTATTAATATTAATCGATCTTGCGATTATACTTGAGCCCGTTTTAGAAGATCTACTTAATTCCTATCAGAAATTCTATTTTTTCATTTTACGTGCCACGTGTTTTAATGTACGTATGTACGTAACGTATATTTCAATATATATTTTTTACTCGAGTCCCTTTTAGATCTGTAATTTGTATCGGAATTCAAGATAGAATTCTATTTGTAAATTTTGCGTGTGTATCTCTTGTATGGCATCAGGAATCTTTTATGCTCGAATAACATGATGAGTTTTACCGAGTATGAAGTCGTGATTATATTTGTACATGCACTACCAACTGAGGCATTTCGTGTTAATTTATATTCGTCGAGACAGAGCTCGAACATGTAAATTAATTACGCTAATACTTATTTTTCAGGATTACGATGCCAAGGTGAATACCGCATTCTGTTAAACAAATTGGTGAGAATCCGTTATAAATTGCACATATCTTAATATACATAAGTTTAATTAACAGGATGATATGTTATGCGTATGAAATAACAGGATAAAAATTTACCCTATTTTGATTATTTTTACATGCACTACCAACTGACGTAGATAAAACTTCTTTCATAAAAAATATTGCTGTTGAAAACTCCACTAATATATATTGCATTTTTGCAGGGAAAAAAGAAATGTATCTGCGTGGATGAAAATAATGGCAAAAGTCTAGCGATGGACGGTGTAAGTATGTGTGTATACATAAACTGTACAAAAAAGAGTACATCAAAAACTAATGAGACTGATTTGCATAATGTTTTTTTGTAATTAATCATATGTAATTAGAAATTAAATTAAAAATGTTTACACACGCCTTACAGTTAACACGGTCAGTTTTGTATTTTAAATATAACAAAAGGAATTGGACAAGTACATTGCGATGCAGGGAAAATACTTTGAGATTAGTTGAAAGATTAAATAAATATTTTATTAAAAATTAAATTTGTCTCGTTATCCTTTGATACACTCTTGTACATATATAAGAATAACTGTTGCTGCGTGTTACAATCAATATATTATGTGTTTGTATAATAAATATTAAAGATGCATCTGTATATTTTTCTCCTAAACAACCTTATACATGTAATAAGAAATAAAGTATAGTTTTATCATACAAGAGAAAGAAAGAGATTATTAGGTCGATGCTCATCAAGAAACATATTGCGGAATTAAAAGTCAACAGAAGTAAGTTGACTAGTTTCAGTCATGCTCGTCGAATTGTAGAGGTGCAAATGAAGCAACGAAAGCTCATAATTAAGAAATACACTTAATATTGCACCAGGTTTCTCTACAATAGAGTAAAGCTTTCTATTTCTTTGCTGAGTAACGTTCATCAGGAGATATATAAAAGTTAATGAAAATATGCACTTGTTTGTACTACTCTTCAAAAACATAAAGGCTTTATAAATCTAGTAAGCAAAGTAAAAATAAATATAAAAAATTTGATAATGCAGTGGCGGCAATGAAATGCACATGTAAAGGATACGGCACATTTATTATCTCTAATGATTCTTTCGTCTGTTTTCTTTTCTTCTTTTTTTTAAGCATTGTTTCATAAATTGACAATGTTCATTATGCACGTTAGCATTACAAAACTACGAAGAATTAAGATGGACCGATAAAATACGAAATTCTAAACGATGCGTCCGGCGTCGAATTTCTGGGTACGTACTACTTTGTTATAAACAATTTTCGTATCATTGTATGTATTAAAAAACGTGTCGGTGGGCATATCTCTTTTTTTTGCGATAACACGCCATACGATGAATTTAAGAGATTGCGCCCATAAAGTAACAACTGAAACTCAAAACACGTCATCAACTGCAACGACTTTTGTTAAAAAAATTATGTTCTTTATTTGGATCTTTTAACGCTACCTCTTCATGGTAAAACCACGCGTATCGTTCACAATACATTGCGCATTGTCAGTAATGTGTCATTAATTGGTTTTCGACTCGACGATAATGAGATTACGTGGGAACACGAGTTTCCAAAAAATAATACAATTCTCGTGATAGAGTTGCGTGTGTCAAGTACATAAAACTATATTAATAATATACTTTAAAAATATCATATATAATATATATATATATATCTACCCATATTTACCTACAACATAATTTCCTTCATACGTATATACATACATATGCATATGTTGCGCGTTTCTTCTTTTGTATCCAACATATGTATATGTATATCACAAATATCGTAAATCTTCAAGGCACTCCAGATGTATATTACATTCATATTTTACAAGTTGTGTTGTTCAGCGTTTAATGAACGGGGCATTCTGACGAGACGATAAAACAGGATTACACTTTACTCGTTTTAAAAGCGACGTAATACCGCTCTTCGCGCACGTTTATACAGCAAACGAAAAAGGCGATGCAGGCATTATGAGAACGAGAGATATCTTCTTTTTTTTTTCCTTATATCACTCGAATGTCTCGTATAACTACTTTTACAATTTTTCCTACGTCGATGCCAAGATTCTTTTGTAAAGCATTCGATTTTAAAGCGACTTCATTAGAAGCGTTCTTTTTCAAGCATATGTTTCAATTTTTTTGTGAAACTAGACATATATGGGGTCTGTTTTCTATGGTTAAATTGGCTGCACTAGTTTCGAGTTTATCTCTTTTAAAAAGATGAACTCTGAACTAGCGCAGCCAGTTCAGCAACAGAAAACAGACCCATGGTTTTATTTTGCGACAGATCGTATATTAAGACCTATTTACGGTAGATGGAAGCGCGTCTCGCCATGGCACGATTTTTACACGCACAGAAAACCGTTCGTATTATTTATGTCGAAAGGAAATGGTATTGTAACGCTCAGCGAGTAGATCATTTTTGTCCATTTCCTTACGTTGTGAAATGATTACATCATGTTATATAGTCGATCTCAAATTATTATAGAAACATCAGATCTGATTGCGCCAAATATATGCAGCAATATAACGACATTGCAAAATGTTGTCACAGAATAAATTAGGTTTTTTTGAAAAATAATTTATTCTTTTTATAGACAAATTATTTTCTTAAACGATGAGGATACGAAAGAGATATTTCATTTTTCTTCAATCTATTTATCAACAAATGTTTGTAAATCTATCACAAATATGTCGAACATTGTCTGTTACGCAATTGTAAGCCACGGCACGTCTTGTGGAAATATTTACATAAGAATTTTCACGCAGATAGTCGAAACGCTATTTCTAGCGCACAAACGCTTCCATATATAGATATATATATCTTTTTCTATATACTATAGAGAAATAAACTGTAACGTGTCATAACGAAGCAGGACACGCTTTCATCTATTATAAACGGTCGGTAGACAATGATGCTAAACAAACACGAATATAATTTGTCAGTTATTACCGTAATCTAACTGTTCCATAGTCTGTAAGATCGAAATTTCGAGTACGCGAATTCAACTTCGAGTGAACCGCGCGCTGTGTTTATCCAAAATAGAGACTGATGTATTGCCTACGTGTTTGCTGCCTCCGTGTCCCATATAACTTTGGCTTCCCGCTTTAGTAACAGCAAGTTTCACAAGCCTTCGTATTTCATACTTAAATACAGTATGTTACAGAGAAATATCTATAAGAATGCATGTACATCACCATCGCTTACCCCTAGCAACATTTAGGATAATGTACACAAACAAGACATGTACAGGTTCATCGACTGGATAATAGTTTTGATACACTGTCGCGCAGGCTTTAAACACCAATCTCAGTCGGTTTTCTGCTGATATAATTCTTTTAACGACTTCAGTTCGTCGATTAGCGTCTGATTTCTGTTCTCCAGCACCGCAACACGATTTTCTAAGCACTTTATATATTCCTTCTTCTTTCTTCTACATTCACGCGCCGCCTCTCTGTACACATTAAAAATAGAGATAAGAATAATCTCCGTCGCTAAGGGATTTTCATCTTTTCTCATGTATGTGTAGTATAGGGAAAATCCTGTGTATCTGTATTGTATGAAATACAGATATAACTTTGTATGTGACAAGTCTATTCTTATCGCTCACCTGTTCTTAAGCAACCTCAGCTCTCTCTTTCGTGCCGCATCTTCCACTACAACCCCGTGGCCTGTATAAGCTGGAACATTGCAAGAGACTGCACTTTCCAAATTTTTGCGTTATGTGTGTCAAAATTCTACATGATTTTTTTTTTACTAGGCAGCTTATTTTATTTTGTTCACTAAGAATGTATTTATGAAGAGGATGTACAATTTAGAAAATACGTATCAAATAGTATTATCATTAATTTATATATTATCCCGTATTATTGTAAATTTATAAAGAGTAATATATTAATATATTAGTATGTCACTCCCTATGTAATAATATAGAATTACTCTTTGAAAAGTAATGAATCGCACCACATGTAAAACAATATATACATTACAACAATGTATTATTGGCACAATACAATATTGTAATATAATATAAACAAAGCTGTCTCAAGACTTTCTGATAGGAAATGATGCAAAAGCACACCTGGGACAAAAAATTGAGTGTCCTGGCCCTGTGCATACTGCACTATAGCTCCACCCGCTGTCGCCGCATTGCTCATAGTTAACGTGTGAAGCCCCGGAACACCCTCCCCTTGGGTCGCAATTTGAATAGTACCGGCAGGAATTACTGTAAAACAAATTATATCGGAAATATAAACGCACACATATATTCTTCCAAAACAAAAAAAAAACAGGAAAAATAATATCCTCCAATTAAACGATACGTGCCGTGCATCGATAACTGGAAATGATTGTCTGCGTTGAAAAAGATTTTATATGCGTGATACACAGTGATATCGTGATTTCTGCAATATCTCGTATAAGAGAGAATTCCTCGAGTTTTCGGCGCCTCTTTTTTTTTGTTCCGTCGAGCGATCCGAATGACGAGTCTATATCGATATCATCCCATAAGCAAGAATGCCACACCAAGCGAGTATCGTGAGAAATGATATACCACGTTTAGGCAGTACACACAGGGATGGAAGACAATTGTAAAATGTGAATGGTTTCAGATTTTTGTTTTTTTTTCTTGTCTTTCTTTTTCTTTTATTTTTTCATTCAAGTACTCCTCTAACATCATCTCCCTCGGTATGCAGAAGAATACAAGAGCTACGTATGTGGACAGCCTGTGGAACGTAATACAGCCAGGAAAGATACGTAAAAGGAAGATAAAGTAACCAACCTGTTTGGTAATGGAGCGAATGGGAAGACACTTCACTGTCCACGTTAGAATCACACTCGGAGGATGATTCTAAGGGGGGCAAACGACCGTCTGCAACACCGAATCAACCCAAACCCCCATTACAATTAGATCGTAACCGGTGCCGTTAAACGTGTGTGCGTCATTCTATGTACAATGTACTATGTATCACTTTCTCTTTTTCTCTTCCTTTTTTTTTTTCAAGAGCGCCAAATCGTACTAATATCCTTATTAATCGCAATTAAATAAATATATTCTAAATTACTTGCAAGTATCTGCATCCAGAAAGTAAGAACAATAACATAGCGACAAATGCGAAAAGAACAAAATGGAATTTCATCGTGTGATCATGATTTATTAAGCTATTTCCTTTCTGGCTGCTGATTATACGACATATATTTATCGTTGCGTTGCGTGCAGTCAACTCATACAAAAAGGAAATAGGAAATACGAAAAAACGTTCGTCAAGGATAATTAGCTCTCAAATATTAAACGAAAAGATAATTAAATTCCGAAGAGGAATAACATAGAAACCAGCAATTAATTTGGCGTAAGTGGCTCACACATAAAACAATGTGAATTACTTTGTGAAAACGATGCATCTTATATAATTATTTTATTTCCTCACATTAAGTTGTAACAAGGATATACGAGGTGTATCAATAATGGGAAAGGAGTGGGCCGATACTGTTTACGATTTCATGCAGTAAGATTACAATTAATTTATTTAAGAAATTAATTCGATTTAAGATGTTAGTGGTTACTCTTGCCCGGCATTTTAAATATATATTTCTCGTTATATACTATGTTCTTTTTTTAAATCAAACGTCGACATTTGTGTCTAATATTATCGTCGTAATTGCACTTACCTTTTAATACACCATGTGTACGTGAGAATTAATTAAATTTAACGTAAATGTCAACCCGATAATTACAGTGACATTTAATGCTCCGTGGTGTATCGCGGTGGACATGAGTGTATTCGCCGATAAATCTTTGAAAAATCGTCTTTTTCGAATCAAGGTGGGCGATAGCTTTAAGCTTACGTTCGTCAAACTTTCATTACAGTTTTGTATAAGGAATTTTACTTTTTCCAACCGTAAATTTCTTTTCATATTAACGTTAGGTGTTAAGGTAATGGGGTCAGAGAAACTATCTGCACAAACCTCCTTCCAAAATCTCCAATTTCTTATAATCTTAATAATAATCTCCCATGTCTGCTTTTAAAGTTAATTTACCGTTCGCAACGTTGTATAATATTGTACGAGCTTGGTATGGCATACTTCTCTTATATACTCGGCGTAAAGTATATAAAAAAGGTATCGTAATACAGGCATCTTACTTGACCACGCGTTAAAACTAATTACGCCTTAAAGGATCTTATATTACTTATTTGCAGTTTAAACTAAGAAAAGATCCAGAAGGCTTTAGCACAAAAAATATTCATTATACCGTACCTGCTAATAATATACATATTTGAGAGACAAAATTACGTAACAATATAATTTAAAAAGGGGAAAAAGGATATTTATGTTAATTTCAATGGCACCAGATAATCTCGCGATTGAAATTCTTTATACGATTCCAAGATACAAATATAGAAATTAATATTTAAATTGTATATTTCTTTCATACAGTCGTGTTATCGATTTGTATGAACTGACATGCACGTTAACGTCCTACGTGATTGACCAACATGCGCGAATTATTTACTTTCAATATTTATCTTATAACTTTGCATTCGCGGCGAATCGCAAGGCAAGTTACGCGGATGATACAATTGGTTCGCAACGCGCGGGAAACAAACGGAGGATTATATATTCTCTATATCGCGACAGTGAATTTCTATCGTGCGATAGAATGTCTACGAACACGTTTCGAAATAAGTTTATCTAAGGTGGAACGTCATTGTCTTACCTGTAATTTCCCCTCCACCTAAATCGTTGAGAATCTTTCTATAAGACGGTCGTCTGGTTAGAATATTCCTCTTCTTGGGTGAATCCTCGTCTGAGAAACTGTCGTCGCTGCCAGTTTCAACGACCTTAACAAAGAGCAAGATATCCAAATTTTAATGTGCTCCGTTATTTAAATTATTCCCTACTTTTATACATATGTATTGATATGTATAACTGCGAGTCACACATTTTCGTACTGATAAAAATCCAGGTACTGTCTGAACGATGTGTCTTTAGGTTGAAGCGTTAAGCGGGGACCACACACTTCTGCACAACGCATAATGCGTAAGCATAAGAAAATTGATTGGTCCATATACATGTGCATAAGGATCAATCAATTTTCTTATGCTTATGCATTATGCGTTATGCAAAAGTCTGTGTTTTCCACTTTATAAAAAGTTGATATGTCTGACTCACCTGAAGCGTCTGCAAACTGCCTTGCGCAGTTTGTATAACGGAATTGGGTTTGCTAACCAGGATAACGTTCCCTTTGGAGAGGGTGACGGGCTGTATGTTCGTGGCGGTTTGTATCACGGACTGTTGATTGGGTTGTATGACCGATTGCACCTGTACAAGGATCAGGTGAAATGTCAAATATTACAGACGGTTAAGTTAATTACTGTATCGTTAAAATCAGTTGAAAATCACAATACACATGATCATTATTCCTTATACGTACAAAGTATATACATATTGCACTGCGTGGAACAATATCCCTTATTAATAACCGGTGCTACGATAGAAAGGAATAATGTACATGTCGTTTGTTGTGTGCCGTGAGAAAAGTGGGAACTTATTTGCATGAAATTTCAAACATACACCCAAAAAAACGTACGGCCAACGTATGCCTCTTACAAAATGTCACATTCACAGGAAGTACTCCCAACGTCCTACAATTCTAAGGATGAGAGGGTGATCTTGGGAAGACGCCGTGCGCTTCCCAAGACGCCAACCAGCATTATGCAAGACCGGATTGTTCAGGTTGCACTTACATCACAGAGAGAGAGAAACAATAAAACGGTAGTAAAAGGACAAATGAACGGTATGCGCATGCTCCGAAATAAAGAGAAAGACAAATTATCGGACATAGATACACAGGAGAGCCTCCTGTATACCTGTGTTGTTCCCGACGAGGGTAGCGTCAGTTGCACAATGCTGGTAGAAGCTACCAGGTGATGAGTTTGCTGCTGATGCGTTCTATCGAGAGATTGTACCGAGGTTGCGATTGCTGGTGCTGCGTCGCCGCTCTGGGAGCCCTGGGACAACGGATCGACGGCTGATCCATTTTCCTCGACCATACTTTCCATAGCCCGGCTACCTCGCGAGCTCTGCAACATAAAGCGCTCTGTAATACGAACATTTGATGGATATCTCCGTAAAGAAAGAGAAATCTCAATGCCGTTAAACGTTGATTCGCGCGAACGACGGCGATTGTTACGAACACCCGATCGCGACACGACCGGAATCTTTGAGTCGGGAGAGTTCGACGAAACGCGAGTTGTTTAAACTTCCCGCCAACGAGCGGGATGACTGCTACTGCGTCATTTACATAAGCGGAGCTAAAAATAATACGGGGTAGGAAGGGGGGAGGGGGACAATAAACACGCGCTCGAGATAATCTCTCTCTTTCTCTCTCTCTCTCTCACTCTCTCGTTCGACGGAGAGAATTGCCATCCGGGTGAACGGCGAGGGTAACCCTCGATCCCGCACACGTCCCCCCCCGGAAACGCGGGTCGCGGTAACCCGCGCGGCAGATTCCCCTCTCTCCCCCAGGTCGCGGATGTCAGGGACAGCGGGGACACACGGGCCGCAAAACCCACCTCGTGTCCGCCGTCGGGAGAGTAACGCGGACGCGCGCGGTCTCTCTCCCGCGCGGCCGTCGGGTCGCCATATTTCGCGCGGCGATCCTCACGTTGAGCGGAGCGGAGCACAGCAGACGAGCGTGGAGAACGATGCGTGTGCGTCGCGAGGGAGAGAGCGTAGCGCGACGGCGGCGGCGGCGACGACGATGACGAGGTGGACGCGCGCGTTTTCCCGTATCTCCGTCTCGCGCGCGCGATCCCGGCGGCGACGCGAGGAGCGCGCGCTGGTCCACGGGCCCGCGATTGTTATTATTCTCCAGCTGGGGCACTTACCAGTTACGTATTTCTCGTCACCAAGTTTGCTGCAATCGGAGTGGGCAGTCGGGCAGGTACGTAGCAGCCACGTCAAAACTCCAGTGGCTTCGTCACTGGTGGAGCCCGCGACCTCTGAGTTGCGCGTCACGCTCAAGATGGCAGTCGCCGTCGTGATCGCTGCTGCCGCCACTGCTGCCGCGCCTGCTGCTGCCCTGCTGCTGCCAATGCTCCTGCTCCTGCTCCTGCTCCTGCTCCCGCTGTTCGCTGATGCTGACGCTGACGCTGATGTTGCTGTTGTTGCTGATGCAGACTCGCGCTCTCCCTCCGCCCTCCGATCCCTCATAATCTGATTTCTACGTTCTGCGCGCGTCATATGGGCGATTGCGGATTCAATCGCGAGCGACGGCGATTCCCGCGATTCGTTCTGTCGCGCTCTGTCGCTCCCTCTTTCGCTCCTTCTCTCTCTTTCCTCCCATCGCGCGCTCCTCATTCGCTCTCCGTCGTTCTTGCTCGCTCGCTTCGCTCGTTTTACAAAAGAAATGCGTGAGATATTACGCAAAAACGTATTACGTAAAAAGTAATTGCATTGTAGATTGTAAATTGCAGGCTTTCGGAAACTTGTATCGAATGGAAAAACTGATTGTTAATTATACATCTGTTGTATTTTAAGTGCACAAAGTGCACAAAAAAGGACAGCCGTTTAGTTTTAGGCCTGTTCGTTTTCAAAGCTACTTCTCTTACACGGTTCATCTTTCCTCTTTTTCTTTTCATGTTGGAGAGAAAAGGAGAACTGATAAAAAGATGAACAGGCCTAATAGCATTGAATTATATATCGTGCCTTTATTTTCTCTCTACGTGTCCGATGAACAATATATTATTGCGATGCAAAGTCCGAATTTTATTCGAGTTTAATCGGAACTTCCTTTCTCTTTCTAAAGCAGGGTACAGAAATTAACAGAAATAATACTCAAAACGCTCGTCTATACTTACTGCACTCTATGGACGAGACTGCTCCGGCTCCCCGGGTTGGAGGGGAGCGGGAGAATTCAAGAGTTCATCCTTGCCCGCCCGTTCGTATTTCGCGCGACACCACCTATTCTCGAAAAATATCGCATACGATATGTCAGGAATATCACACTCTGCAACCAATAGCACACTTGCAAAGTGTGATTTTCTAGTGACATTCCTAAAATATCGTATGCGATATTTTTCGAGAATAGGAGCCCTACTATGCTTGAAAAATATCGCATACGATATGTCAGGGGTCCGTTCCGTTTCACGCATATGCGCGCATTTATCTATAGCATACGTAATGCTAGGTCTACAATGCGAGTCGCAAAGTCGTGAGTCGCAAGAATTGACCAATCACAGTCGAATTTGAGGAGAATAATCGACTGTGATTGGTCAATTCTTGCGACTCACGACTTTGCGAATCGCATTGTAGACCCAGCATAACGTTTACTATAGAAAATGCGCGAATATGCGTGAAACGGAACGGACCCCAGGAATATCACACTCTGCAACCAATAGCATACTTGCAAAGTGTAATTTTCTAGTGACATTCCTAAAATATCATATGCGATATTTTTCGAAAATAGGATCTTTAGAACCCCAGCAGAATACAAAAGTGGCACAGCTCGCACGTGGTTCGCATTTCGTCTGACTTCGCCGGAGATTCACAATCGAGAGGGAAGAGCCGGAAGAGCAGAGGAGGACAGTTATTCAGAAGTTATTATATTACGAAACGATATCTCTGACGAGATTTGACATCAAGTATTAGGACTAAACAGAGCTAAAAAGTAAATATGGGACGATTACGTTGCTTCGATATTACGAGCGTTGCCTTTATCGGGATGTTATTCTTCGCCGGAGTCGCGGCAGAAGCTATGGCCTTCAAGCTATGGCCCTCCAGCTCCAAAGATGGCCAGGACGAACCACTCGTCGCTGTCGCGGAAGAAGCGACTGGTCAAGATGCGATAACATCGCTGAAATCGAACTTATCGGACCTCATCGGGACGCACAGTACTTTAGCAACACGTGAGTATGCAAAATCATGCAAACGTATTGATGAAAACAATATTTATGTATTGTTGCCACAAACATTGCGTAAACATATAAATCGTAGCTCGTCTAGGATTCGTATTTATGGGGTTTTTACAGCAAAAATATGTAAATTTTGTTGCTGCAAACTGCTGCAAACTGTTTGCAGAAACAATATGTAAATTAACAATTAGTTAATAATGTTCGCCTTATATAAAACAATTTAATTTAAATAAGAGGGCTGGCGAACAAGCAAGGTCTTTGTGCTAAAATTATTTTAACCCTAATCCCTCCAATCATGCATTTCCGTGTCCCACGTGTTTCTGCGGTTACACGTTGCGCGGAAAATACATGCCATGTGACTTCAGCCTAACGGTCGTTCGTTCCGGGAAACCAACTTCTTCTTCTTATTTTATATTGGCTCTTGCCGCTTTTCAGCGGACAATACGGCCAGATTTGCCACTGTTTGTTTAACAAAGTCTGAATCACTAATTGCTTAGCAAAATCTAAGTGGAATTTACTGGAAGTCTGAGTGCAAATTGTGATTGCATCAGCAATCTTAAAAAATTATTCAGGACACAACACGTCCGAACATATCCCGACGAGACTTTTCCCGGGAAACCAACGATCATGGGATAATTCCCCCCCCCCCCCTAAAAAAGTTATGGTAGGGAACATCAGGTAGAAATTTCAGAGCCATAGTTCATTTGTTCTCGAAACGACAAAGGGCTCAGACACAATGAGAAAAATAAGGAATAAGATAAAGGAATAAGGAATAAGGCATGTTGTATCTCACTTTAATGTATGTGTACTGAAGTGAGATGCGACATTCCCTTATTCCTTAATCTTATTCCTTATTTTTGTCATTGTGTCTGAGCCCAAACAATCAAAATCGCGTTGGGACACAAAAGTGCATGGTTGGAGGATTAAGCCCCTTGCACAATGCCAGGCAACAGGCAATAGGAACAGGGAATAGACATCAGAAATCATGTATAAATGCAGAATAAACAGTGACACAGGCAATAGACACAAAGTTTCCGTCACGTTCGAAATTCTGTGCCTATTGCCTGTTGCCAACCAATCATAGCATTCGAATCTTTTAGGTTGTAATTAACGATTTTTAGGCATAAAAGTATAAAGATATTATAATAATTTTTGTGGAATTTTTCAAAGCTATTAACATACTGAAAAACGCGTAGGACACGAAAGTGCATAATTGGAGGAATTAAGTGGCGGAAAAAACGTTGGAGGGATTAGGGTTAATATAAACAATACAAATAAACAAACGTTTTGGCCTTAAATATGGCCTTGATTATTTAATTTCAACGACCAAGGTTATTGTTTTTCTCACACTGATGAAGGCCATATTTAGGGCCAAAACGTTTGTTTATTTGTATTGTTTATATTAAAGTAATTTGAAGACCTTACTTGTTCGCCAGCCCTCTTATTTAAATTAATATGTAAATTATTTTAATCAATAATATGTAAACTGTACACCAATAATGAAACCTCCGGGCATAAACTGTTGCTGGAAAAATGACAAATATTGAATAAACCGTTGCTTGAAACAAATTCAATATTATTGCTGAGCATTTGCTGACGCAGCTAGCTTCCCAGATAGCACAGATAATCATTATGAACTCAAAAAGGATTCGTTCTAAAATTCTTTTTGAGTTCATAACGATCATCTGTGCTATCTGGATTTATATACATATTACTGCGCAACGCTAGTCACAAATTTACGGACATATTTCGTAAAAATATGACAGACGTTTTGCTATCTGAATATTTTATACTGTATTTAACTCGAAAGCTTGTAATTCTGTGTAATATGAGAAAAATAGGCTATATTACTATACTTCGCAAATTTCTACTTAATGCATAATTATAATTCTCCAACTAATGTGTAAATCATATTGAAATTTCTTGCCGGTAAATGTTTGTTAAATGTATAAAATGCCTGTATAAAAAAATGCATATATATATGTGTAAGTATGTAAATATATAAATATTTTCTAGGTGAATATAATATGGAAGCGTATAATGATGATTGTAAATGCATTAAACATAACTGTGAATGCTGTAAGCGTTTAGAATGGGATGCAATCTCTATGTACGGAAAGTGTGAGTATATAATTACTTGTAATCCGTACTGTAAACTATAATAATTACTTAATACTAATATATTCCAATGTTGATACAGTATGCGTAAATACAACTTATTTAGAGAACGACGGGATCTCCCTCTCAATGACATATGACAACTTTACGATTTATAATAACAAGACAGTTTCAGGTAACATTTGATTACAAGCGAGATGTGTGCTGTAGTGTCGTATTTCAATGAACAGAATATAAATTTTTTTAGCTACAAATCTACCGCCTATTTGCTTCGAAGGGGACATTATAGACGCGGTGGACGTTGAAGTTTGCTTGCATATTGATATTTACGGTATAAACTATAAATCCGATAAATGTCACATATGCTTCGGGATTACAGGAAGGATAATGAAACTTATTTCTACAATTTCTAAAATAAAATTAGGTTGCATCCAAGCTGAATCATGTAAGACAATAGAATAAACAGAAAATAAGTTGTCACCATTTAAAGTGAATCTTTCTGGTATAAACTAAGTAACGTAAAATCAAATTTATTTCAAAGACAATCTAAGAAATATAAATATCTAAGTAATATTCTTTTATTTTCATGCCCTATCATAATGATTAAGTTTTGATTAATGGATCACAATGTTTTTTATATACCTATTTGAAAAAGTATATATACGTGTATGTGTTCGTGTAAGCAAAGTAAAGCTATAATTATATTTTAAAATGTAATTGTAAACATTACATTGTAATCTTATAGATCTGAAATACACGTTACTAATTGAATAACTGATTATGTATTACAAATGTTTTGTACATTATACTCCATTGGTTTCAAATATTATTCTTCCCTGTGTTACATTTTATCTCCTGCAATTGGGATCTGACATTCGTCGCCATAACATCTGGTGATCGAAAGTGAAAGCACTGGACAATATACAGATCTCGTGGCATTGTATACATACTTCCCGCGATTCGTTCAATCGCGCTCTATCGCGGCCTTCTCTTTCTTTCCTCTCATCGCGCGCTCCTCATTCGCTCCGTCGTTCTTTCTCGCTCGCTTCGCTCGTTTTACAAAAGAAATGCGTGATATTACAAAAGTAATTGCATTGTAGATTGTAAAATTGCAGGCTTTCGGAAACTTTTGTATCGAATGGAAAATGATTGATAACAGATTTGTTAAATTTTTTTGTACTTTTTATTTTTCTTCTTTGTTTCTCTGACGTCTTAATTATACATCTGTTGCATTTTAAGTGCAAAAAAAAGGACAGCCGTTTAGTTTTAGGTCTGTTCGTTTTCAAAGCTACACTTAAAACAACACAGTTTCAGGTAACATTTGATTACAAGCGAGATGTGTGCAGTGTCGTATTTCAATAAACAGAATATACATTTTTTAGCTCCAAATCCACCGCCTATTTGTTTCGAAGTCGACATAGACAATCAACAGGGGGCCCTTGAAGTTTGCTTATATATTTCCGATATAAGCTATATACCCGATAACTTTCACGCATGCCTCGAGATTTCAGGAACAATAATGAAACTTATTAAAATTTATGAAATAAAATTAGGTTGCATCGTTTGCCCGTTTTGCAGGTTGTATCCTTTTAACCCCTCAGGGTTGCCAAGGCGTTTTGTAGGGACGTTCCCAACCCTTTATTCCATTCTCATCCATTACTAATTAACCTTCTCCTCTCACTTAACCCTTTGGACCAACGGCTTAACGTCTCTTTCCGAAAGACGGAGCCCAGTTTGCTCCGCACAAGAGACCTATCTTGCACGGAGGGCGCAGCTTTCGGAAAAAACTTTCCATGGCTCTAGTGGACTCGAACCTGGTTCCTCAGATTACGAGTCTGGCGCTCTACCACTAGACCACACTGCCGCCCAGAATGACTGTTACTAATTGATTATGTATTATAAATGTTTTGTACATTATACTCCATTGGTTTCAAATATTATTTTTCCCTGTGTTACATTTATCTCGCGCAATTATAGCTACTCTTAATTCAACATTGCTATCAATAGTCTTTTCCACTCGGTGGCGCAATAGTTCTGGAAAAGAAAGCAAAGATATTCTTGCATATTATCAGTAAAATGAGCCGAGGACATAATATTTGCGAATGTATACGTTTATTGCAGATAAATGTATGCGTTACATTTGCATGCTTTCGGATTATTAACATTCAGTGTTAAATATGTCTGAGTTCTTAGTAACGAAAATAATTCTCCTCGAGCTCATTAATTCAATAGCGCGATCAGAAGCCGCTTAAAGTCGTGGCCGTAGTCGTCCTGTAAATGCAAAAAAGAATGTAGGAAAATTAAAAGCTAACATCAACTCAAGGCAAATCGTGACGTTCATGTATTTATGTATACATACAACCAATACAAGCATGCATGCAGTCAGAGATGGATGAACCGATTAATGTAATTAGTACAGTGAGAGACAAATTTTCGTTTAAATTAATAATCACACTTTATTTATACTAGTATATAATTTGCCAATCAGATTTATTTTCACTCGATCTTCGCAGAAATCCGTGTACACATTGCGTTGTATGTACGTTTTTCCTATTTATAACTCGTTTTACACACGTTGCGTCATTCCTTGAATTAAATAAACCAAGATCTTTGCAGAATATAACGAAGCGCTATACAATCTCCGCGAAGTAATTTTCAATAAAAGGGTCTGTTGCACGATTGAAATATTTTCATCCGAGAAGGGTAAACAAGAGTCTCTTGTAGTCGCCTGAACAGTCGTCCTGAAATTTATGGAAAGTTATATGGTGCTGAGAGATATACAGTGTATATGTGAGTTAACAGATTATTATTATTTTATTGTAGTTTAGCGACTGCGAATGCGTATAAGTATAAAAGAGAGAATTATGATGTGAATCCGTAATTTAACACCTCGGCTGGAGATGAAGCATTACTGTATTAAGTGAATGAGTAAAAACCGTAGAATTTAAGCGCTGGAATTAAATAGAGTCTAAACATTTTCGATAAAATCTGAATTACGGAGAGAAATTGTTTGAATTTCACCTAAGAATTTGTCATTAAAAAGATTCTGTTTAGACTTGTATTTTTATTAATATTATTTTATATACATATGTTGTTGCTGATGCAGACTCGCGCTCTCCCTCCGCCCTCCGATCCCTCATAATCTGATCTCTACGTTCTGCGCGCGTCATATGGGCGATTGCGGATTCAATCGCGAGCGACGGCGATTCCCGCGATTCGTTCTGTCGCGCTCTGTCGCTCTCCTTTCGCTCCTTCTCTCTCTTTCCTCCCATCGCGCGCTCCTCATTCGCTCTCCGTCGTTCTTGCTCGCTCGCTTCGCTCGTTTAACAAAAGAAATGCGTGATATTACAAAAGTAATTGCATTGTAGATTGTAAATTGCAGGCTTTCGGAAACTTGTATCGAATGGAAACTGATTGATAACAGATTTGTTAAGTTTTTTTGTACTTTTTATTTTTCTTCTTTGTGTCTCTGACGTCTTAATTATACATCTGTTGCATTTTAAGTGCACAAAAAAGGACAGCCGTTTAGTTTCAGGCCTGTTCGTTTTCAAAGCTACTTCTCTTACACGGTTCATCTTTCCTCTTTTTCTTTTCATGTTGGAGAGAAAAGGAGAACAGATAAAAAGATGAACAGGCCTATAAGTAATAGCATCGAATTATATATCGTGCCTTTATTTTTTCTCTACGTGTCCGATGAACAATATATTGCGATGCAAAGTCCGAATTTTATTCGAGTTTAATCAGAACTTCCTTTCTCTTTCTAAAGCAGGGTACAGAAATACTCAAAACGCGCGTCTATGCTTACTGCATTCTATGGACGAGACTACTCCGGCCCGGCACCCGGCAGGTCCGGCTCCCTGGTATTTCCCCGAGTTGGAGGGGGGCGGAAGAATTCAGAGTTTATCCTTGCTCGCCCGTTCGTATTTCGCGCGGCATCAGCAGAAAACAAAAGTCGTACAGTTCGCAGTCTTTGCAGTTCGCCGGAGATACACAATCGAGAGGGAAAAGCAGAGGAGGACTGAGGACAGTTATTCAGAAGTTATTATATTACGGAACGATATCTCTCTCTGACGAGATTTGATATCAAGTATTAGGACAACAGGGCTAAATATGGGACGATTACGTTGCTTCGATATTACGAGCATTGCCTTTATCGGGATGTTATTCTTCGCCGGAGTCGCGGAAGAAGCGACGGGTCAAGATGCGATAACGTCGCTGGAATCGAACGTATTGGACCTCATCGGGACGAACAGTATTTATTAAATATACTTTCTTTGATAACGTTTTAGAATATGTGTCTACGGGATATTTTTATACATTACTACCCCGATAGCAAAACGTGAGTGTGCGAAAGTCATGCAAACGTATTGCTGAAAATAATATTTATGTATTGCTGGCCACAAACATTGCGTAAACATGAATCGTAGCTCGTCTAGGATTCGTATTTATGGTATTTTTACAGCAAAAGTATGTAAATTTTATTGCTGCAAACTGTTTGCAGCAACAATATGTAAATTATTTCCATCAATAATATGTAAACTGTACACCAACAAAACCTCTGGGCGAAAACTGTTGCTGGAAAAATGACAAATATTGAATAAACCGTTGATTGAAACAAATTCAATATTATTGCTGAGCATTTGCGGACGCAACTAGCTTTATATATTATTGCGCAACGCTCGTCACTTTACGGACATATTTCGTAAATATGACAGACGTTTTGCTATCTGGATATTTTATGCTGTATTTAACTCGAAACCTTGTAATTCTGTGTAATATGAGAAAAATAGGCTATATTACTATATTTCGCAAATTTCTACTTGATGCATAATTATAATTCTCTAACTATAATGTGTAAATTATATTGAACTTTCTTGCCGGTAAATGTTTGTTAAATGTATAAAATTCCAGTATAAAAAAATACACATATATGTGTAAGTATTTAAATATATAAATATTTTCTAGGTGAATATAATATGAAAGCGTATGATAATGGTTGCAAATGCATTAAACATAACTGTGGATGCTGTAAGCGTTTAGAATGGGATGCAATCTCTATGGACGGAAAGTGTGAGTATATAATTACTTGTAATCCGTACTATAAACTATAATAATTACTTAATACTAATATATTCCAATGTTGATACAGTATGCATAAATGCAACTTATTTAGAGAACGACTATGGAGTCTCGCTCACAGTGACGTATAACAACTTTACGGTTTATAACGAGACGGTTTCAGGTACCATTTGATTACAAGCGAGATTTGTGCAGTGTCGTATTTCTCTCAATGAACAGAATATAAATTTTTTTAGCTCGAAATCCACCGCCTATTTGCTTCGGAGAGGACATTGTAGACGCGCTGGACGTTGAAGTTTGCTTGCGTATTTACGATATCAACTATAAATCCGATGACTTTCACGCATGCTTCGAGATTACAGGAAGGATAATGAAACTTACAATTTCTAAAATAAAATTAGGTTGCATCCAAGCTGAATTACGTAAGAAAATAGAATATATAGAAAATAAGTTGTCACCGTTTAAAATGACAGAAGATACACTACTCAATGTGGTCATGGTGTGAATAATGTACTGAACAGTGAATCTCCATATAAACTAAGTAACATAAAATTAAATTTATTTCAAAGACAATCTAAGTAATATAATCATGCCATATCATAACGATTAAGTTTTGATTAATGGACCAAAGATTCAATGTTTTTTATATATGCATTTGAAATAGTATATATACGTCTATGTGTTCGTGTAAGCAAACAAAGCTATAATTATATTTTAAAATGTAATTGTAAACATTACAGTGTATTTCACATTACATTGTAATCTTATAGATCTGAAATGCATGTTACTAATTGAATAATTGTTTATGTATTATAAATGTTTTGTACATTATACTCCATTGGTTTCAAATATTATTTTTCCCTGTGTTACATTTATCTCGCGCAATTATAGCTACTCTTAATTCAACATTGCTATCAATAGTCTTTTCCACTCGGCGGCGCAATCGTTCTGGAAAAGAAAACAAAGATATTCTTGCATATTATCAGTAAAATGGGCCGAGGACATAATATTTGCGAATGTATACGTTTATTGCAGATAAATGTATGCGTTACATTTGCATGCTTTGGAATTATTAACATTCAGTGTTAAATATGTCTGAGTTCTTAGTAACGAAAATAATTCTCCTCGAGCTCATTAATTCAATAGCGCGATCAGAAGCCGCTTAAAGTCGTCGCCGCAGTCGTCCTGTAAATGCAAAAAAGAATGTAGGAAAATTAAAAGCTAACATCAACTCAAGGCAAATCGTGACGTTCATGTATTTATGTATACATACAACTAAATACAAGCATGCATGCAGTCAGAGATGGATGAACCAATTAATGTAATTAGTACAGTGAGAGACGAATTGTCGTTTAAATTAATAATCACACTTAATTTATACTAGTATATAATTTGCCAATCAGATCTATTTTCACTCGATCTTCGCAGAAATCCGTGTACACATTGCGTTGTATGTACACGTTTCCTATTTATAACTCGTTTTACACACGTTGCGTCACTCCGAACAAGCGCAAAACATAAATAACACGAGTAAAACCATATTCACCATTAACAACCAGCGTAACATAAGGAATTAAATAAACCAAGATCTTTGCAGAATATAACGAAGCGCTATACAATCTCCGCGAAGTAATTTTCAATAAAAGGGTCTGTTGCACGATTGAAATATTTTCATCCGAGAAGGGTAAGCAAGAGTCTCTTGTAGTCGCCTGAACAGTCGTCCTGAAATTTATGGAAAGTTATATGGTGCTGATAGATATACAGTGTATATGTGAGTTAACAGATTATTATTATTTTATTGTAGTTTAGCGACTGCGAATGCGTATAAGTATGAAAGAGATAATTATGATGTAATTTAACACCTCGGCTGGAGACAAAGCATTACTGTATTAAGTGAATGAGTAAAAGCCGTAGAATTTAAGCGCTGGAATTAAATTGTGTCTAAACATTTTCGATAAAATCTGAATTACGGAAAGAAATTGTTTGAATTTCACCTAAGAATTTAATTGTCATTAAAAAGATTCTGTTCAGACTTGTATTTTTATTAATATTATTTTATATATGTTTATTTATTGCGTTATGTTATTGCGTTTCTCCGTCTTTTATTAACTTTACTGCTGCGGAAATAAAACACAATTGTAAATAAAATGCGATAAAAGGAGCGAACGGAACGGCCAGAGTAATAATTAGCGTGAAATTATTACTGTTTTAGGAAGAAGCGTGTTTCACTTACATCGATGGCTGCCGCAAGGGACTTTCCGTAAAGTCTCTCATAAGTATCCTTAATGTCGCCCAGATCGATCTCCGATCGCGCCACAATGATGCGTATCAACGTCGAATCGGTCGTGCCCATCCCACGCATAGCTTTGTACAGTCTTTCCGCGAAATAAGCCGTCTTGTCGCAGGCGCATTTCACTGAAAGAAGGCCATTTACAGTTTTAGAGCGATAGGTATGTGAATGCGTGTAAAAAAACAGAAAAGAAATGGCACGATTAATAAAGGTAAGGAATAACTTACTGAATACTTATAAGGAATAATGAGTCAGTCATATCGATTGTATTTAATCTATTTGATTTCTTACCCACAGCTAAGTAGCCGTCTTCAACAGAACCAGAGAATTCTCGCTTGATAGCGTGCTGCAAGGTATGTCCGGCAAGGCGTTCGTATTCCTTGAAGATTCTTCGCAATTGCGGGAAACTCTTAGTAATGAGGATTGCGTTGAAAGTGCTCTCGTCGGTACCCCACTGTCCCTCACCTGCGGCAAGGAGCCTTTCGGCGTCCTCACGGGCGGCCTCCTCATCGACGTCAGGACTTTCGTTTCTGCTGGCCTGATCGTTGATAAAAAAATTACAGAAATTGTCTGACAGGACAATTGCGCGGAGTTACATATATTATCTTCTAACTGTTACTCACGCAACACAGCGACACCAAAAGTCTCTTGAAATAACCGGAGGTATCGCTCTTGAGGTCGTCTTCCAGCTCGTTATCGTACACTAGGGAAATAAATCAAGAATATATTCACAAACTACGTAATTCAGAATCGATCGGAACTAGAAAATAAAATACAGTGCGTTTCTTTAAATGAAATATCTGTCCTATACAGGAAGGCTGTAAATTGGAGGCAAGATCGATCTTGGAAGATATGCTGCATCGAAACTTACGATCCTTGTAAACGGCCGATATCGTCTTGATGCCGTAGTTGCTCAGAGACGCGAGGACCTCGATGAGCGCACCCTCGTCGGTACCCATACCGGAAATAGCTTCGTGCAACTCCTTGGCATAATACTCGGGAAGAGGCGTCATTAGAGCCAGGATGGCATTCTCAAAGTTTCCGGCCAACTCAGACTTCAGCTCGGAGATTAGATCCTTGCCGTACATTGTCTTGAATTTGTCAGCGATCTCCAATCGCTGCACGATGCCGCGATGAGCCAAGACGTCGATGATGGCCTGCTCGTCAGTCCCGAAACCCTTCATCGCAGTTCGTAGGAGGCCCGCATCTGCCTCGGGATCGAAAGGATCGGCCGGATACACGGTGGGCGTGCACTGGAAGCATTTTTAGTCTCGAAACGATTGTCGACGGATAGTCTCACTATGAATGATATTAAATGTATACCGAGCTCACTAATTAGTATACTAAAATTAATTAGCGCATTAGAATTAAACAATTTATATAATTTATTTAATCTTTTTTTTATATAGGTATACTTATTCAGTTGGAAAGACTTGTCGTTTTTTCTATCCAGTCATATCTTGAATAGTTAATAGAGAATCTCGGAAATACAACAGAATAAGCCTGTGGCGAAGCAATTCTGCTTCGACTTCAAGTTTATTTTCAAAGTATATGAAAGTTTATTTTCAACTGTATTTGAATATGACAAATCTTTTCAACTTAATAATGTAAGAAAAGTATTTTCAAACTCGCTTCTCTTAAATTACATATGTAACGGTAATTTTAAAGAGAAGTGGTGACGCGATCGTTTTTAACATTAACGTATCGATGAATTACTCATTCTTAGCAAGATTTATATATAACTTTATTTTTTGATCAGTTGACGTCTATTTTTCGTGTCGTTAGCAATAATTCGATTGGACATTCTTTCTCTTTCTGACTTTAAAAACACGCTACAGAAGTTATAAAAGTCATTCGTTTAGAATGTTTGATGGATAAGAGATTAAAACTGTATGGAAATAACGAGATGAGTCATTTATCTTGCTCGGCCACTATTGTGAGACTGTTATTGCGATGCTATGAGATATTAACATATAAATTACCTGTACATGATAATACTGGCTAGCTGCCATTTTGCTGGTTATCTGAAATCATTTTAAGTATGTATTTTATATCAAGTGAGAAATTAAGAATCCAGAATTAATTAATTCATTGATGACTAATTTCGGGAGCAAAGATTTTATTGTTAGACTTTAGATAGATGATTTTGATAGCCCTTCCTTAAATTTTTCAACTTTCCGATCTCTAGATATTAAATTATTAATTATTCATTAATACTAGCATCTAAGGAAACTGTAGAAAATGTGAATGATTTTGTGGTGAAATTCTTTGCGCTATAATAGCGGCGCTTTATTGTAACGTGAAAATCGTAATTGTCATTAAGAAAGCGACGCTCTGCGATGATAATTCTCATCTGTCACGGTTAATGTAAGTGCAAACACGCGATCCGGCGACGCGTGTGTTTGCGTCCTTGGCTCATTTCAGATACGCCTCACGTTCGTGACGATGATGTCATCGAGCAACACCCCGCATCCATTCGCCTGTTGCTACATGATTATTGAGAATCTGTTGTTGTATCACTTTGATTTTAGATGACGAAGTGAACACGCTATTTCGCAGGATATAATACCGCAGGATCATATCGATCGGATACCGGCGAAGTGACACTCAGGGTGTGGCTTGCTTTACCTTCTCCGACGGCGACGCTCTTTCCGGGGAACGGTACCGGTTCTGGTGGCCGACTAACTAACGGCCCGCACCCAGCGTTCTCCGTCGCTGAGAGCCTCTTCCGTCGAGGAGCCAGCAGAGAGAAGAGGAAAGGAATTCGCTGGTGGGGCGAATACGCGTTCGTATCGCGTCGACTACGAAGGCACCGGTTCGACGGTTCGGTATTTTTTGCCGGATGAAACCCGGAATTGGATGACACAGCGCGGATTAGACCGGTACCGGTCCGTGACTCTCACATGGTCTTTAAATGCGAAACACCGCCGCGAATAGTTCCTAATTATTCGAGTTTATCAAGCCGTGAATTTTAATATTGCTCGTGCTTCTCTTATTCTCTCAGTATTGAGTAATGATACGCGTAACAAATTAATTAAATTATCGATGATAATAATGTCCAATTAACGGAATTGATTTCAATCTGCTTGCGGTATACCGCTCTTTATTTTTCCCAACAATTCGACATTGACCGCAATAACTTCTGCTTTTTCAGCGTTGGGTATATGCGCGTCGAAAGCAGTCCTTGCCAAAGCCATCGCTTTCGAGGCACTACGGCGCCAGGAAATGGATCCAATGCAAGAAGCATGAAATCGACCCCGATTGTTCGACTCATTACATTGATGGCTGGTCTCGCAACGCGAAATATTAATGATGATTACGTGTCTTAACGGGAAAAGTTTAAAGTATAAGATACATACTTATATATACATAGTCCATTAATATAATTGACAATGATGACGGAAGTACGCTGTAACTTTTGTTTCTTATTCACTCTCCGGTTCCCACAATGATTCACGCGAACTTAATGGTCTTGCTCAGAGAAGAATACAAATGCATGATGTGCTTTTGAGAAAAAGTAATTCAATATATGCCCGAAAGAGTTTTCAATATTAGTTTTTAATTGTTTGTGAAATAACGGTGATTAAATAATTCACCAAACTTTAATTGTATTATATCTCGTAAAAGAAATAACGCTGTCTATATAATTTTCCCAAGGCTGTCCTAAAAATTTTCATGTCAAGCTTTATCGAATTTGATGTTATAGAATTGATTGTGGGAAAATGAGTAATCTGTTTATTCGTTTTATTGCTGGACTAAGCTGTCAGTATCTCAACACAGAGGTTGCGTAATAAATCATTGATTACATTTAAATTACATTTAGAATTTGACATGCCAAGATTATTGAGGTCAAGCAACATATAACATGATTAATATGCTGATACAACTTAGTCAATCATGGTCAGCTATGTAATGGAAGTCACACACAACAGTCGTATCACTTCGATCCAAACTGATTATGCCTGTTTATAATAGCATAATAATCTCTTAAATTATTTTTTAAGTAATTTTATGTTAATTTTAGTAACAGTTTAAGTGCCGGCTGTTCAGATCATGATTTATGTTAAATAATTTTCACTTGCGTTAGAACTTATAACTTCACTTACAATTTGCGCAGGATGCCGGCTTTCGGAATTCTTCGTCGCAAATCTTCTACGCGAATGTGAATGCTTCACTAACTGTGTGGGAACGGACAGACAGCGGCGATATTAAAGACAGCATTGAGGAGAGAGAGAGAGAGCGAATGTGTGTGTTGGTGGGGTTGTCGACGTAGCACCGAGTAGTGACGTGGAGAACGGAATATCCTGTAGTGAGCCAAGAGATGGCGAATGAACTGTCGGACTGATGCCATATATGAGATCGATAAGACTATAATGAAAACAATGTATATAAGATACCAAAAAGCCGGATGTATTACATCATTCGACTATTATATTGATTACTGAATTATATTACTGATTTACAAATTATCTAATTTTAATGATCTGCACAAATTGGAGGCAACAATAGTCGCTACATGATGATTTGACAATAGTACATGATTATTTGTATATTGAAGTTCTGCAACATAGAGTTGTTCATTATATGTTCATCTTTACCTTTGGATAGATATAAATTTTACAAAGCTCTTGGAGAACCTTTGTATCTACAATTAGTAAAAAATATTGGAATTGTATGTTGAAAGGATTTATAAGGGTCACGATTTTATTTAATTGTATCATGATTTTAACGACTGTGTGTTAAGATTTTAATCGTACCATGCGCAAAGATATCTTATTCCTTATATTTCTTATTAATTGAAGAATATGTTATAAAGCTTGAATCATTTTATGTGTCATACAGTTTTAAAAGAACTTGAGAGAGAAAATTTCGTTTTGACTTTTAACTTATTATTTTACGTAAGATCATCTTGATTGTTATCTTTGTCGTTCTTTTCTAAATAAGAGAAAAGCAAATATGCGGATAAAAGCTTATATGTGAAGTATTTTGCCGGTGCAGTTACATGAAATTCAGAATGTATCATTTATTATGTATTCCTTTCATCTCGTAATGGATGTTACTCACGAAGTATACGTGATTCATAATCCTTGACTCAATGAGAACAAATCGTGACGTTCTTTTGCACGTAGAATGCGTGACGGAATCGGCACGCATCACGGAGTGCCTCGGAAGTCACGCGTTTTCCTGTGAACCGCAGAATGAGACTAAACTATAAATAAACGTATTGTAATATATCGAGGCGTTATTATAATAGTTTAAAGTGATTATGTTTTTAACAAAGTGTCAGTTATGCCAAACCGACAAATGACAAGTGTCCAAAACCACAAAAACCGATTGCTCTCAAGCGAATTTTTAATATAGTTTTTATCTTTAAAACTTTAATTACTTTATCGGCTTTAGTACCATTAAGTAATAAAGTAGTATTAAATGTATGACCGCACTTACATAT
Organism: Temnothorax nylanderi; assembly: GCF_030848795.1. Lineage (NCBI taxonomy): Eukaryota > Metazoa > Arthropoda > Insecta > Hymenoptera > Formicidae > Temnothorax > Temnothorax nylanderi. The sequence goes on from NW_027249082.1 coordinate 1,107,102, forward strand.
TAAATTATATAGTTGTGTGAACGTGTTTATATATATATATATATATATATACACACAAGAGAGAGATACCGTGTTTTGTATATCTGTGTTGCATGCATGACGCCATGCTGCGTAACATGCATACTTATAAATTTATTCACTCAACGCTGTAATCAGATTTCCATGACGCGTTCCATAGGAATTCGATGAATCTACAATGGCATCCAGTATCCAATACAAGGATTATTATTTAAGAGTATCTACCGTATCTACGAGAAGTAAACTTTTGCATTGATGAATCGGGTACGTTTAAAAAATAAAGAGAATGTATTGAAGAACGATGTTCTTGTAAGATCTCGATCGTTATTGTAATATTTTTTAATATTACAATATAAAAAGTATTATCGCGGAAAAGAACTAATTCTCGTATTAATTAAGAGTTAGCATGTGGAACTCATGGCTTATAGTAAAAGGAAAACATCGAAAAGCCGTCTGAAAATGTTTTATTAAGATTACATATGGCAAGCGAGGCTTCCGTTTCCAATTCCTCAAATTAAAATTCGTCTCAACACTTTTTCGGTAAAAAGTGCCCTTTTCCTAGCACATCTGCACCTGTCTTACTCTCTAAATTTATCTACTAAAAATTTGTCTAGGTTTATCACCTTTACCACTTTGAGAGATCTCTCGTTATTCAGACTCCTTGTGCGAAAATCGTTCCCTTACACGTTTTCCGCGCTATACAATTATAGTACAGCGAAGAACGCACGAGCTGAGAATGCTGTAATCATCCGTAATTATGAATGATGAAAACCCGATAATGAATTTCTCACATTTTTGCAGAATATGATACATCGTCTTAACAGTAAAATGTATATTTTCAACATACCGTATAAGGATTTATAAAAGAAAAATTTAACATACAGTACTGAAAAGCCTTCGTCAAATACATCAGAACAGATCTTGATTGACGATTCCGGGTTGTGCGTAGCAAAGGAATCATCTTACACACATTTTCGAATCGTACACGTACGATCCTATCTTACTTATCGTCTATCTTTCGACTATACAAGGTGTTCTGCGATATACAATCTTGGATTTCAACATCGACGGACTTGAAATAGATTTTCCCGTAACGAAAATGTCGAGGAAAGTCATATAAAGCGACTATCTAATCCTCAAATCTCAATTGTATATGTATATTTGTAAGCAAGTTCTTCTCAGTTATTCTATTAGTTCTTTTTAGTTGTCTTTATCGTTTTTCTGAAGCAATCAAAATATGAATAAATAAATTCAACCTCTTTTCAACTAAAAAAAAATAGCAAAGATTAATTAAAATTGAATGTTATTTGCAAAATATCAAGACAATTCTCTTAAACAGAATATTACATATTTATTCATATTTTTTTTTGATAATTATTATTAAAATTAATTTATCTAGTTAATGGCACAATACCGGTGAAAACTGCAAACTTAAAACAGAAGAAATACTACTAATTTCCCAATTTTAGATTCGGAAAAACTTTCTGGACCAAGCTTCGTGCAGAAAAATTTCATTCTGCATTTTTAATTTTTTTTTTTTTAAATAAAATTATCTGACTGTATCGCTAATAACCACCTTGTACAATCAAAGCCGTTTATTATTAACGGTTCTACACAGTGCGTATCGCGACATTCTAGATCCCCATAAATGATAATAAAGAGAAATTGTGTGCAAGAACAATACGAATATAATATACAATAAAATTAATTAATTTTGCTATATAATCGGGATTTTACTAAATGTTATTAACATTAAATGCGTAGACGTTAATTATGTTCACGGGTAACTGTGATCTGTTTATATGGGAGTAAAAATAAGAAAGAAAAGGAAGAATTCGAGAAACGCATGTTATGCTAATCGTGTGACGTTCTTGATATGTTTTATGTATCTAACTATTAAACATTTTTGCAGGCGCAATTAATACAATGTATTTGCAATACCGGTAATTAAAATATCTCTAACGACAATGCCACTCGCAATAATATATAATGAAGTTATCAATAATAGATGTATACAGAGAAAGAGATTTGAGCGATAGTAATAGTAGATTAAGAGAGTGACTTAATAATAGTATCATGATCGCAATAGTAGAAGTAGCGGCAATAGCAATGACAATAGTAATGCTCTTTCCAGCCAACAATAATAATAATCATATATGTTCTGATATTCGTACGATAAAAAATATAACAAACATGCATTTAACATAAATTTCTATATAAAAACGAACTGCAAAAGAGTATACAAATCTGCGGCCAAGACGCGACGTAAAATTACTACACATTTTCTCCGATGGGCTCAATACACAAGTGCATATATTAATCACTTAATTATAAATGCGCGCGTTCACGCGGCAATTATTTAACTTCGGTACATGTCATGGAAAATCAAACTATCCCTACATTGTACAGTAAAACGTCGATTATCCGAGATTATAAATTAACACGAGAATTATGAGTAACGATTATTCCAATAGAAAAAACATTAAATATAGATATACATATTAAATACAAAGTATAATAAAGATAACAAAAAAGAATCCTAGCGAAGAATCTTATAATAAAAGATAATATCCGTGAAGTAGTTTAATATAAACTTAAAAATATATGTATAATATTCCTTAAAAACATAAATTCTCTCTCTAATAACAAGATTGTATATAATTCCGTCGATAAATATAACATTGCTTTAAACCCTCCAGTACTGTCATACAGTCTCAAGCTTGATGTAAACTACAACAAATATCTCTGTAATTAAAATATATTACGATCTAGCGCCAAATGCGATTACGATCTGATGCAAAATTAATGCGATCGTGTTGATAAGCGAGCGTGGATAATAAATTTTACGACGGGGCATGGTGCACGAGTACTGCAGGATTCAAAAATCGAAATAAATGTATGTACAAAACGTTCCAGTTCTTCACTGCATTTTCTTTTATCTACGGATTCTTTAACCAGTCGTCCAGGTCAGAGAATTTTGCGATCGAGAGGAAATGCGTGAAACCTGAAAAATTATTTTCTCTCTATATATATATATTATGTGCTAGCATCGAAACGCAGTAGTTGTGAGAGGCGGAGGATGCGTACTTTAATATTAGATAATGCGTTCAGGGAAGCAGTATTATATTTGTCATACCGATACCGAATATCTTAATCTTTTGTTGGAAGAATATTATTTTTCTTTCTTGTGCTTTCTTTCATCCAGATGGATTATTTCGCAGGAACGCTCTTATGAAAACATCTCTCTCACAAACACGCACTTGAGACAGTCGTCGTTCTACTGTATTTTATACATAAGACTGGTGCTCGCATACGACAAATTCAACAATAATTGTATGCATCTTTTACAGAGTGGGACACCTAACTTTACCATCTGAAATATCTTTCACCCAACATGGACAGAAAAAGCTATACATAAAATGTTTCATAAAAAGATTGTACCAGCAAACGTTAGCATATTGTGGAAAATCGATTAATTTTTTGCACACAAGATGTAATTCATCCGAATTTGATGAAGAGGAAAAGTGCAAAATAAATATTTAATCCAGAGCAAAGACATATAAAAAACGTAGATAGAAAAATATCAAGATGAAAATTATCACAGACACATGCTGTTTCATGTACCAATGTGGTAAATATGATGCGCACATCGTCAGACACATGAGTAGCATTTTGCACAATAAAATTCGAAGGTGGTCTTACACATATTGTGAAGCAATGATTCTTAAAGGACATTCCAGAGAAGACATTATTATGTTCACTTAGTTAATCTACGCTATGCAAACATTTTCTAAAAATTGCGAAAATTTCGTATTTGTCTTTGTCGTCTTACATCTAAAATTGTTCTAAAATTGAATATGTAGTAGAAAAGTAAAAAAGTAACACAAACGTACTATCATATCATTATAAAACATTAAATTTAATCTAAAGTAGAGATTAGAAAAAGTAATTACATAGATGAAAGAAATATAAAAAGGGTATTAATATGACATTTCTTTCCTTTGTTCCTATATATAAATTGCTTGAAATTGATTTCTCTTATTGTCCATATTTCTTTTCTATATATACAAGCACTTTATTTGTCTGCTATAGTTCATATAAGTTTATTGGAGCTTTGTAACGTCTTAAATAAATGTAATCAGTTATGCGGAAGTGTAAATATATCTGACGCTTGCTTCTGAATTAGCGACACGTCTAAAGAATTACGAAAGCGATAAGAGCAGTTTTGCAGAGCAGGGAACCGTCAACTTCTCGTAAGTCGTTCACGAAGTACTTTTGGAGATTCAATATAAACTTTCTTCACATGCTCGACCATTTTAATATAAGTTTGACTGTATATTTTTAGACACCCTGTATGATCCATAGAGAGACTAAACATTTCAACACTCGGACAGATTTAAACAATTTAGACATCGTTCAATACAATAGAAAGCTTTGAGCTCTTGTACTTATCCGAAGCTTGAAAAACATCACGGAAAACTTCCTATTGTAGTATAAAGTATTTAAATTATTTAAATGTGTCCTAGTGTTTTCAAATATCTCCCTTATTTACCCGTATCTATAAGTATCTGGTCGACATGTGACGTGGTTTGAGTTCATATTCCTTAAATCACTAGACTCCCATTCAGTTTTCTATTAAGTCACTTGTGAATTCGTCGAGAAACAGCTCATCATTAATAGTATTCACATTTTGCTAAATATGTATACAATTCTCTTTCAATTCTCAATTTCTGAGAATTACAAATAAGAACACGATTATAAATGTACTACAGTATAACCGAATTATGACCGTAGTAATAACCATTATTACTATATCTACAGTAAAAGTCTACATAGTAATAACTGAACAGTTATTGCTATGTTCCAGAATGAGAGTCTAATAACCGTTGTGAGGAAAGTTATTACCACGTCTCGCAGACTGCGGATAATGCAACAAACTTTCTACATGTGATGCAATGTTTAGGAAAATAATATCGAGATGAGCATTAAGTCGGTTTCTTGAAATTCTCCAGAACTTTTGTTTAAAAGAAAAGCGCGGGAAACTTCTGTTAACTCTGGTAAGAAAACCAATCAATTTTTAGAAACAGAATCAAGTGCAAACTCAACTGGATTCGTAGTTTCTAAAATCATATATACTCCGTGTAGAAGGAATAAAAGCAGATGGTAAAGTCAGTGTCCTATTCCGTATAACAATAGCACGATTATGGCACAAAACTTATCCTTAAAAAAAAAAAGAAAGCTTTAAACAGGTCAGGTCGATGCAATTTAAATACATGTTCAGGGAGCAATCTCTTCTGTAGTGTACTATTTTCGAGACAATTATCTCAGTATTCTATAATTTTTCTGCTCAATTTTTTTCTTTGTGTTCTCAGAACTTCTCTCTCTCTCTTTGTTATTAATCTATATCGTCCATTCGTACATCGCGCTTACAGTAAATACAAAAGACCTAAGAGAGGCACTCTTAGGTTTCCCCTATGGTGCAAACTTAGGTTTGCAATGTATTTGTGATTTCTCGATGTACCGTTACCAAATCCTGTATGTAGCCAGCTAATCTGGCGTTTAACGTATCCAAATTTTGTTTTTGAACTTTATTTGCACTCAACGCAAGTTCTAATTGTTCATGAACTACATTCAACATCTCGCGGAGTTCCGCATTCTCCTTTTGTAGAGCCTTGCAAAACAAAAAAAAGAAATATTTCGTTATTAATATAATTAAAGAAATATTCGTTAATCAAATATGACTTGATGAAACGTCAACGTCAACGCGAACACCGATCATCAGGCTTCAGCAAGCTCCGTGTACATACCATAAAATCCTTATTCTTGGTGGCCATAGTGAGAGCTTTGATTTCATCGTTTCGCGTTCTCAGCTCGCTTTCCAATGCTTCGACTCTCAATCTCAATGCCTCGCTATTTCCCTCCGCGATCTTACCAGCTTCCAAGTCGGCGTATTTAAGCTTTATTTTGGCATTTTCCTCTTTGTACAATTGCAGCTGCCTCTTCCATTCGTCAACATTAGCCGTGGACTCCTGTAACGCGCTCGTTAATCTGGCATTGTTAGTTTTAAGGGTAGTCAATTCAACCTGTAATAACACGTTACAGTATTTTATTACCTATAACATTATTTATATGACTGTAAAAGTAGGATACATTCTTCCGGAATTCGTACCTCCCATTTCTTGGCGTTAGCCGAACTTTGAGCTAGAGCAAGTTTCAGCCTGTCGTTTTCATACTTGAGCTGCACCTCAGCCGATTGTCCTTGCGTTGAGCTCAATTGCCCCGATTTCCCTTGATGTTGCGGACTTTCTGTACTCTGAGAAACACTCTGTGATCTTGAATGGACTGCGTTTTTCAATTCGTCGTCCACTTTATTCTGAAAACTACCAGGTAAAGGACTGCTGCTTACCGAAGATACACTGTTCTGAGCGGAAATCATATTGGCATTCGGGTTCTGGTTGTTCGACGACACGTTGGAGTTAATCATCGACGAGTTGGGCGGATCTATGAGATCCTGCTCCGACGACGGCATACCCGATCGGGACGTAATCGGGCTGACGTTCGCGCTCGTGGCCGGCGTGACCGAAGAGCTGTTGGACTGCAGCTTGGCGCTGGCAAGCTTCGTGGCTTCCTTCACCTCGTGAAACTTCTCGATGAACTGTCAACGAAGAACATCTCCTCTGAGTGGGTGATACACGAGGATTTGCAGATTATCGTATATAAGGGACTGCGACACAAACCTTTCCCAATTCGGCCTCGGACGCGAAACCCAAGCCGTACACGGTGTTCGCCCTGACGTCCGACCACTGGCCGAATTTCTGCGACGTCTTGGTGAAAGTCATGTTCGGGGTAATTGTGCTATTGATGACAGGCTGAAGAAAAGGAGGAAACAAGTGATTTTAGACGTTCGTTTCCGTTTCTACTCTCTAGACAAGAGCGTCGCTCTCAAATTACCTTTGTTCCTTCGATCGAGATTATTCTGTATAAGCTCCTGGTGGAATCGTAAAAGAACGACACCGATATTGCTGCCGACGACGCCGGTACCCAAGACCGCTTGGTCTTGGGATCGATGTGAAACACGTGCGCTTTGCACATGAAAATTGGTTGTTCACTGTAATCAATTATGAATAATGTCAAGGGAGTGCGTATCCATGGTCTTTCATACATATGACACAAAGCATCTATTTTTAACCGACCCAGTTAACGCGAGTGCATATTTACAGATGTACGGCGCGGAATTGTTGCAAACTTGTGACGCGGAAGGAAACGTGTAAAACAGGACTCGCGACGAAAGAGAGAGACATTATATCTATCAATAAAAGGACATTCAACGTTATCTAACATTTCAAATATTAACAAAGTAAAATAGAAAAGCGACGTTTTATCAAACAATACATCACTTTGTTGAGAAAACTCTTATCGCTTTTGATTTTCAAGAAACAGATTCTCTTAAACGAAATACAGGACAATAATTTTAATAAACGCCGAGTGACTTCAGATAAAAAAACGTCGGCGCGGGCGGGAGGAAAAAAAAGGGTTAACGCGTCACAATTGCCGTCATAAATAATCCCGCGTAGGACAATATTCTATCGCGGGTATTTAAAAAGAATTCTCAGCTTCCGAGAGCGCGGCTCGAAATCTTTGTTCGAACCGGACGGATCGACCCCCTTCCTCCGGCGGGCGAGAAGAACGGAAAGTTCTCAGCCCCCGCAGTTTCTCGCGGAAGAAGGGAAAGGGTTGACATTACATATCCGGCTCTGCTCTCGATACATTATTATACCATTTACATTTACCCGGATACGCGCCGCATCAGTGTCAATCGGGCCGGCGGTCAGGCACGCGGGGGGAGAGACGGAATATACGCAGCGTAGGGAGACGCGGCGCTGCGTCGCGACGCGGGGGGACAGAGACTCGTCGTCGTCTTCTTCCGCATCTTCGGAGCTCGGAGCGGCGGCGGGCCCGGCAGGACAGAGGCAGCGGTGCGCGGCGCGTGCACGCGCGACCGGGGATGCCGGCGACAGGCGCGGCGCGCACACACACGCACACGCATACAGATGCACACGCCACACACCCTCCGGAGGGCGGAGGGAGAGGATTAATTCCGTCGTAACCGCGCCGCGCGGCGGGTACACGCGGCCGCCTTCGCACACCCTTAAAAGGATCGGCGGGTGTCGGCGAGAGACGGGCGGAGGAGAGGAAGGAAGGCGACTGGGGGCGACTGGCTCTTGGGCCGCCCCCGCGGGGGGCCGGGACTTCGACTTACCCCATTGTCTCCTTGCCCGATGTCATATAAGAGGCTGGTGGCGGGCCGTGCAGTGTCGCGCGCCCTCGTGAAATCGTGCCGTGCCGCCCGCGCGTTCAACCGTGCGGCGCGGATGCGAGAGCGCGAGCGTGCGTGCGAGCTGGTGCGAGCGAGCGAGCGCGCGCCGGCTATTTTCGGGCCCGGGCGAAAGGCGAGGAACTACTCCGGGAGTGGACGACGGTCGCGTACCGCGCGTGCGAGGGCTGGGATCCGTGCGAGTTGACAGCCGCCATCGGCCAAAGCTCCCCTCCCCCCGCCCGTGGCGCCCGTCTCCCTCCCGCACGCCCCGGCGCCCGGCGCCCAATCGCGCTCCCCAGCTCCCCTCGCTCTCTACCGCGGCGTGCGGCGGCGGCGGCGACGGTGGCGGTCACGCGACGACATGAACGTAGCCGAGTCGCGCCGCGCCGCGCGGTGTCCACCTGGGTTTTCTCGATCGATTTTCCGGCGTAGGGCAGACACGCCGTTCGCCGTCAACCTCGCCCGCGGCACCGTCGGATATCCGGGATATCCCACCGGAATATTCCACTGAGCGGCGACTTCCCGCGAAATGCCGCCGCGCATCCTCAAGCCCCGAACGCAACGACGCGATAAGCGCGCGATTTGAATGGCGGAGCGATCGAAAGAAAAAACTGTATAGGGAAGTCGGAGCCCCTCGCGCGCCGAAGTTTGCCGTTCGACGCCTTCGGTTGGCAGCGAGGCCGTCGGCGTTCGATTTTCGCTTCCCGACTCCCGACTCCCGAGAGCGATTCCGGGCGGACTTCAATTAATTTAGCCGGCAATTAACTCGACGACATCAACTATCTCGTAAAACGAACAGAATTGTTAATTAATGTTTCGTCGCTTGATATATGGAAAAAAGAGAATTAAATGAGGGAGGACGAATAATATAATTAGAGCAGTTTGCCGCGAGCAGTTCCGCCATTTGAATTAGTCGCTAATTAAGTCGGAGTTGTGGTCGGAATCGTGTTAATTTTGTTCCTGACGCGACACTGCTGGAAAGGTAGTTATTCCTTTATTTAATATCCTTTTTATTTGGTTTATGCCATTGATTTATAATTATTTTGATTGTTACTGTTTTCAAAGATGTACATGGCGTGTTCTTTTCCCAATGCTTTTCAAGCAGATTTTATATATTTTTTTTTGAAGTTTGTAAATGCACCATCAATGTGCATTCACTCTGCGCTGAGCGAATTTTACAGAAATGAATAGTAACAGAATAAATAAAAGTAATAAATAAATAAATTCGGTTTATTAAATCATATTTAGGTTTAAATATGATTTAATTGCAGTTAATACATTTCAATTCAAGAATCACATTATTTTAATATGATTCATTAATATGAATCATATTATTTTAATATAATTCCCGAATTGTGAAATATATTAACTGCAATTAAATCATAATTAAAACTAGGCATGTTAAATTATCGTAAAATAAAATTATAATTATGATAAAAATCCAATCCTTTTAAAAATATACGATGTGTGCATGGATGTGTGTTTCTAATTAATATGAAAACATCATATCTTTAATATAACATCTTTCGTTTATAACAATATATGAGTAATAATTGTACGTTAGGGAAAATAAGAGAATTAAGTTATTAACTTAGCGAACGAGGATCAAAAATGCAAATATATCTCGCTCACATACTCGGGAAATTTCATAATAACCCTTCGCACTTTTAATATACCTACATAATTTATGCAGACGATTGATATTGATTTGATTGGTCACCATTGTATATCAAGTCAGATATCTTTATGATAACACAACAGATAATGCAAAACAATGTTGTATTTTATATAACGTAAATCTCATCATGACGGGGAGATCATACAAGTAATTCAATCTACGAAAGTTGAACAAGAGCGTATGGCTTAAAATCATACGCCATGGTTTTTCAATTGAATGTTAATTATCATAGACGGTTTCTCGGTGTTATTCAGGCTCTGTCGAAAGAGTTGAGCGTGCTGCCAAGCTTCCCGGCCTCGTCCGCCGGACAACGTTACGATTACGTTCAGTCGCACCGCCCCACTCACTTCTTCCGTGCGGAAGCTGTCGCAGCTGGGAACGGCTACGACGACCGCTCTGCCGTCGTCGAAGGTAGCCTCGATCTCCCAGGACACCTTGGCTCCTTGAAACACCTCCGACGTGGCACTCAGAGCGAACGTCTCTAGACGCGATTCGGAATTCGCGATTTCGAAGGTCCACTTAACACGTCCGCGTTCCGCCTGTGGCGACCGCGCCAAGTAAACCATCTTCCAGTCGTTCTCTACTTTACGGAAGATCCCACCCTCCGTGGCGTTCATCCCTTCCAGCCATCCAGATTTTCGTTCCAGAACAGCGTTGTCGCGTGCAACGTGGTATAGATCTTCAACGACGTTGTACCGCAGCTCGAACGTTTGCCCGTATTTGGAAATGTCCCATACGTAACTCTTTCCCTCGGCCTAATAAAAAGAATTCAACGATTGAATGACGGAAGCTATTGTTAGAAACTATTTTTTAAAACGCAAGACCGATAAAAACATGTGATTCTATTTATTACATATATTTATTTCGTATATGTACATTTTATTTCGAGAAGAATATAAATCGAAAGATCTTCTAAGTACTTTATGCTGTTATATTGCAAAATTTAACTTGCTGGTTCCGAAGTTTTAGATATATTCGTACCTGCGTGACTTCGCCTCGTGCCAGTCTCCACATAAGAGAACCCGAGGTTCGTCCCTCGTAGGCTTCTTCGTCAGAATCCTTATTCTGCGAATTTGGAATGTACAGCATATCGGCAAGCTCCAGCAGTTTCCGCTTGACGACGTACTCTCTACGCGCACGGTTGTAACCGGCGGAGTTTTGCCGCTGATGGGTCAACGATTGGAGCAAATGTGTTAAACTCTGTTCGGAGCAGGCTCTTCGCCTCTTCATAACGGCTTGCTGGTCTCGCGTATAACGCCACGTGACATCCTGCACCTCATCCTTGGAATAGGCTATTATGTATGTCAACTTCTTTTGCCATCCCCTTTCATACATCAACGGCTTGTCTATGACGTTTTCGCACGGGTCTACGTGGACCCATCTCTTGTTCGACGCCGACCATATCTGAGAGCGAAGAAACGAATTACGTCTACGAGATTACGATTACAGGATACACCTCGAATAAGCCAATAAACCGAGTAACTCGACGTACCTCCGTCCAGACGTGATCCGTCTCATCGCATATAAATCGCGCGTCGTAGCCTAAGGACCGGCATAGAAGGGTGAAGACATTCGCCCATTCCCCGCAGCGACCGCGTCTCAGGGTCAGCAGTGGCTCTGGATGCGTATAACGAGGAAATTCGACAACTATATTGCACTTTTGACATCTAAGATTGAATTAATGTCACAATGATATTTGCACAGACGCTCGCGATACGAATGTGGTTTTGTCGGAGAAATTTTACCTATGCAATTCTATCCTTGAGCAATGAGGATCTGTAGATTGTATCACATTTTCGTATGTACATTCGGTGGAGCACGTCGGGCATGTCGGGCTGTTGACCCATTCAAAAAATTCGTGCTTAAACCAGCGCAGAAGCTCGATCAGGAATAAATCCTTAGCAATCAATTCTGCCTCGAATTGCGAAGAGGTAGCTTCAGCTGTATTATCTGACTTAAAAGATCTGCAAACGTCAGATAAAAAAGTAAGCGTACAAAGATAAGTTTTATCATGGAGAAGATCAAGAACGCAGATTGCATTACTTTTGTAAATCCCTTATCTTCGTCATCGTTGCGATTTCTAATTGTACAATGGGTACGACTTGTTTGGCCTTTCTTTGCAGATTTGAATCCTCGTAGTACATAACACTACGAAAATGTCCAACGATTCCATCGAAGAACGCCTTCTGCGCCGTAGACGTCTTGTCAATGTCGTCGGTTATAGGACTGCTCCCTGTCGCGGTGCACAGCAGTCTTGATAGACTCTGGAGCTTCAAGAGGGACGCGTTTCGCGGTAAGAATATGCGTTCTCCATCCTGTGGATTTAATACATTGACAGCTTAGGTTTGACAAATATCCATAGCATTTAAATTTAAATGGCAAACGTGTACAATCATTAATTTATGATATTTCTGTCTCAGCAATAATCGGAGCCAAGCGGAGAGAAAGCGGGAGAACCTTGAGATCGAGTACAGACCTCCACGTAGCCGACGTCGAACAGGCACTCCATGGCCCCGATGGCCGGCAGAAGTTTCTCAACAACGATCTCGTCGTCGAGACGCAGCTCACGGGACCTGTAATTGCTCGGCGACCTCAGGACATTCCGGCAGATACTCAGCAGTGCTCGCCGAGCTTCGTCACGCACATCCTCCGCATTCTCCTCCAGAGACTTCACGCAACGCTCCAGGCTCTTGTCCATGTCGACGTGGATCGCACGTTCGATGGTTCGAACAGCCGGCGATCATCTGTTCGCGATCGCCGTCGAACGCCCGCCTGTCATCATTTTTGCTGACTCCTCGCGCGTCGCTGGTAGCTAGGGATACAAGATGAGCTTACGGCTGTCAGTCCGCGCGAACCAGCTGCATCAGAAACGAGACAGACGCAGGCGCGTGGATTCGGAGGAGGAAGGCACGAGAGGTACACCGACAGGTTTTACCGACGGCAAACGAACCACGAGCTTTGCCACGAGCCTGCGATGGATGAGGACGGATCTAGACGGCGTCTCGTGGAGGACATTTGTTCTCTCATCTGTTGCTCCATTAAATGCTTCATTAAAAATACTCGTTCGGACACGGCGAAAAGGAGGATAACGGTGTCCGCCCACCGTGGGCTGCTGGTCAGCTGGTGTGGGCCCGAACGAGGACGCGGATCACTTGAAAATCGGATGGGGATACGCAACAAAGAGAAGCCAACGTGTGCGCTCGGAGTTTCAGCTTGTTTCGGACAGTACTGACAGTAGATGTAGACAACCACATAATATTCTTTCGCGATGTATTCTCGCTGTTCGCTAAACGCTCGATGATTTAAAATCAAAATTTATCATACATATAATATGTATGTATATGTAATATGTATATATTAATAATGTATGATATTTTGTAATTTTTAAAGATATAATGAAATGTGCATTACTGATACAAAATGATTGTTTTCTAAATATCCCTCCACACTCCTATTTCCATAATCATCATAATCCACGAAATAAACGGAAATTGTAAGAACTGCAATTCATAAAATTCATAAAAATTTTGTCAACATAAAACATTTTTCAATTCTTGAGTTTATCAACAAAGAATTTTTCAATTTTTGTGTTTATAAACATAAAGAATTTTTCAAATCTTGAATTTATATTTTAATTTTTTAAGACTTAGAGCTCGACAATATAATTTCGGAGTTATATCCATTAGTTGTAAGAGTTTCGAAAGTTACTTTTAGATACTTAATCCAAACAAATTAAAGCAATGTACAAAATATTGAACGATGTAAAAATATTTTAATAGTTGGAAAACGTTTCTTCTTACAAAAGTTTATATGTAATGCTGTACTTATGGCTATACGCAATGTTTGATTTTTTTAAATTGAAAGATACAAAAATAATCTTATTCTAATTTATATAATATAATGCTATACTTATGGCTATACGCAATGTTAGTTTTTTTTTTAATTGAAAGATACAAAAATAATCTCATTCTAATTTTTACATGGAGCTTATAGAATATCGATCATGCAATAAACAATACCTTCCGCATTATGACGCGAGAGAAAGAGAGAGAGGACATCACGTGGATGTCCTCATCTACTGTTCGAAGCTTGCCGAAGCTACGAGCGCACACGTTACACACACACGTGCCTTCTCTTCGTGTGCGTATTCCCACCACGTGAGCCGTGTTTTTAAATGTCCACATTCTGGCACCATTGATGTCGACTGGTGTGGGCTGACTTTTCTGTGCGTGTCTCGCCGTCGGAGCGCCGTCGGTTCGTATATGGTCACTCGCGTGAATCGGCGCGCAATCACGCGACTTTCGAGGGCTGAATCCGCGAGATGCGCTCTTCCGATTGATTCGGAAGTGTTCCTTTGCCTTCCCCTTGCAAGAAATAACATCGTCGTTACGTACGCACGCACGCGGTGCGTAAACGAGGTTGCCGCGTTGGTATTAGTGTCAGGAACATGGCTATATTTAGCGTATGACGGCTGGCCGTTTCGGAGCAGGAACGACTTGATATAGCTCGCTCGCGGCGTCGCGTCACCTGTGTGTTTACGGCTCTTCAGTTCATGATAACAGCGCGAAAATGGAGGATATATTTCAGTGGTGTCGCGAGGGAAACGCTATGCAGGTCCGTGTCTGGTTGGACGACACGGAGCACGATCTCAATCAGGGGTAACTACTCCGAGAACTCCTTTTTTGGACAGGACTCGCTGTGTCGGATGTTGCGGTTTCTCTGGCTCTATAATTAGGCTGGCTGGACGATTTGAATGATTCTGTAAAGAGTATTCTTCATGAGAAACGTCTTCTGAGTATTCCAGGAAGCACAAATGGATTAAAAATTTGTCTAGAATTCGATCATCAAACTAACTGAATAAATATGATTATAATGGAATGTAGCGTTTTATCTGTGACTTTAGATCTTGTTCCTTGAATAAAACGAAAACTGTTCAAAATATTTAAAAAACTACTTACGTTTGACTGCAATTGCCTGATACAATAATTTGGACTTTAATGTCGTCCCCTGGCAAAATGTTTCATTATTAAACGTGTCGTTCTGTGTGCAGAGATGATCATGGATTCAGTCCGCTTCACTGGTGCTGTAAAGAAGGCCACATAAAGTTAGCAGAGTTGCTAGTTAGCAGAGGGGCACGCGTTAACGCCACCAACAGAGGGGACGATACCCCGTTGCATCTGGCCTCGGCGCACGGACACAAGGAGATAGTGCAGTTGGTAATGAAAAAGGAATTTAATAACGCTGTTCTGGATTATACCTGGTGTAAAGCAGATAACGTACAACTTGACTTGCAGTTGCTGAGAAACCGTGCCGACGTAAACGTCACGAACGAACATGGGAACACCGCTTTGCACTACGCCTGTTTCTGGGGAGATCAGGCGGTTGCGGAAGAATTGGTCGCAGCCGGTGCTCTCGTGTCCATCGCGAACAAGGACGGTGACACTCCCCTCGATAAGGCCAGAGGTGTTGTGGCCAAGAGATTGCACGGTACGCGCAGATTTGCGCATTCTGAATTAATTCTTCCATTTCCGTCGCACTCGCACGCCGAATATATATTTCTCGTTTCGTTAGATTTGGCAGTGGAATATGGACAAGACTTGAAGAAGATACAGTTCAAGGATCAGAGCTGGTTAGGACTGAAGACCAGGAGTCGTAAGTATTTCTTAAATCCTTAAAAAAAAGGGTCGTACAATCGTATCGGTGTACGTTGCATTTTCCTTGTGTTATTTTCCAGGAGATGCGACTCTCTCGAGGCACAAAGGGATCAGTATGGCGGACCTGGCCCTCCATATGCACCTCGCGAGCACGCCGAGCGGCGAAACCTGGAGAGGCCGATGGCAGAACAACGATATCGTCGCCAAGATACTAAACATCCGCGAGTGTACCGCGCGCATTTCCAGGGATTTCAACGAGGAGTTCCCGAAGCTGAGAATCTTCTCGCACCCGAACGTTCTGCCGGTCCTCGGTTGCGTGAATCAGCCGCCGCAGTTGGCGACCGTCTCCCAGTATATGACGCGCGGCAGCTTGCACCGGCTCCTGCACGGCGGGACGGGTGTCGTCGTGGACACGGCGCGTGCCCTCCGATTGGCCCTCGACGTCGCCAGAGCTATGGCCTTCCTTCACGGTTTGGATCGGCAGAATAGATGCAGATTCCACCTCAACAGCAAGCATATAATGGTGAGTTCTGGACAGTCGGTAATTGTACAAGTACTTGGATGTTTAAATATGCTGCAAATGTAGAATGCCGCGAATATGTCTATATGTTTATCTTAATGTGCAATCATGTTACGTTCAATTTCAGATCGACGACGATCTAACAGCCCGTGTGAACATGGCGGACGCGAAGTTCTCTTTCCAAGAAGTCGGGCGAATTTATGAGCCGGCATGGATGTCGCCGGAGGCTCTGAGCAAGCGTCCAGCGGACATCAATCACGAGGCTAGCGATATGTGGAGCTTCGCCGTTCTCCTGTGGGAGTTGGCGACCAGAGAAGTACCGTTTGCGGATCTATCGCCTATGGAATGTGGCATGAAGGTGGGCGGGCAATACATAATCAATTACTTTAAAAAGAAATTGCGATACATCAAGTTTCCCTTACTTTTCCTCTGTAATTGACAAAAAATATCTTTTTACATAGCGATCTTCATTTGAGCATTGAATTAAGGGCTAATAATTTATTTCAGATTGCCCTGGAAGATTTACGCATAAGCATTCCGCCGGGCATTTCTCCGCATCTCGCAAAGCTCATTCGAATTTGCATGAACGAGGATCCTGGCAAGCGACCGTCCTTCGACATGGTTGTGCCGATCCTTGACAAGATGAAACGCTGAAATATACTCGACGTAAAGTAACACAGTCAGAAGAAACAACGGGGATACATCCAGAGATTTAATAGTGCCTAAAGAATCTCTATATTTATTACTGCCTGAAGAATTATTAACAAACGATAGAATATTTTTGTATGTACCGCTATATATTCCGCAAGTGGATGAATACTGCCTTTAAAAACCTTTAGAAACTAGCTGCCTTTAAAAACCAGTTCTGAACGGACTAATTTTTATCTATTTATATTTAATGTATTCATAAAACGAATTTTTAAATGCGTAGCTCGAATTTTGTCCATTTGGCGATATCTAACGTGAAATCGCCGGGACTTTTAATATAAAAAGAATAGAGAAATAGTGCTATTTACACACACTAGAGAGCATATTTTTTATAAAATGTTGGTGACACATTTTCTGCCCGAGTGTCACTATAAGATTATACTGTGAATATTACATTAATTAAAATCAGGATGATTAATAAAACTAAATGTGTAGAACTGTAATATCGGACTCGTTTAGATTGGACGAGTATGTATTTTTCATATATTTAAATAATAATCATGCATGCAAAAACTTTCATATGTTACGAATAAATGTAGATATATGAACAGTTTTATCGACAAATATACATAAATATATTCGCTGTTACAAGATGCTTAATTCATTGCTTTTCCAGCAGTTATAAAAGAGATCACGCCTTTTCTAGCATGCAATTTAAGTCAAGCACTTTGAAATAATAGACAGCAAGTATTCTAAGTAACGTTTTGTGTCCAATTACTTGTCAACTATGTTTATTATTGATTTGCGTGCTCTTTCGAATTTATCAAGAAATTATATTCCAATAAACGTATGTATTTTATATAAACATATACACAGTGTGTATCAAGTCAGATCCATAGGCCAATCACGATTATTAATTAATATATTTTATATATCTTTTAAATTGTTGTATATCACCTAAATTAACGATAGAAGAAAGAACAGAGAACTTTCACTCATCAATATTTTTCATTTTTTTAAAACGAAGAAATAATTTAACAACCATAGTTCTATTGGATGCCTGGGATTTAAGCTAAAGGCATTGAACGTTGTGGCATCGTTTTCCCGCATAAGAACAATCTCTATTCTTTTTTCTTTCATTAGGTGTCATGGAAAAATAGTCTAAAAAAGATATAAATTAACAAAACATTGTCATAAAGCCTGTACGTGACTACTGGTGTATACACTCCGTATGTACATACATACACAAACAAACAAAAAATACATACACAACATGGACAGGCACACGGACTACACGTTTTTACACAACGTCCTTCATCCGTGTGATCCATGTGTCGCATTGCCGTGCCAGGCTTGGTCAGGCTTATCCGATAACCTAGAAATGAATGCGGCACGTAAGCTCGCCCGGTTCGCGGAAAGGGCGAGGTTTCTAAAAAAGTACTACTTCACCAGCCAGAATGGCATCCCCGGGTCGTTCTGCACGATGGTACAGCAGCCGCAGAGGACGCATGGTCTGGCGAAGCTCGGTGTGATCGGAGCGGTTACCGGCGCCGCGGTAGGCGCGGGTTATGCCTACTACAAGATCAGCGAGGCCCGGAAGAACGTCGGCCTGGAGGGAACGCAGTTGGAGACTACGTTGCTGAAGTACAAGCCGCCTGTCACTCCGTCCAGGAAGGTACGCCGGCGATCGCTCTCGTGAGAAAAATTGTATGTTACTCCGTTGGCATTAAAACGACGCTTATCCTGTTCCAGATTGCGTCTCCAGTGGATTCCACCGGTTTAAAACTCACGTTATTTCAGTATCAAACATGTCCTTTCTGCTGTAAGGTAGGTAAAAGAACTTTCAGGCAGTAGAATTCGTCCTTAAGTTCATCTTCTCCACTTCAATGCTTCTTCAACAGCAAGAAGTCAATAATTCTATCCATGTTCACCGAACAATACAGATACTTGATAAGCCAATCCGTTAAGTTAATCTGAAATCAATTGTATTAAGTTAATCTGAGATTTATTATACTCCAGGTTAGAGTATTCTTGGATTATTATGGGATATCTTACGATATTGTGGAGGTAGATCCAGTGCTGCGAAAGGAAATCGGATGGTCTTCGTACAAGAAAGTTCCAATTCTCTTGACCAAGGTGGAAGGGGGCTATCAGCCCTTGAATGACAGCACCATGATAGTGTCGCTTCTCGCCTCCTACTTACACGATACGTCTCACAAGATTGAGGAATTGGCTAACTATTACCCAACCGTAGCTATGCACGATGAAAATGGCAAATTTAAATACGAGATCATAAACAAGTATTTCCTCATGTTCAATAAGCAGCTCCCAAAGGACAGGTCGATGAACGAAATTACGTACGTGAGATTTGTTTAATATTCACGATTCGATAATTGATCACATTCTGATTCTTATAGCCATTTTACTACTTCTTTATGTTTAGCGAGGAACGTAATTGGAGGAAATGGGCAGACGAGGTATTCGTCCACACTCTTTCGCCGAACGTCTACAGAACCCTCGATGAATCCTACAGAACTTTCAATTGGTTCTCGGAAGTGAGTGAATCTATGAAAAATGAAGAAAAATACACACGGAAACAATAATGTAAATGGGATTAAAAATTATTTTCACTGTAGGTCGGCCAATGGAAGGAGTACTTCCCAACGTGGGAGCAAATGTTGATAGTGAACGTGGGTGCGACGGCAATGTGGTTAATAGGGAAGAGACTTAAGAAGAGGCACCGGCTAAAAGACGACGTGCGGCAATCGTTGTACGACGAGGCGAATTACTGGCTGCGTGCCATCAAGGCGCGCGGTACAACGTTCATGGGCGGCAGCAAGCCCGATCTGTCCGATCTCGCTGTCTACGGCGTTTTAAAAAGTATCGAAGGCTGCGACGCTTTCCAAGATTTGTTGACCCACACGAACATCGGCAATTGGTACAACGCTGTGAAGGAGCAAGTTGAGACACATTCTGGTAGCGTGAATTTGAGTAGATAATACATTGATTTCCATGTGTATAGAGTTATTTATTTACATAATAAATCGTACTTAAGCATTTTAAGAATAAAATGATATTATTTCCCCATCAGAGAAAATTCACATGTAGCGTATATATTCATAATAGCGGTATACTTAAACTGCGCAAGGCAGCTGACGAAACATAAGTCGGAAACCTTTGTTTTGGACCTCTTGCACCTCATCGCCGTTGGTAACGACGTAAAGTACGAACGGCTTCAAGTCCGCTAAAAAGTTCAGTGAAAAAATAGTACCTCTATAACATATAACGTAGCATTACGCGATTACCTACATGTCTTAGTTATAAATCCATTTCCGCAAAATCTATCTGTATTAACGGCAACGCCATTTTCACGCGGGTCGGGTATTATCACGAAATCGTTGGTGCAGCTATCTCCGGATTCTGCCACCAAGTCCGTACCTGTTGATAATACGTGATAATTAAACGCTGGGGCAAACAGCGAGATATTCTGCGATCGTGCGAAGCATATCCGATGCGAGAAATAATTTTTGTTAGATTTACGCAGAAAATTTTCAAGGAAAAAAATGACCTGCCTATTATGTCCGAACCAATCGTTCCCGTGTCTCCGGAAACGGAAAAGGAGAATATATCTGCTTGCGACCACTCGATACTGCAGTATCCCAGAGCCATCCTGACGCACACGCCGTAACGATGATTCACCATTTGTCGCGTTCCAATCTGAGGGGCTGAAACAAATCGTCGTTTAAACCGTTTATTCATGTTTTGTTCGCTGCGACGTTTGATGGCCGACGCATACCTCGGACATTTTCCGTTGTACCGAAGTTGAAGCTCATCACGGTGCCGGAGACAGTCTTGTAATATTGTAAGCATCCATTAGGAGCTAAAACAGAAGCGAAAGACAGTTTCGCAGGCATCTCAGTGATGAGGTAATGATGAAAACGTACCTCTGCACACAGAATCACATGCTATTTGTTGAATCCTTATATTCCAGCGTCGGTCGAACGCGTAATCCGCGTTGGTGTCGACGGATATCGTGATCGGCGTTGCTCCATTGAAGTCGACGTACACTGAAACAAGTCTAATTAATCTCGCTTTCCTGAAAAAATTTTCCAAATTGCCTTACCATGCTGATTGGTGTTCTCTCCGCATATTCGGGGCACCGTGGACGAGCCTCCCGACACCAGAAACACGTCTAAGTCGCAAAATCCAGTTGCATTGGGCTGGGCCCAGGTGGCCTCCAGAAAATCCAGTCGTAACTGCAAATGTGAGAGATGTTAAGACCGCAACTTATTGGAATTGACAACGTACGCGCGTTACCTGACATATGTTAGAATTACAGCGCTGCACCGTGATCGTGCATCGTTCTCCGCCGCGATAAGTGATGGGGTATCTCGGGCTTACGAAGTACGTGTTGTTCATGTTGGTGGTGGAGCCGCAAGACTTTTGAACTGTAACACGTATAAATTCTGTCATATTATTTGTATCATTCGCGAGGCACATCCATGTATTTTATAATTAATAAATTATTTTTTAAATTAAAATTGATACACTTTATATTATAATTTCTAATATTTCCTATTGCGCTACTCACACACGCAGCAAATGCCCAATCCGTTGGCGCACGACCCCGACGGGTTACCGCCGTAATTAATGCATTCTCGCCTCGTGAAGCACGTGCCATTAAGCTGATCGATGCTCGACAAGCACTCGGAGTTAGCGAAACGCACGACGCTGAACAGCGGGAAGACTGAGCGAAGATATCACATCGTTTAAAATGTATATGTCTGAATTGATACTCATTGGTCTTTAAATGACTTACACCTTCCCTGATGATTGGAATGGGAGTTAAACGATTTGATCTCCAAAGCATTATCTCTCGAGGATTGATCCAAATTAATAGTCTGAACGCTTATGACGGACAAGATAGTAACGCAGCCGGCTAATAGTACACTGATCATGTCTGGAGATGCGA
This sequence comes from Temnothorax nylanderi, assembly GCF_030848795.1. Lineage (NCBI taxonomy): Eukaryota > Metazoa > Arthropoda > Insecta > Hymenoptera > Formicidae > Temnothorax > Temnothorax nylanderi. The sequence goes on from NW_027249082.1 coordinate 1,128,909, forward strand.
CTGAGAGATTTCAAGAATTATACTCTGGCTCTCGGGGGATACCGGTAACGGAACATGTGTGCTCAAATGATCACCGCAATTAGCACGTAGCCGAACTCTCGGGTTTACTGTTCCTTTAACTGTACGACGCCCGTGAGGTACTCCTGCTTTATTTATTCAAACAATACAATCGTGATAGTAAAAAAATAACGCAATTGCAAAAAGTCTCGCATATAGAAAACAAGTCGTATGTATTATTGCCACAGTGCTGTACAAGATTCCTAAGTAGAAAGATTAAAAGATTTCTAAAACAGTTTTATTTCGCGCATATAATTAAAACATTTCTAAAACATTTTTAACAAGTCCAATATGTACGCCTGATCTATAACAATTTTTCAATTCCACATTATCTTAACCCACGGTCACGTTCGGCGTCCGACAGAACGGGCAATGCCCGTGTCGTAACAACGCTAGCTCGTAGTCGTCCGAATGAAACAACTGAAACATCACGGTCATGTAGAACAGGATTCCACAAGGCTTGATCTATTAAAATAGCGTTTGCTGGCAACTTACCTTTAAACAGCATTTGCACAAGCTGATCTGGAGATCAGGTAAAAGATTCCTAAAGTATCTAGTCTTAAAGGGCTTAGGCCATTTGATAATTATTACAGTGGACGGATCCATGCTCTTCAGTACTCCTCTTCCGACAGTCACTGTAGAATTGCTGGATTTTTCCTACAGAAGGCATATCGTTTCTTTTTATAAAATGAACGCTTCGTGCGATCGTAGATTTAACTATACCTCGTATCTCATTAAACGGGCGGTGAAGAGGTCAGCCTCGTTGGAAGTTACGGTAAACTGATCGCTAACTGCGAGATCGTCGGGGGAAGGTAATGGTTCCTCTATCAGTTTTTCCGCTTCGTCGTCCGTGATGTCATCCTCCAATTCGAATTCGACTAATGGCAGGATTTCTGTAAACAATACCGGAATTAATAATCAGCTGCTCTAGAAAAGTTTCACACAGGAATCTTAAGAAGCTCAAACTTCTACGGATTATAATCCGCTACTTACCGAACATAACGAAGGAATATTGAAATTTTAAACCGCATTGCGTGCAATTACTGCCGGATACATTATTCGTCGGCATTAACGGATTGAAAGTGGAACATTTGTAGCATAGAGGTAATAATTCTTCCGGATCGCGATACGGATAAGATCTGGCAACTAAAGTTGACGTCTCTACTTGCGCTAGGAGATTCACGGGAATCTTCATCGAACGTAACTGGTCCAACAATTGCATAACCAGCTTGTTGGCGCCTAATATTCGCGCTTGTTTCATTAAACTATACATTATCGTCATCTTCGAGATGCCTTCCAGTCGTATGCTTTGCGTCTTCATGAGTAAATACCTCGAAATGTTGAATAACGCCTCTGGCATCAGAGACGTAAAAGGTTCTTCCTAGAACACATCAACGTTATGAAGGACGAATACAACGGGTAACATGCTACATTGATATATTAATCGTACCAGATATTTGTATACTTCGTGATACGCATAATAGACATCCGCTTTGTCGGAATAATTAAGAAACATCGTTTTTATCTCTTCCACGCTCTTCGACAGATCCAGACTCAATTGCGACAGGAGCCAGTAAAAGTAAGATGCGTCGCGAAACCTTTTCTCTACCACAGCGTTGTTAGCCAGCATCGCGAGTACGAGTATCGACTCCTCCGGTTGTCCCGCCATTTGGAATGCTGTAACAGATATTAAATGTTAAATATCTCGGCACTGTGTCCGTTGCGATGCAACAGCGATCCATGCCTTCTTGAGCCTCGGAAAATCGTCCGGTTTCCGCCAACCATCGTGCGTACGGCCCGTATACTCGTGACTTCAACTTCGGATTCCTTTCCGCGAGTTCGAAGGCCTCGGGCCACGCTTGTGCATCTACAAGTACATCGGCAACGTCAGGATCGTCTCCTAACCGGCTGAAAATCTCTGCCGCCCCATGCGAGGCACCCAGTTGCTTAAGTTTCTTGGCGATCATCGACAGGTTGTCTCTGTCCGCCTTATCCAGTTGTCTGCCTACTTTGATCAGCATGTCGATCCAACCGTACTCGGCGATGATACTGATGGCACGATCGATGTCTCCCGCGGAGAGGAACATTTCGGCCGCCGCGCGCGGTTCGCCCAAGCTCTTCGCCCATTCCGCTCGTCGTCGCAATAATACTGTACGATCCTGATAATTCAAATAAATTGTTAAACCTAATATATAATAAATATCTATGTGATAAACGTCTAATAAATGTCTAATAAATATTATCCAATCATTTATTATCCTGTTAGTTTCATTATTTTGCTTTATTATACTTTTTATGCACTAAGTTTGGACTTAATATTATATATTGATTATAAACGGACCTGCGTGTTGCCGGAGGCAATAAATTCCTGAGCGATGTCAAACATACGCAAGTCGGAATACATATCCAGGGCGTATTGCTGCAAACCGGCTTTCTGATAAAGCTTCGCCGCGTCGCGAAGTCTACCCATGGCGGCTGCGGCAGTGGCCATGCACGCCTCCCGTCCCCATTCGCCCGACTTTAATTTCTCCTCCACCTCGGACACGATCTCTATGTAACGCAGCTTCTTCACTCGCGCGAACGCCGAGTACGCGATGTTCAATTCCAGATTGTCCAGGCATGCCGTGCCCAGAGCGAGCCAGTCCGATTCGGCTACACCCAAGCACGCTATATCATAAGCGTGGCCGTACAATCCGATATCTAGATATTGATACATGAACAACGACAGTGGTACCTACAAGCATTAAAGTATATTAATGTCGCGCGAAATACGTTTTTTTTTTCGTCATTTTGCGGAACATCGCGACGGCTTACCTCTGTCGTCACGATGGACGAGCCGTTCAAGCAGTACAGCTTCGAGCCGTTGTGTCCTACGACGAAGCCGGAGAATTTCTGCCTGTACTCGGAGAAGTTCGCAACTTTAATCGCGAGGTAGTTGTTGCCCGCGAAGCACATGATATCTTCAAAGGCGATGTTGAACGCGACGCTGTTGACATTCTGGAATTCCTGCAGCTTTTCGCCGGTGCATAGATCGAATACGGACAGGACACCAGATTCGCTGACCACTGCCATCTTCTCCTTCAAGGAGCTGATGTCCAAGCATCTCACGGAATCCTCGATTTTAGCGACGTGCGCGGGAAACGGATTGTCGAGATATATCTTCATCACGTGCCCGCTCTTCAGACCTAGTGTCAAATTCATGTTACGACTACTGATTTATCATAATTAACGAGACAATAAACTTTCTCAAATTTACCGGCTATTAAACATTCCTGCCCGGCGGGACCACCCGCCACTTTGATGTAAGTGATAAGTCCGTCGAGTATCCATTCTCTCTCTATTATCCCGGCGAACGAGAGACTCTGCAGGCGTCTTTCCAGGCATAAAACCAAGTGGTTCGACGTGACGACCAACAGATTGCAGTTCAACGTCTGATTAAGCTTGTCTCGTATCTTGTAATGCATTCCGTCGCCGGCGCTGGACGGTTCGTAGATGATTACACGCTCCGACAATTGCACGGCTAGTCTGTTTCGATACACCGCAATTCGACATACCTGAAATATTATTTGAATATAATAACATCGTACCTTCTATTACGAAGTTATTTCATCATTTTAAACGTTTTGCCGATATTGCACTCACCAGATCTTTACATTTAATTCGAACTTTCTGATTCGTGATCAAATGCTGTATTATCACGTCGGTCATGTTCTCTCGATACGCATATCTGTCGCCGTACAGACCATGCACGACGTTCCAGGATAGCTGTAGATACGTTATCGTTCCGTCTTGGGAACCGAGTGCCTGCAAGTAATCGCTAAATAGTGGATCATTAAAACAAATGACGTTAAAAGTAACATGCCATAACTTACAACATGCGTGGCGCTTGGATGAACGGCACAGCTCCATACCCATGACGAGAAGGTACCACCTACATTGACCAATTGTATGCCGTCGTGTGTCATTAACAGGCACTGTTTATTGCTACCGCAAACAAGGAGGTATTGGCCTTCTGGGAAGTGAGTGACTCTAAGCGGTATAAAACTGAACGATCTCTCTCTTCTGATAGCTTCCCCACCAATAGTGTAAAATGAGATGACTCCATTCCATTCAGCGATGCAGAGAATGTCTGTAGCATCGTCCCTGTGAGTGAATATCAATAGAATGTTTTTATCTCTTCTGCTTCTTATTATTATCCTATATGATAATTATATCTGTAATATGTAGGATTGTACGTACTGTAAAGGATTCCACGATAAACTCCAAATTGGTACTCCAATTTGCCGTTCAATGCGCGTTTTTTCCTCGCCATTCTGAAAAATATGTATATAGACACGTATGTTACATATACATATTTTTTATTAGACATATTAAGAATATTTAAAAACATATAATTTAAAAAATTAAATAGACGAAATGAGTAACATACTTTGTTCCTTATGGATACATATCCAGTTGCGAGACCAAGGGCTAAGTACTGTCCGTCCCTTGTCCACGCACAGCAATTGACTCTTCCCCCAGACTTGTGCTTCTGCACAGCTTTCTGTTCCACTGACCAAAAGGCGATGTCTGACAGTGAACAGCTGAGAAGCTGATGTGAGACGGGATTAAAATGCATCGACTGTACTGCCTCATTGTGTCTGAGCAAAGAAAAATTACGCAATCAAAGGTTCACATTTATTAGAATCATAAATATGGAAAACGTACGAATATTTTAATATCCCTTCCAGCTTGGAGGTCCAGATGATGACACTTTTGTCTGCCCCTCCGGATGCAAACTTCTTACCATCCTTCGCATAGCATACGCAATATACCGTGTCTTTGTGCCCTAAGATACAAAAAGACGAGATTACATTTAAAAAATACAGAATACGTTTTAATCGTTGAAATCCTTTAGATAATCACCTTTTAATGATTGAATCAAAGCACCATCGTTGGTCTCATACACAAGGACCTGATTGCCGGAGGCGACAACCAATTGCGTGCCATCCGGATTGAAACAAAGGTCATATATACTGAAACAACATCACCTTATATTTTTAATAAGCAGTATCGAGAGAGAACGTGAAGAATAAGGATGTCAGTGAATGTTAAAACGTAAAAAAGAACATCGTTTATCTTAATAGACAGTTTAAACCTTTGTAAAACAGGAAGTAAAATATAAAATCAGAAATATATATTTTGTTATCAGAAACATTATATCATACATAAATGGATAAATAAATTATGCAATTAATATTACATTTTCTTATAATTTTATTTGATTGCTCGTTTCATGAAAGATCAATAAAGCAATTTGTGCATTAGGATGCATCTTAGCATTCCACAGCATCCTTATTCCTCGCGTTATCATTCGGAGCATTCACACAGATCAATTTATAAATTGCCGAGAGACAACTGTCGATCCGCTTAAGCTTTACCATTGATCTGACTTTTCTTGCACCTTGTCGACCCATGCTGGATGTGCTCTCATTCTGTCACATTCAGCACGGATTGTTTATATTGTTGGATCAACTTAATATCATGTGACACACGAGCATCTGTTTGGCGTTCCCACAGTTACCATGGTAACCGCAAAACGGATATATGGGAGAAGTGTGGAACGCTGCTCTATCGGCGGGATGCTGTTAAAGGCGGGATCTTCTGTAACATGAGACAGAAACGTGTTACCTGTTACCTGCCGGAAAATATCTGTTTGACTACGTAGTGCTACGTAGTTCAACGTGCGCACTGTCGAGATTCACATGGACGGATAAAACGGATTCCACACAATCCACAGGGCACAGGGGTTAGGTTCGAGGGTTCTATTTAAAATAAAACGTGAGCAATTGAGCTGATTGAGCACTGTTGAGTGGGTCCATTTTTGAGGCTGTGTGAAGTTTCCCTCTTATTCTACCTAAAACGGAAAATACATTCTCTCTCTCTCTCTCTCTCTCAAATTTTTTTTTGGTTTTGCTCCTTTTAGGTTAGGAGCGTTAGCGCCGTTCAACCCTGCCTTTGGGTTATATAGCGCACTCTCTCTCTCTTTCTCTCAATTTTATGAGAGGTTAGGTTAGTCGGCAGTACGTGCGTGAGTGCGTTGAGTCTGTTATCGAGGGTGTTTAACGGAGTACTTCGTGCATCGTTATTAAAATTGTGTCGAGTGTTTCTTGCAGAAACAAAAGCGTGAAAATGAGCAATTCAACTATTTCGGATCAATCGCTGATGGACAAGTCCATGCGAAGTGTCTTCGGTGAGTAATTAGTAAAACGTACGAGTGCAATGCCGCTTATTGCATCTCTGTGTTAATGTAATTGTTTTACAGTCGGGAATATCCCATATGAGGCTACGGAGGAGAATCTGAAGGATATCTTCAGCGAGGTTGGACCGGTGCTTTCCTTCAAGTAAGCCTATCATACTTTCCGTTGCTCGTTTTGTTTAATTTTATTGATCAAGATCATTCCCTTCGAATCTGCTGATGTGCCTTTAATATTTAACACAAGTCCTGTAAATTTTAGCAGCCTGTTTTAGAATAATATAACTTTCTAAGAAAATAACTTGATTGATTCTAGAATGTTTACAGAAAGTAAACTTGTTGTATAACAAGTTCTCTAATATATTGTTCACTTATGTCTTGTCTTATATGCATTTATTTTCTCTGTTAAAAGCACATGTTAAAAGGACATTAGACTTCTACCTCTATCTTCTAAGTTTATCTCTTTCTTTTCCTATAATTGCTCCAGCTTTTCTATCGTAGAAACGACACTAGTATTTAATAACATACTCAATTGTTGCAATCAGATTGGTATTTGATCGTGAGACGGGCAAGCCCAAGGGATATGGCTTCTGCGAATATAAAGATCAGGAGACAGCTTTAAGCGCTATGAGAAACCTAAATGGGTACGAGATCGGCGGACGAACGTTACGCGTGGACAATGCTTGCACGGAAAAGAGTCGTATGGAGATGCAGAGTCTCCTGCAAGGCCAGAACACAGAGAATCCGTATGGAGAGGCTGTCCAGTCGGACAAGGCGCCAGAAGCGATCAGCAAAGCCGTGGCGTCCCTGCCGCCGGAGCAGATGTTCGAGCTGATGAAGCAGATGAAGCTCTGCGTGCAAAACAATCCGAACGAGGCGCGTCAAATGCTCCTACAGAATCCCCAGTTGGCCTACGCTCTGCTCCAAGCGCAGGTAGTCATGAGGATAGTCGACCCGCATACAGCTGTCAGTATGTTGCACAAGGCTAATCCTATCCCGGGTGTACTGACGCCGTCGGAGAAACCAATCCCGCAGGTACAGCCGCGAATCGAGGAACCGTGGGCGCCACGACCTCCGCCACCCGTCACCGTTCCAGCGCCCATTTTTGCGGGTACGACAAAACTTTGCCTTGTCATTGATTTAAGAATTACGCCAGTAATTATTAGGAGAATATTGTGTTAAAATCTTCAGATGTGTTAATTGATTTTCTATGTAATTGACCCAGATGCGGAAATTAACGCAATAAATTTGCCACATTGCACGCGTCGTATAAATTGTACAACCATTTGCCAGCACTGGACAGGGAATTTAAATTTAAAATTTAATTCGTAAAAACACAGGTCAGGACGTAGATCTTCGACTAGACAGGCAGTTGGACCCGCGTGTAGCTAGATTGGATCAGGATTTAAGAGGATCGCCCCAAACACAGCCTGCGCCAGTCAGCGCGCCATCAGTGTTACCGGTCACCGCCGACCCGAGGGCGTCAAATGCGTTTAATATCGCGGACAAGTAAGTGCACCTCACATTGTTCGATAGACTCCAATTGTAAACTGCGTAATTGAAAGAGCTCTTTTTTACAGCATTCTTCCCGTGGAAGGAATTGAGAGGTCTCATATACATATATACCCCTTAAATATAGATTTAATCGCTGTTTTTTTCTTAAACTAAATCGACATTACTTTCAGCTTCTACCGCGATCCAAGATCCGACAGATTCGCCAGAGATTCGAGAGATCTTAGGGATTCCAGAATGCCGATCGATCCTAGGATTACCAAATCTAATCGTATGTTTCTTTTACTTTTTATACGTGTGATTACTTATGCATTTTATGGTGAGCCCATTGGCTTCGGTATATGTCAAAGTTTAGTGAGAATTGCTTCTCGATGGACCGAACGTTAATAGACTTTAGTTATTCAAAACTTCCAGCGACTCCTGTTGCGCCGCCGATTGTTCCAAGACCGGTCGCTGCACCAACTGTGCCAATTCCATCAAGCGTTGTAATTAGCAACACAACCGGCTCCTCTGTCGCTGCACTTTCACAATCCACAAGTTCCGCAACTTCAAGGCTAGTGGCCGGAATGTCTCCAGCGGGAAGTATTCCCAGCGGCGCGTCCGATCAGGAAAAGGCATGTTACAGTAAAATAACTCCATTGACAAAGATAGTTCATCTTGCTTTCATTGCTTATACATCATTATTTGAAATTTGCTTCGCAAGAGTCAAGTTATTTTGAAACAAAATAATATCATGGTCGTGTCTCATGTTCTTCATATAAAATAAAATATAAGAACAAAAACTTATTAGTTATACGTGTATAAAGACTAATTAATTTTATTGGATATATCAGCACGATGAACCAAAGTGCAGTCGTGAACAGCTTAGTCAGTGTAAAAAAATGTATCTCAGCTATGTTCTAAACAGATTTTTTTTCGCAGGCGGCCTTGATAATGCAAGTATTGCAGTTATCAGATGAACAAATTGCAATGCTTCCACCTGAGCAAAGGCAAAGTATCTTGGTGCTGAAGGAACAGATTGCGAAGAGTACACAACGTTAGTTAAGAGACGCTAATATAAAATCCCTAAACGTCACTAAATCTAATGCAATATCAAAATATAATGTACGATCGCATTAAAAAAAAAATAAGATTTTATAAGAACTTCTCTTATTTTCTAATGTATCATAATCATAATCCTTATTTATACATAGAAAAAATAAAATATTCACAGATATTCCTTCTCGATTTACTTAAACCATGGATATAAATCATATGAGACAAATATGATTTAAGTAAAGCTTGAAGTCATTAAAGCTACCTCTTGAGTTCCTTAAACTAGTATAAACCTTCTTCTATTAGGTGAAACTCCTGAATCTTCTTTGGGTTTCTTAAACTGGTATAAACCTTCTTAGAAATTAAGTGAAACTCCTCAATCTTCCTTGGGTTTCTTAAACTGGTATAAACCTTCTTCTATTAAGTGAGCATAAAAAAGTTCTCTGCACGTTTTATCCTTGTATATTTGGACCACCAGATTATTTCCATTGTTGATCTCCTGCGATGATAATTAATGTTAATAATAATTAAATAAGTTGGAAAAAAAAAATATATATATACACAGAAACTAATATAAGGCTGTCAAAGATGTAAGCTTGGATCGTATGGCTTTTGATTCTAATTTGATTGAATAATTAATGTGTTTTTATCTGACTTTTAAGTAAATGAATTCTAAACGAGCTTACCTTAATTTGGGCCACAACTGCTTGATTATAGATTTCATCTAATTTTGACGCTAACAAATCAATGTCGTCAGAGACAAAGTTTAGACCCCAAAAGGTGCATTTGATAGCCATGGCGGGCACTTCCAGCCATTTTTGCTTTGGTGCATATAAATTGTGGTCTCTAGAACATTTTATTTTTGTGTATCATTATACAAATACATAACACAATTCAAATAATGAAAAAAATGTTAGTATTATCGATAGTATTATATCTTACTCGGAGAGTAGGTCCAATATTCTGTATTCATGATTACCATAGTCGACATAATATAGTGAAATCTTTATGTATTGACTGTTTGGAATTTTCTCACTATTTGTAATTACGCATCTATACCACATGTCATCAATAAACTTCGTAATGCATGGAGTATCTAAGAAAAATTATAAAATGAATATTATTAATAATTTCATTAAACATTGTGTTGCGTATCAATTAAATCATGCTATTCTTATTAAAAATACTTTCATTACTCACTCTTCGCAAAAGATTCGAGTAACGGTTGATGACGAGCATCGGTTTGTAACTCTGACATTATAATTTCGTACCGCAAATAATACTTGTGAAGCTCCTAAAAGGTGAATATAAATTAGACTGATGCTCTTTGTGTCAGATATATTTAATAATAAATTCGCGTATGCCCACATTAGAGAACATATGGTCGTTATTTTCTGCCAATTGCGCGAATGAGGTGATGGGATCTTTGTTGCAACATAATTTTATTTCGATATACTTCGTCTCCTGCGGAATTGTCAACTGTTTGTATGAGAGAAAAACACCGTCTTCTTCCTCCGATTGTGGTTGCGGCGTTGAACAGATCAGATGATTATTCAAAATATTCGTCTCTATTGAAGATATACTTTCGGTATCGGATATCTTAATCTTCAATTTATCAAGCAATTCTGTCTTTAGAGACTCCGCTAAATTACCGCTGATCATATCCTCGATCAATGTAACATCCTGCGTGTATGTTCCCGAAGATCCGTTGGAAATATCAGCTACAGACAGCTTTTCGTACTCGCTTACTGTCTCTTCAATGACGACATCTCTGGTGGTGTCCAAGGATTTCAAATCATCCTCTTCATCCTCGGAATTGTCTGAATCATTCCACTCCTTACGTTCGATCTTAACATTCATCTTCTCCATGTGATTTGCAAGGTACATGAGAAAGTCGCACTTCCATGGCTGCAATAATTGTATCGATATCTGCGGGGTAACAAGCATGACGTTAATGCATGCATAACATTATTACTAATAGGTTATGATAAAATAATCGTTATCGAAATATAAAAGTTAATTAGAGACTTTAAATTAGGAGCTCGTTTATACTCTTAAATTACTACTGACATGGACGCAACTTACAATTAAATACGTGGGTTGACGCTGTAAAATGGACACTTTGCATTCTTTATCAACGAGAAGCGCGTGTATGCGGTCTAAATCGTGCCTTATCCATTTACCGGTTGGGGATGCCTGTTATACAAACACGAGGAAAGATTTTGAAAAATAATTGCAAATAAACACGGAATTACACAATAAATTGGTATTGCCAAAGAATATCCTGTTACCGGTTTTAGCCCGCTGATGACGCATTTTGTGCACTGGATAGGAATATGTCCCAGTCTAACGTGATCCGTTACGTGCTCCATCTCACAGTCTTCCACATTGCCGTAATCGACAAATTCCACCTAGATACAGAGCACACGATCAAGAAAACGATAATGCGAAAATAATAGTTTGCGAAAGTAATAATAATAGATTATTATTCCTTACCTGTACTATATTTCCTGAAGTTTTGATAATTTTACCTCTGTACCACTTTTGGTTACCATGATATCGAGCGATACATAATTCTCCTTCCTTCCATTGCTTATCTTTGTTTATTTTAATATTCTTATAATGAGTTTGTAATTCAGTCTCTATATAGTGCACTACATCGGCATCTAACGAAAGTAAAACGTTTTCGAATAAAAAACCGTTGTATTGCAATAAATTATATATATATATATCTGTGTGTGTGTGTGTGTGTGTGTGTGTGTGTGTGTGTGTGTGTGTGTGTGTGTGTGTGTGTGTGTGTGTGTAGGTATTAAGTATAAATCAAAGCAAAATTCTATGCAAGATTACATTAGAAAGGAACTCTATGTAGATTACTATATAACCAAGGCAACGTACTATATTTCTTAGAATGCAAGTACACAACGCATTTGTTGCCCACATTTGTCGGTATAGCGTGAAATACTTCCTCCGTTATCTCAGTCGGCGGTAACCAGTCCGAGAATTTCACTGCACATTCACGATCTGTCGATTCGCAAGCCTGGTATTTCAAAGCTAAAGTAGTTAAAACGTCAATGCTAGAATTGCAAAACGACAGTTCATCCTTAGGTGATATCAACGTTTCATCCATTTCAGTCTCGTTCAGCCCTTTGTTAAGCCACTTCACCTCTTCTTCTTCGATGGACTGCACAAACCAACAACTGCTCTCCAACTGCTGTCTAAATTCTGTTGCGAGAGTCGAGTCTGCTTTCGCAAAGTAGCTGTTGAATTGGATTAAAAATCATGATTCAAATATCGCATACAAATTAAGTTTCTTTTAGTTTAGTTTAGTTAATTAAATATAGAATTGATTTAACTTCTTACTTTTTAATGGGTAAGGCGACACCCTTCTCCACCAACATTCGGTTGATAGAATTTATTTCTACTTCAGTTCGCGCTAAAGGTCCTGGTACTTTTAACTGTCTTACCCAAAGCTCGACAGAGACCACGTCATCGCAAATTTCTTCCTGAACCTTAACATACGTGACAGGAGCAAGTTACATTTTTATATTCGCAATCAAATTTATTGCCTTCGGCAATTGCAATTAATATTATTTTTTTCACACAACTTTCAAGTAATTTTTAAAGATTTTAGAAAATCTATAATCTGTGTTAGAATTTAGGACAGAATTTTATTTATAATCTTATATGTAAAATAAAGAACATTTGAAGAGAAAATCGGAGAATATATATAGATAAAAAATATATATATATTAAAATACATATATATGTCAAAGTACACGGCATATAAGATTACAAATGGAATTATTGTCTAAAGTGGGCTTTTATAAATCCCCGAACTTCATGGATTAAAAGAAAAAAAGGCAAGAAGTTTTTTACCGGCTTAGTGATGTAAAATTTGCAATTGGCATTCTCTCGTATAATCTCGGACAGCGTTGCGCAGGATAACTTCGGCCACGTGGATGATCCGCCGCACGGCAAAATACCGGCCAGCTTCACCTTAAAGCAGTACGTCATTTCCTTGGCGAATTTCGAAAGGAGAACTTGTATGTCCTTCATCGTCACCGTCTCCTCGATACCCATGTCGTAGAAATAAACCAGCACTTCTGTCGAAGATTTTATTTTCAATATTTTCGCGCGGAAGTAGGACTTGTCCTTTGCGGAATACACCGCGCACAATGCGCCTTCACTCCAATTATCGCGCGGTTCGGAGAAATAGGCATCGTAGAACTTCTGCATCGCCGCCATCAGTTTCGCGTTCGATTTTTCATATTCGGTCTGGGCAACGTAGATGCAGTCCGGTGTGGTCACCCGTTGAACATGCACTTCCACCTTGAACGGATCTTTAGGCGTCTCGTCTTTTACTGTATCATCATCCTCCACCTGCGTATCGTTCCACGAAACGCAGAGGTCTTTGATAGTATTATCGGATTTCGGATTATTATCGGACTCCAGTGGAATAGTAGGTTTAATAGCCAATCGTAATTTCTTAGGCTTGTTCTTGAATTTGCTACATTAGGGAAAAGAGAGAACAATAATCATAAAAAATTGAACATCGCATCTCAAATAAAGTCTTTTTATCTTTTTATGTAAAAAATTTTATGTGACGCCAGCGCTCACCTAAAAAAAAATTCGTTAACAACGCCTGCGACTTTTAACTGACGGCTGATGTCGATGTCATCAGCGTACATACATCCGATGTACCCGTCGTCTAATTTTCTTCGAGGATTTATCGTGATACAGTTTGCATTATTGAAAATATGCAGCAAACTTGATAAAGCTTCCGGTTTCCAGCTTCCATCAGATTCAGCCATTATATACATTAACGCTACCTTTATGGCCTGAACGAGAGAAAACGATAAGCCTGTGTGATTCTGTGCATAGAAAAGGGATTGACTTACTTGTGCCTTAAATATGGTGTATTCATGCGGAATCGCTCGTAACGTGTCGCAATTTTGAATCAAGGTATAACCCCAGTCCACGCAAAACACTCTGACTTGATTTTCATTAATTATTTCAGTGATCTCGCCGCGTTGCCAGGTATTGTCTTCCAATTGTACAGCGCATGGTAAACCTGATATCGAATTTAAATTCTCAAGTAAAAACTTTTTTAAGAGAAGCATCTGAAGACTATTAGATATTGCAATTATAACAGTTATAGAGAATAATATGAAATTTTCTTTCCAGTACTCTAAATTTTTGACAAATTTTTCTAACCCTTTTTAATTTCAAAATAACTAAAAATAATTAGTGGAACATCTCATTTAAATTAATCTGTTTAATTATTACAACATATGATAACATAATAACAATAATATTAATAAAATTCACAGCTGTGTAATTAGTATTGTCGATCAGCTATGAAATAATTATCTCGGCAATCCAAAAATATCTGTAAATAAAAACCAACCTTCTTGTGGTGTTTCAATTATGTTCGGTGAAGTATCTTTTTCGAAATACTCATTCATTTCATTCCTTATTTTCAAGAACTTATTTTGACGCATAGCCTGCAAAGATTCACAAAAATAAAAAGTAACACAAAACTTCTTTGCTTTCTCTAACGAGATCACGGCAAAATAAATATTGTAATGATATGATACTTAGTAATTGTTTTACCTTCAAGACATAAATTTTTTCTGGTGACTCAATCCAGCCAATGTTAACCGTTGTCATCTTACTTAACAAAAGGTCTTCTTTAGTATAAACGTACGTAGTAGTAGCTTTCAACTCGTGCTTCTGCAAAAGAATGCAAACATTGCGTGCGACAAAATAAGAAAAAAATAATCACGGTTGAATTATTTTTTCCTTCTAAGAAAGTTTTAAAAGAAAGATCGACCAAAAATCTGGGTATTGACAACTTATATGTGTGTGTATGTGCAGCGGAGTATTAGCTCTAACATTGTAGTGTTATAACGATGTGACATATGTATTTTCGAAAACTGTTTCGAACTTACCGGGCTTAGCCGAGTGTTCAAACGCGCGTAATCCATAATTTTCATAGTGCTGCACATCGACTGCGGACCCATGTTACTATTCTTCGAGATAAAGCAAATATCGACGTACTGAACGTCACGGGTGGAGTTGAAAACGGACATCGTGCAATCGCTGTAACGTAGAACATTTTTCCAAACGGTTAACGGGGACACTCGCTTTCCTCGAACACACACACGGGGTTAAGAATCGTAGGATTGGCTAATGGCTTACGCTCCGTTCGTCAGCTTCAGGAAGTCGTTCGTGCTCGCGTTTGTCCAGTGAAGATTTTTGGGCAGCAAGCCATGTAAGCTGCATCGAATCGCTTGCGGTGGCAGTTCACGCAGATGCTTGGCGATCTCTCGCACTCTCGATGCCGCTATGTTGCACTCTTCGTAGCCGTAGTCTATGTAAATCGCGTTGTACACCCGTTCACCGTCGGCGGTCGTACTCGCCGCGGTCACCCGCCCTCGATACCACTCGTCGGCTTTCCATTGTTTGACGATACACATCTCGTCTGTAAAACAGAACAAACACGACGGGTAAAAATAAATACGATCGCTAATCTCATCGCGAGCGATCGTACCTTGCTCGATATTAATCGGTGTCTCGACTAGGTTCTTCTGGCCGTTTCCGTATGCCGTTATGTCTTTCTCCAACTGCAGGAATTCCGGTTTCGTGGCCAGTTTTCGGACGAAGAAAAACGACGGATTAACAACGTACGTCACCTCCACCTTGTACTCGGAAATGCCTTGAAAGAGAAAAAAAAAAACCGGTTAGAATAAGAATTGAAGATTAGAAAGAATAACTTACTTTCTTCTTGCTCGGAATCTTCCGTCTTGTTGTCGATGATCGTCGTTGGTGGTAGTGCTACTAGTGCTTTACTTGGTTGCATTTCCGGTAGCATTGACGGCGGCTCGTCAAAGACCACTGTCGATACCATTTCATAATTATTTAACTGCGTTTTTTCATTTCGCACAAATCACAAGTCATAATGATATGATATTTAGAAAAAAGATTTTGCGGAAATATAATCTGTCGAATCTAACGAAAACATTGACTTGTGATTTATTAGAAAAAAAATTTAGAACATCCGAAGGTGAAGATGCCACATTTTTGGAAAAGCTCTCGCGATAGGATCAATGTTCTCACTTGCGCGCAATTTCTTCGATAAAGGCGACATTATGTAATTCTTTGGTAGCTCGTCTTTTCGCACGAGATTGTAGGACGACATTAACGGCACTGCGATTGCGCAGTGATCTTCAATAGCTGCGGCGATCGAGTCATCGACGGTAAACCTGTTGAGAGAAATGCCTTGTGTTGCACTAGCGAGAATTATTCGGATAGCCGCTCGCGCTTCGTGCGATCGTACGCGACAAAAAGCGTGTCTTGCAAAAAATAATCTGCTTGGGTATGAACTTCGATATTGACAAAGAGACATTCGGTAACATTCCAATTATTAACGGCGAAGGAACGATCAAGCGCGAATCAGCAAAAATTCTTGCGCGTCTTGTTTATCTTGCTTATCAAAGCAATTCCTTTAATTAATTCGCTTTTTGTTACTTACGTTGCGATTTGATTCTGGCACGCGTCCTTATACATCAAATGACAAGGGAGATCTGCCATCTCGTTCAAGATGTTTATCGCGTTTCGTATGTCCATCTTGTGGAAGGTTTGTTTCGCATAGGACGCTATCTACAGACAAATGTTATCAAGTTCAACTTAAGTCGCTGTTAAAAAAGATGTCGATTTGAATTTAATTGAATATCATGTTACTTCCGTCCGATCTTCTTCTACTCCATTAATTATCTAATTATTCTTAATTATATTCATTCATAATTCATTACATTCTTTTATCCACTACGTCATTAATTATAATTATATATATGCATTCATTATATTCTTTTATCTACTACACTCTTAATTAAATCTAGAAAGTTAAAATTAGTTACGAATAATCGAAAGAATTTATACAGTAAATTGTATAATCTGAAGCTTATAGAGAATCGTCATTGAATATTGAAGTAAACGACGTTTGATTTGAAGGCAGTGCCAGACGAATATTTCTGGTGTTTATAAAAATTATTTTTGAAAAACATACCTGCAGCGTCATCTTCAGTTTTTCCTCCTGGATTCCAAGCTGCCGTTCGATGTCCTCTAAATTATTCTTTAGGCAATCACTTTGCTCGTGTAGTTGGTTCATCAATCTCGCTTCCATGTTTTGGAGAACGCCGTGCAGATACGCGAAATGTTGAGCGACTGACGCCTCGATGATTTCGCTGTTTTGCACCTTGTACGTGTTGGACGTGATCGCTGATTTTATTTTCTGAAAGAATATCACATGTACGATCCGTTAATGCTTATCCTCATTATATCGTGATCTGAAATAAATGTGTGAATGAAATTTACGAAAATTGCGTTACGTATCCATTCAGGAAATTTTATAAGAAAAAATGAAGAAAGAGATGAACGTCGAGATAAAGCGGCGAAATAAAAGACTAATAAATCAAACTAAATAAATTTAAAAAAAAAAAGAAGAACGCAACAGGTTTTCGTTATCAAATATGCAAAGTAACGAGGCAGATCTTCGATTGAGAAATGCGGGAGTGAGAAATGGAGTTCGCAAGCGCGCGAGATGTGAGAAGGGGGTCGGCGAAATGTATGCATGTCCATTTGCGCAAATGGCTCGATATGGAAAAATATTATTATTGCGCGAGCGAAAGAGCCCGCCCCTCGCGGGCTTCCGTCGCGAGTTTCGATCCAAGTTCACGAGAAAAATTCGTCGTGTTGTTGCTTCAGTAAACTCTCAGGTCGTCGCTTCGTTCCCGCGGAGTAAATCGGCGGGATCAACAACGTGTACAACATTATGCACTACCGTGCCGTTTTGTGGCTCGTCCTCGGGAGATTCTTCTCTCGCCATCGCGAAAATTCGCTGCTGCTAATCAATGACTTTTACAACGCCTGATGTATGATTATCGCATTTGTATGATTATTTCTTCGCCGATTTGGAACTGATTTTCTTTTACGAGCAGCGCAATGTCCCTGTAGATTTCCCGAATATCGATTCTATTATTAATATCAATTACAGAGAATACGTAAATATTGAATTAATTAATTTTTGTTCATCAGACAGAATCTTGTAAAGGTATGAAATTCACAAAAATTATAATTGAGCACAAAACTCTGTCCGACGATCAAAAATATGTTAATTTATTTATTCTGTGCTTAATTTGGGGGAAGGGGGGGGGTCGATATTTATTTATTGAAATATTGGCAGGCTCTCTGCACATTCAGCGAGGACGAGCTCGACTTCGCGTGAAGGCAGAAGGTCGACTCGCGTCGGTCTCTCGCCTCGAGGAGGATTCCACCGCGGAGGGAAAGAGAGACCGGGCTCGTCTCTCGTCTCTTGCGGAGAGATTGGAACGGCTGGGAGAGGCCCCGTGCACCACACAAGTGGGCCGCTGCGCGAGGCTAATACCACTTGGCCACCACGAGCCTTTCCTCAGTCTTTCACGTCCCGAACGGCCGGTCGCACACCCAACCGCAAGACAGTCGCGAGGTTCCGTTCGCCGGCGCGAGTATACTCGCGTCCTCCGTGCCTTCTCCGTGCCGCGGTCGGTGTTCGCCGCGAGGTCGAGTCGACTCTCGACGATGCGTCCGCGATCGTAGGCTGTCCCCTTGGTGCCAGCACGGAGGCGCAGGTCGCGAGGAGGAAGAGGGTAGAAGCGGACGAGCGGAGGAGAAGAGGGATATATATATATAATATGAGGCTCCTCTGCGTGGCGATTGCCATCGCGAGTGTAGCGTTTCTCTCAACAATCGTCTCAGGTGAGTCTCTCTCGCTCTCTCGCAACTTGAACATTTGGGCCGCGCCCAGAGCTCTGCGAAAATGTTGGCTCCTGTAGTCGTCAATATTTTCGCGATGTGAAAAACAAGAAGGAACGAGAAATCTTGAGATAAAAGTCGCGAGCGCTTCTAGTCTTCGTCAAGCTTTATCTATCTCTTTCGCGCGCTTGATTTCTTTCTTTTTTTTTTATTCTTACTATTCACGCATCTCAGGCTCACCCTACGAGTTCACTCGTTTGAATCAGCCTCCGCGCGTGCGTAACTCCCCCTTGAGCGTTGAATTGTTACAATGCTAAGAGTGAACGTCGAAGACGATCGCGAAGGCCATCGGTCTTTCTCCGCGTTCTCTAATTAAACGCGCGTAAACCGTAGACCGATTCACGGACGATGCGTTTTCGTCGGATGAACTTAATTTGCCCTCCCAACCCACCGTTCGAGTAAACCGCGCTGATACCCGCTTCCTTCCGGGACCACCCTTCGACTATTTGCGGAGTATAATTAACGCCGCGAAGACGCTAAGGGGAGTTCTCAACGGTCGATTGATTAGGTTAAACAAGATCACGCCGAGTTGTGGAGAACGATTCGGTGCACGAGTTACAGATCGCGATGATGCCGGGAACGGCTTTTTATCTCCGGAGCAGATTTTCTTCTTCATCTGCCCATAAATGATTATCTCCTTTTATAGTTAACTGTGAAAAAGTAATTTAACTTCTCAACACGTTACTTCAGAAGTGAATAAAACCAGTTACCCATTACAAAATGTATTTTTTACAGCTGTTTGGTATATCCTATAAAAATAATTTGTATAATGCTAATAATAAATGAATCTATAGCCTTAAGATAAAAATATTTTTACAATCCTTCACAAATTTCTTTCTCTCCCTCTTCGTGCAAAAATAAATCTTTCTCCAAGTTTAAATCGATACCATTTCGAATAGCGATATATCTGAATCATTTTTCGTGTAAGACTCAAAATTGAAAAAGATTCTCTTCAGTTACATCGATTTGTCATTTTTAGAGAATCGTGTTAAGTCGTCCTGCGTTTTCAACACGATCAAGTTCAATGAGGAGATAAGTTAGAAAGACGGTAATTGCAGCGGCGTTGACCCGAATGATATCGTGATAATCGATGATAAACGGGAGATTCAATCGGTGACGAGCTAGAAGCTCGAGCCACATACGAGAGCCTCGCCGGTCACGATCTCTTCGTCGCTTTTATTTCCCTCGTTCGAGACGGAAATGTCCATGGGCATTGCGGCCCCTTCTTCTCCCTCTCCTGCCATCCCTCGATCTATCTATTTATTTATCTACGTGCTCCCGAGTATAATGGACAATAAAACGTTTCATGCGCTAAAAAGCAATAACCGCACGCGAACATGGGTGTCGCAAAAAATCCGGCTGGTTAGCGAAGGCAATGCGTGGTTTTACGCTCCTTCCCTCGCTCGCTCCTTCTCTCTCCATCTCCTTGCGTCTTGCGCTCTTTATTTTTATCATCCCTTGGGCACGACATCGATCCAACGACCGACGCAAAAGGACGGCAAAAGGAAAAAAAGGGAAGAGCGGAGGCTATGACCGGAACACGTCGACGGGGCGGGAGAGAATGGAAGTAACACGGTAGGTTTTTTCTGAAAACAAACCCTCACCGGACATCGTCTCAATTACCGCTCAAACATCCCTCTCCAAAGGCGGATTCCGGAGGAAGAATTTCTCTCCCTCTGAGTTTCGCGAAGCAGGTCGCGGATCCGCTGGTACGACAAAATCCCGACGACGACGATGGATCCCCCGCGCGATATCCCGGGGAAAGTCGAAATGGGGAAAATTAATGGCAGGACGACAGCTGTCATTATTAGGCTCTATGGTTCGAATTAAGCTTTAAATGAAGTTTTTATTCAAAGCCCCTCGCACGGTCGACTGATAAAAGAAAGTAACAATTACGATTGTGAATGTTATCATATTATGCCATCGGGAATAGAGACTCGCCGGTCGTATTTCGATATTATTTATACATCGACAGTGTTTATTTTATCGTCGCCGTTCACGGGTCCTGCACGCGCACAGCTCCTGCGGAAAGACCGCGGGGAGATCCGTCCCGCGATTGATTCGAAAGGCGTTCCACCTCGAGCTGTTTACTCGGACGATCTAGATAGAGAAACATCGCTCAAGGATCGCTCGGTCTCTCAACCTCGTTCTCTTCAAGGATGATTAGAGTAGATTCATCTCCGTGCATTCGCGCGTGCCCGACGATCGTGGGGCGGAGAAGGGGAATAATAATTAATTAAACCACGCGTGACGGGCTGCGATTTTGACCGTCATCGACTACTTCCACCAGCTATAATTTGAGCTTTACTGGTCGAATAAAAATCGCGCGCTCCAAATGTCCGACATACCGCGGTGTTAAAAGCGTGACGTAACATGGTTGAATATTTCCCCGGTACGCACGACAAGGAATGCCCCATCCGTCGTTTCGTTTGACAAAAACGCGAGTTGCGTTTTCGCGCAAAACGCGGACCGGATTAACTCGAAGCGGAAACGCTCGCCGAAACAGAAAAAGCCCGATCGTACGTTTGTAGAGCGCGGATCCCTCGCGATTATCCGATTCGTATATTATTTCCTTTGTATCCTTCGCGATTATAACGCCCAAGTTGTACAAGATTGCGTTGATCTAGCGACCGGACCGGTTGGAAGTTCCGCGAAACGATCGAAGATCCGATCGGAGAATGACAAGAGCTTTTCCTATATTTATCGACTGTATATTTTAATATTTATTAGAAGACTGTATCTTCTATTAACTTTTCGCGAGTTGCGTGCTTTTGCAAAAAAAAAAATAACGAATATTTAGCTGTAGCAAATTTCATTAGTTATTATATAAACAGCAAAAAGATTTGTCAAGACCAACTTTATTTGCAAAATAGTTTTGTTAGATCCGTAAATTATTTTGCTCCAGCAATAAATTTACTCAATTTCTTCCTTTCTGTTCTCATAATTTTGCTTATTCCATGACGACATTCTATCAGCAACAATTGCGTAATAGTAAAAGACATATTTGATACAGATAAATTGTTTGCTCTAACAACAAATTAATCTGTTTCTATATGAACTTACTCGATAAAACTTTTCTATTCTTTCAGCGAAACAAATCTTACAAATCTTACTTAACATCAAATGATTGGGTTGTCACAGGAAGATCTGTTTGCTCTTACATTAAATATACGGTAGCAGCAATGATTTTGCCACGATAGTCAGATTATCTTTCTCCCGTGTGACGAGTTCTCATTTTCCAAGTTACAAAGTCACTGTTTATTACAAATCTGCCGCTATAATAATCTCCGCATAATGCATCTCATGCAAGATTCGCATAGTGGAAACGTTAATGTCTTCCGCCGCGCGTGCGAATTGCCCGCTGACGATAATGAATAGGTGCATATCGCGCAAGAATAATGTATTACCCGGCGAATGCACCGGTGCACAATTTCGCATATACATATAAATTGTTCATATCCGCGACTGTCGCGTCCGCCAAATTTTGCACGATATCATACACTCGGGTAGGGGGAGAGCTCCCAAAGATTTTCTGGCAGACGTGGTCGGAAAAACGTCTCCCGTAAAAATGTCGCGTAACCATCGGCGATCTTTCCGACATAAAATTTCACGGCACGCCTTGCGACAGGATCCGAGACTATGAGAGAGAGAGAGACACAGATTTTTTTTCGAAGTCGAGATGACTCACCGCGGTATATCGCGACGATCAATTACGTTTCAACATCGCGACGGCGACAATAAGGCGCGCGGGCCTCGTAATCCGGGCATGTAAACGCGCGTGTACTAATTACGACTTGCGGGCTGGCTTGCTCGCTCGCTCGCTTGCGCCACACGCTCCGGTCGCGAGATCGTGCATGACAATCAAGCCGCGGGGAAACCCGCGATCGTGAGCCGAGTTATGAATTAAGTTCCCTCCCCGCGCGTTTCTTAGGTGGGAAAAGAAGGTGCCCTGCGAGAGCTCTCGATTCCCGCGTCCACGTGTCCGCGAGCGCAGGATATCCTCGCCTATAGCATTACACGGCGATAATATAAATGTACAAATGCAAACTGACAGTCTTCAGGCTTTTCTGTGTACGTGCTCTTCTCTCTCTCTCTCTCGTCATACCTACCTCTGGAAAAAAAGAAATGTGGGATCTCAAGTTTATTTCGGCTCAGATCCGCTGAGAAGGAGCCTGATTGAAGCGGCCCTCTCGCATAAAACGCGCAAGAAACAAACGTGGAACCAACGAGGGGAGAGAGTATCGCTCTCTGCCTCGTCCCCGCGCGCGAATGTCATTATAGTAATACGGTAATGGTGTTATTAAAGGAACGGTAAAAAGAATGCGCTCCAATTATATCTCCCAGGATCTCCGTCCGTCCGTCGGCGATGCCAAAGAGAAATCTATTTCCATTATACAGTCCTACCGCGCGCGCATACATATTTCATCTCTTCACGGCGAGCTTTGAGAGCGGTATATATACATAACATATATATGTATAAAACGATCGATGACGCCGTTGCAAATATTATTTTATGGGCGTCGACCAGGCGCGCGCAATAGCGGAGCGGCTCTCCCGAGGTGTCGATTCGCGAGATCGATGCTGCGCTCGTGATTGCTGTCGAAATCAGTTAGAGAAGTTATTCATTTCGCGCCGCCGCGCGCCTAATAAACATATTCACGACGACTTGCCCGGCATCATCATTGTGAATATGAATAAGCGAGCCGTCGCGCGACGCGTATTATTCATGATAATTATTAGCAATAATTAATCTGTAATCATAATAGATAATATCCGCGGCTTTCATCGCTGCCGATATATGACCGATTCGGAATTTATAATTGTCAACTTTTTCGGGAGCGACACGCGCATTCGCGGCACGCCTTCTCCACGCGGCGGCGGCGGCGGTGGATCGATTAATTGAAATCGGTGGTCGGTGCGTCGACGACGATCCTGGGATGAGGTAAAAGACGGTGGAATTTCGCAACGTCCCACCGCGAAGATTAGTGTCGCGCTCAAAGAAGTAATCTACGGTTTTCTACGCCCCCGTTGTTTGTAATCCGGCGTTTTGTTCGGCCGAAGAGAGGTACGAGGCGGTTCGCTTAAATCCTGCTTATACGTACCGCGGAGAGAGCTGTACTGGGGCTCTTCTCTAAAGACGAGAGACGCCAACGCCGAGAGAGGCAGAGCAACGATTTACGGACGCCGGAATGAACGGAGTTAGTTAAAAACACCCGAGTTTTTGCCGCTAAATTACACGGTAATCGGTAAAGATTTCATAAACGTTCGACATCACTGGAGATCGGAAAAATGGGAAAAAGAGAGATCGAGCTGTGGATTAAAATTGTATCGACATCACTGCCATTGCCGCCGTACACGAGCTTCGTTAGAGGAGACGAGAGAATGATTCTTTTTTTTTAACGCGAGAGAGAGATTGAAACGCGCTCGTTTTTCCCTCTTTTTTTGAGCGTTCTGTATTACATGTACCGGGGACACGCACATTGTTTCGCCGAAACGTTCGTCGCAGCAAAGCAGCGTGACGTTTTATCTTCCCAAACAATCGCCGGGGGAGGATCGGAAAAATATATCATGCTGAAAATCCCCGCGAGAGCCTCGCCACCGCGGAGGTGACGGACCGGAACGGAGTTTCCTCTCCTCTCTTCATCCAGCCACCGCACACCGTCCGATCTCGGTTGTCGGTCACGTAATCTCGTCGTCTCCATCGAGCAAATCCCTGCGCCACCACCGTCCGTCAATGACCCTGGCCTGCATCGTCGGCGCGGTATCGGAAATTTACATTGAAAAAATATATCGCCCGTCCCGGCGAAGGTCGCCCGTTCCGGAAAATCAGGTTTGCACGGCGGCGAAGAGCGTCACGCATTAACGAATCCGCGAAAGTGTTCGGGGGAGCTGTTGTCCGTCGTGCCGAGCGGGGGAAAAATTACGTCGCGCATAACAGCGCGAGAGAAGGAAAACAGAAACGAAAGCAAAACCGGCGAGTCGATCGGAGCGAGGGAGCAACCGCACGAGAAACCTAACGACTCTCGAGAGCGAGAGCTCGAGGAGCGCCGATCGCGAGAGAGGTCCCGCCCGAGTCACGATTTTCATAGAGCTCTGTACGTGGCGGACAAAGGCGAGCATAACGCCGTGTAACCCGTGCGGCGAGCCTCGCTCTTTCCTCTTTTTCCTCTTTTTTTTCTTTCTTCAATTCCGTCTCGCAACCGCCGTAGCCTAGATACCGGATAGGGCGCGGATCGGGACAACCATGCCGTTTTCCAGATCTCACACCGCGCTCGCGCTCGCGCGCGCCACGGATGAACGCGCGCTTTAGCGTCGCGGTCGTAACGGGGGCTCGCGATCACGCGTTACACACGGTGAAAGGAAAAATGCATTATTTCCCCTCCCACGCGGCGGCGGGCGGCATATTTTTCTGATTGCATCAAGAGGTTACGTGTATTCGCGTGTATTGCGCCGCGCGCGGCGCACGATGCGTCCCAACGGAAAAGAAAAAGGGAAAGGGAAAAAAAGAAGGAAAGAGGAAACACATCGGCGAGCAAAGAAATATATTCGGCCGGGTGCAATTAAGGGCGATTACGGGGAATTTACGAGTGCATTAAGGAGCGGGGTGTATCCCGACCGGTTTGCGTCGCTGGACCGTCTAACCGGTCGGTCGTTCAACCGACCGGACCCCACGACCGCTTTTATTAATCTGTCTATTGCTCCAGATTAATCAGAGCGTTCGAGGAACACTCGAGCTGACGCAATTACAAATTACAAGGCTTCGGATAAGGATTTATGGCGCGCAGGCCAATTTTCGCGTTTCGGATTTTACCCGGACTCCGTAACAGGCTACACGTGAACGTACACGGGCGTTATATTGTCTACCTTTCTGCGTTCTACGAGTCAACTAACGACTCGCTCTCTCGCTAGTCATTGTTCATTGTTTTACAACGTGATTCGCCACGATCGCATCTACGCAATTTCCCTTTTATCTCTCTCCCTCTCTCCCCATCCTCTCTCTTCTTCGTCGTCTTTGCCGTTCTTTACTCACTCAAGAGGGTCAAATGAAATAACGCCAAGTTATTACAGAAATAACGTGCTGGGTTTTAATTAACGGAGTGGCATTAATTATCGAAATTATATTCATCAATGAACCGACAGAAGCATTCAAACGTGAAAGACGTTTCTCTCTCTCTCTCTCTCTCTCGTTCTTCTTCTCCGAGCTCCATTACAGCGGATGGCGATTTTTACGAGTGTGACGCGAGACACTTCAAACCATTGATAATTACCTTCTTCTTCTTCTTCCAGTTCCCAGTATCTCTTGCGATATAACTCTCGGACACAGACGTTAATGAAGGTGATTAAACGAGACGAAAATGGCAATTCGTTTGTCAGCGAGAGTTTGTCACGTCGCACGAGAACATTTTCGATTCTCTCCCCTTTACATGGATACATTACAAGTTTCCGTGCTGACGATGCCTCGGGGAAGTTTCGTAACACAATTCCCGATTGAATTATCGCTCGCGTCTCAGAGACACGCCGCAGGATCCTGCGAGAGGATTGACAACACGACCGGGCGATATGATCCTCGCGAGATCGATATCCGTGGAGTAAGTCGGACGAAGGAGTGCGGGGATTTAATTTTGCATTCGCGGCTAACGCGACGCGAGAGCACGTCGACGTCACTTTACACGCTGTGTCCCCCCCCCCGTGCGGAAGATGCAGGGGAAGGATTAACGTACATTAAAACCAGCTCTTTAATTCACTTCCAAGCCCTGCGAGCTTCGCGTGTCCCACCCTTTTTCCTCTCCTTTCCATTTCCTCGTCCATCTGGGTACGAGTCTTTCCCCTTCCTTTCGCATTTTCTCCGCGACTTTTCTCCGGGGCATCTCTTCCCTCCCCGACCCCGCCTCTGGTATTCTTTCGCGCTTTCTTTTCAACTCTCCTTCGCCTCCCTCGACCCTCCGTTTCCCCCGTCCCTTTTTTCGCTGCGCCACGACGACTCTGACAAATTTCATAAGAGGCACTGACGTTCTCGCGACGGCGCCAGGACTCAACGAGATTAACCATCGTAGAACGTGTACTCGCCAAATTATCCACGGCATCACGCGAGTCATCCTCATCGCCGTATCGCGTCCTTCAGATTTTCCTTATTTTCGACTCGGCGGAACTTTCTACGCTGCGAAAAATAATTGCCCGGCTGACTGAGAGAAAACGGCGGCGATATGACATCGTATTATTTCGCCAGATAAATCGGGCACTCTCCGCGGGGATCCTCTACTTTTTCAACGCGTCGAACTTTCGAACTCGCGGCGCGTTGAACTCCCGGCAAGAGCTAGTGTTTTCCATGTCAACCTGTCCGCGCGATGATGTTGCAGCTCTCGGATTATCAAGGCGACCGGAGGGAGTGCATTCTGTTCGTAAGTAATCCGATTAAGACCGCACTCTCTCAGGTAGCCCGCCCCTCCCGCGCATGTTCTTATTAATCCTATAAAACCGAAGTACGTGTAACGAGCGCGCAAACTCGGGGAAATTAATATTGCTGACGAGGGCGCGCGATAAATCAACTTTTACTTTACGACAGAATTCAAATAAACGTCGGGGCGAACTTTAGATTAAAACTACTCGCGTAGCTGAATCGCCTTCGGGTTGTCTTCTCTTTCTTCATTTCTCTCTCTTTCTCTCCCTCCCTTTCTCTCTCTACACAAATATATAACAAATATTAATCAATATTATTAATCATTTTTCTTAAAAATTAATTTGTACGCAGCCTTGGTGGATTATCTTGTCCTCGCGGAGTACATAAAAAGAAACGGCGATGATACTGCCATGATGATAAATCGCCGGGCATAAAAGGGAATAGCGTCTCGTCGTTCCCGAATGTATTAAATTAAAGACGTATAACGAAGATGTCGTCCTTGATCGCGCGATCTGCCCATCCTCGGGCACATCTCGCGGCTATTATTAACCGCGAGTGAGTCGCGTCGCGGTATTTGAAACTCCTCTTGCCGATCCTTTTTTACTCGCCGTCGAAAATTAACCGTTGACGAAACTCCGCGATGCGATCGCCGGCGAGGAGGCCTTGAACCGAGCGCGCGCGCGGCACCCGTGGATACCTGGCCGAGAAAGGCCCGAGCGATCGGCCGCGCTTATTGTCGGTCAACGAGAGGTACCTATCCACGGCCGGTTCCGGCAATATCGCGCCACAGATATCGCCGCCATAAAGAGTTATAAACACCCGGACCGGGTCGGATTACTAAATGGAGCGTGCAAAATCGCCGAGTCGACCACGAAAGCTGCGTAGAAACCGCGGCGTCGAAGCCAACGACTTTTCCCGTCGAGCGAAAAGTCGGCCGATTTCTTTGCGACTCGCGATGGGAGCTCCGATAAAAAAATTACTAGACTCCGGAGCGGATCAAAGTAGGCCTATTTCGAGGCCTTGATCGACGCGATTCATTTTAACGAGCGCGAGTAATTCGACGATACTTTCGACGCGCTTCGATTCGCGTTCTCTCTTCGATTTTTGTGCGTTATCACGCGCGAGTCATTAATTATTATTTAATACGCGCGTGGGCGAACCGGTGTGTCGCAGAGAGCCGCACGTGCATTATTATTTCGCGAACGTGCTCAAAACGGAGGGGCACCAAACATATTGTGTTGTTAGCGGCCAATTACAGAGTTCGAGTAGCGTTCGATAATATCCTTCGTATATATTCGGCGGAGGCGGGGGAGCGCGCATTATATGCAGTCGCCGTATGGCCAGTAACTTGTAAGTAGTAACTGTCGAAGTTATAACGCGAAAATTACAATCCCCGTGGTATGCGGCTATATAATGTAGTGGCACGCAACGCGTATTAATTCGCAAGAGCGCGCGCCCACACGCGCTCGCGACTTATTTCTTGCCCACGCATTTTCATTCGCATACACGTTTTCTAAGGTCCCTCGGACGCCGTTAGTCTTACGCCGGAATTTATGTTACGCACGTTTTAACGACTATTATTTCAGCAAGAGTCCTTGCTGAACTTGCCCAAGTCTCTTTCTCAGTTTATTGACCCTAGAACAAAATCGTTCCGATTCTTGATAAACGCTCTTTAACATCTAGAATTCTATATTTAAACATCTTTGGACGCCACTATTTGCGGCACGTGTCGCGTTGGAGACATCAATTTCTTCCCCCCCTTTTAACGACGTTTTCTTCATTTCTTGCGAACGTACAGACGTTACGAAATTGATCGACTTTATCTTACGTGTGCCATGAAAGGAGTATTGCGTTTGAAATCAATCAGGAATCGAGAGATCGTGAGATCCGGGGGTACTGGTATCCCCGACTCACCTCGAGCCGAGGAGACAGGCCTTAATGACTCCGAACGATCGACAGATCTCTCAGAACGATCCATTTCGCTGGATCCGGATTGCGATATCCAGATCGGTCGTTAACACGGGACTATCTTAAGTCCCGGCCTACGCGCGCCCGATTAATAAAACTTTCACCGAAAGGCAAGGTTAACGAATTTACATTTTCGACTGCCTCGTCTCGCTCGCTCTTACTCGCGAATTGCAGAATTGCTTTAAGAGCACGGGGTACAGGTCGGAGCGTCAGCGGACGTGTATTAGCCGTGGCACCGACGCGTATCGAAAGTCGATAAACGAATTTCGCGAGCACGCCGATCGAAAATTCTTTCGTTGAAGCACAAACGTCCGACGTCCTAATCCGCGTAACACCTCCGACGGCTACTTTTCCGTATTTCTCCCGACCGCGTGCGAGCTCGTGATTTCGACGTGTGGAGCAACATCTCCGATAAATATAAAGCGCCGCGCGCGCGATAAGCGCGACGGGCAAGCAGCGGGCGGAACCCCGTGCGTTTCGTCGAAATAACGTTAATTCCGGCACGGACCGGCCGGGCACGTGCAACTGGGCGAGATGTTTCCGCGAATCGGCGTTTTCCGCGCCGAGAAAACGCGAAGGCGCAAACACACTTCTCTTTCTATCTCAATTTATTCCCCCTATTTTCCGTCTTTTCGATCGCGCCGCTCCGCCCGGGTCTACATTGGTACCACTCCTTCCTCCTCCGCGATTTCTTATATTTTCTTCAATTCACGAATAACATAGAATAGAAGAATAAGATGACATTAAAGAATTTAATCTCCCGGAAAAATTATTCCTAATTATTTCTCTATCCGCAGGAGTCAATTTAAAAGTTTAACGATTTAGCATCTTAGTCTTGTCCGATTTATGAAGGCCAGAATCTTGGCTTGAAATCAACTTGGTGGATGCAATTAGGGTAATGCGCGGGATATTATAATGTTCTACGAATCTCGCGGAGTCAACCTGAAATTGAGATTAGCAATTTAATATCGCAACGTTTCCAAATCTACGACGACATCATGCGCGAGAATCTTGACCAAGGCACAAACGTAGGCGCATTTTGTAACGACGCGGTTAAGATAATAACGACGGGGAATCATAACGACTTGTGAATTTCAAGCCGCTGAACGTTGCGTAACGCTACATCGTGCTGCATTAAATCTATAATTCTGCCGAATTTAATCTATTATTTTCATGCGGCGAGATCGCAGCGCGCGAGAAACCGGTTTATTTCAGGTCACCTGCCTTTCCACGATACACGGGCAAAAATAAATCGCGCGGAGCATGACGGATGATTAAATGTGACTCATTTTTACGTCTACGCAACAAGGAAATACGGGCTACGGGCTAGGAGCGAACGGGTTAATTGCGCAAGACAAGTCACAAGGCTGCTTTATCGATGAATTCCAGAAGTCCCGGGCGCACCTTTGTCTTCTACTGCGTGTTACGTTCAACTAAACTCTAAACAATGTTAAAGGCATCCGTTACGCTCAGAAAATAAAAGAGGATCTTGCGAGGATCAAAATTGAAGTTTCACGACTTTGTAGTCCCTCCTTTTCACTTGTATGATGCAAGATTACATCCTTACGTTGCACGACAGTACAATGAAATAATGTCGTAATAAAATAATGATTTTTACGCGTCAATTAAACCGGTATCTGCGCGTGGCGCATTGTAGCGAGATTCCTCGTTACATGATCGTATTGATTAATGGTTGCAGGCGAGCGAGGAAATAAAACGTCGGAATGTTAAGAGAAGGAAATTTCAATCGGTCGAAACGCGGCAAAATACCGACGAGCGCAGTTCGGCGGAAAAGCTAGGAGAGAAAAAAAAATTCTCATTTCAATGAAACGTCCGCGCTTCATACTGCAAAACGTCGTCGAACATAGTCAATATCGGCGCGTATAGGGAACGCGCCGCATCTGCATAGCCGGAATATTTCCCGCCGATCGGCTCCTCATTCATCGCTTCACCCGTCACCGTGGAAAGTCGGTTGCGCGGTGCGTAAAGCAGTCGATAAATTTCTTGGCAAGTACAAGTATCCCCCTATTTTAATCGCAAATCGTTCATCTTCCGCGTTTATCCGCAAAAGCATGTTGCGGATGATGAATAAACACGCTTTCCCTAGATTCTCCCTTTCGAAAACAAGCTCTAAAGATTGAGAATCCTTCCATCTTTTCTCAATCATTATTGAACGTCAATCATCCTCGAGATTGATATCGAGCGTCGCGTCGCGTCGAATGTATTACGGGTCGTTACAAATTTTGCGATCTGCGACTTTGGCGAATTACGTACGTCGCGGCCGATTCGTTGCTGGAAGAGGTGCTCTTCTCGCCCGGGCTTGTATGTAGTACTTTCGTGTCGGTATAAACGAAAGGCCATAAAGCGAAGCTTTCCATCGACAACTTTGGACGAGTCCAGGGGCATTCCTCTCTCTCTCCCTCTCTCTCTCACTCTCTCTCGCTCTCTTTCTTTCACTCTCAGCTCAGCTCGAGAATAGCGTGTACGCCTCCTGGACGTACTTCCATGCTTCCCGAGACCGGCGCAGGCGTGGTACGTGCACCGAAGGTTTTATAGTATTAACTGAAATTGCAACAGTCCCCGTAAAGTAGGAGGCTTTACTAGTACGGCCCCAGATATGTGTGCACGCGCATATACAGGGTGGCACGAGAACGAAGGCGCACCTCGCCGCCTTTCGCATTTCGACGGGAAAATCGATGACTTTCTCTTCGCCGCGAGTCATCGACTAAGTACTTCCGAACCAGTTGTCATCGCGACAATTCCGCGGCGATCGTTTCGCTCGCGACAATTCCGACGATCGTTTTCACTCGCGGCGTCCCGGGATTATTAGTCGCGAACGGGGTCTCCGCGCCATCGATTGCCGCAGTTGTTAATCCTGATGTAAATAATATTAAATTAAGTAATTAAGCCGACAAGTTTAAGAGGATCTAGAAGCCGCAAGGCTTGAGAAAGAAGCGAGCTCTCGAGAGAGGCTTTTTATGCAACTCCGCTCAGTCTCTCCTTTCGGTATCATGATCTTAATAACACGTTTCGTCTAATTATTCCTTAAGTAGAAAAGGAAACTTATCCTACGCCTCGGGGTTTTTCAAAAGAACGATAATCCCGGCGAGACTTACGACCGCCGCGCCGGGCGCACCGATACGAAACCCACCCGTCGCTAATAGCCGAATAGAACGTCATCGATTTTTTTGACTGCCAAAACGAATGCTTACTTATCTGTTTACACGTATTTCGCCGACCATCATCGGCGACGATTGAATTGCGAATGGGCCACCCCGAACGTGAGTATCCGCGTCGCCGGCGGAGCGCCCGGGCTTTTTCCCAGTGACGAGAGGGGATCAGGGACGCGCGACAGTAAAATCGAAATTGTCAGAGTTGCCGCTTTAGTTTTAGAGCCTTGGGTTACTGCCGCCGTCGAATCCCGCCGCTTCCAATCCCGTCGGTCTTCCCCGGACCTGCCCTCCACCCTTGGCGCCCTTTTCTTTCTCTCGCGGAAGTAATAAGTATTGTCGGGACCGTACAGCCCTCTCTCGCTCTTCCTCGCTCTCGTGGACTCACCGGAATTCAATCAGGGAATTTCGACGTTGGAAGCGAGAGAGAGCTCGATCGTGCGAGAACGCTGGATGACTTATTCTCAATACGCGTTGATCTAATTTTTATGCCAACGGTGCGACAGGAAGGAAGGGAAGGTGGGAGGGAGGAAGCTGGACCAGGGCGGATGCAGCGGGGTCTCCCCCCCCCCGCGTTTCTCTTTATAACTACGTTTTATTGGGCCGTTACGTTTCATGAACGGGAAATTTAAATGCGACGCTTAAACTCGGAAAATTTCGAGGAGCGTTCTGCCGCTGCCCTGATCTCCGCTCCACGAGACGCTCCATGTGCAGATATTTCCGGCAAACCTGCGAACGCGGCGGGTCTCTCCCAGGGAGGCAAGGACTCGCCGGCGATTTAAAGTATCGCGAGTTGTCGAAAATAGATTCCGCCGTAGCAAAAGGCTGTAGCTTCGCTTTTTATTCCATCGAGCCCCACCCGAGTTTCCCCGGATTCTCCAGAGAGCGAATTCTCCGCGTTTTCCTTGATATTCCCTCGACGACAAGTCGATAATGAGCGGTTAACGATAGTTTGTTAGCAGCTAAAAAAAAAAGTTAGAGTTCTCACATAATACACGACATATGGTGATTTTTACCGTGGCGAAAAGCTCTAGAGACATTACAAACACTCCGCCAAGATTCAGGCTGACAGCTTTGCTGCCGCTTTGCAAAAGAAACAGTATCAATCTCTGTACACTGAGAAAAAAAATTTGTCAATCCCAAAAAATATTTAGTCCGATACGTTCAACTAAACATTTTAGTTAGTTAATTAAACATTAGTTGAATTAATTAATTCTTGATTAAAGAAACGAAATAAATTGTTGAAACAACTAATATTTAGTTAACTAACTAAAATGTTTAGTTGAACGTATCGGACTAAATATTTCTTGGGATTAACAATTTTTTTTCTCAGTGTACATGTAAAGGTGCTACATACCACCGAACGTTGTACCTACGAAGTAATGGCTAGACAACGAATCGATATAATCGAAGTAGCAGTAACGTTCAGCATACGAGTGCGCGTTTTACGAAGTGTGTTAAGATTTATTTTCATTACACAAAAGTTTTATATTGATACACATTTTCGAGGTCAACAGTCTTTCTTACGCAGTAGAATATACGTTGTCATTGTGATCCGTAACTTCTTGTCCAGCATAATTGGCTAAGAACAAGTATATAAAAATTATATGCAATCACGAGATGTACTAAACATTGCTCAACATCGCCTTCAAACAACGCAGTCACGGACATTTAAAATGCAATGTTCCAATCAATGTTTCCATGTATTCTTATAGTTAATCAATTTAAATACAAATAAAGTTACAAAAATGTCTTTCAATTAAAATATCGTGCAAGATAGTAAAAATTTTTAATTAAAATTTCTTATAAAATTTTATATTGTAGACTGTGTCACAATGCACAAAAATGACGCGAGAAAAACTCACCTCATAAAGATTGAGACTTAAACAAAGCACACCAACCATAATTAAACAGAAATGCGATCCCTGAAAGCTGGACAATAAAAATGCGGAGAACCTTCGAACAAAATCAATCATTGCATTTTACACGTTTTATTATAATATTATTAGATAAATACTGACTTGATAGCTTTACGATGAATATCTACAGCATAAATTATTTCTTTATAAATTATAATCTCATCCTTCAGGCTAACATTTTCCTGCATATTTATCATCATTGCTTTCTCGATGCGATAACTGCAAATAGTTTCTTATTATAAAGCTGCAATTATAAAGTTCCTCTACTAGGAAAAAGATTTACTAATGAAGCATATTTGGTGGTGCCATAGTCGAATCATCTCTCAAAATCACATAGATACATATAGAAAAGAAAAAGTCTTGATGAAAATACTAAATTGCCAAAATTACGACATGCATTTTCGCAATCTGCAAATTATTTCACTAATAAACTGGAATACGACACAACTAATCAAGATACCAAAAAACAACGATAACTGAAGCTGAACAAATTTTGATCGTTCATAAGGCCATAAGCCAATCGAGAGCAGAAGAATACGATTGAAGCTAAAATGCCGATTGATGCAGATCATCACTTGGCGAGAAACGACACGCGTCTGAATAAAATGCAAAGAAGACGAAGAGGATTCGCACATTTTCTTTTAAAATGTCCATAAAGTATTTTAAAATTTTCCTTCTTTAACATTAATTCTAAATTGCTTAATTATATACCACCTTAATATTACATCGTGAGATCGAACCACTTGTAACATAGTGTTCTTATTCAGAAAGAAAAGGGCAATTAAGCGACCGATCGATTTGACGCCGAGGGAAACTTAACCGATGTTTACTTCCCACGGAAAAACATTTGCATGACACTTTTTACTCGAAGTCCGCGCAAAAGCAGTTGTCCTTTCTCATCGTGGCAGTTTTATATACTTCATTCCAACGTGTACACTCGCGCGGTACCTTCCCTCGAGTAACGATGATTCTTCGGTCTTACTGTCGGTCGTACTGATGTCAAAATAATTTAAATCGGCTACAATTATCGCTAATAAAGTACTAAGTACTGCAAAATGCAGATCTTAGAACTCGCTACACTTGCAAAAGTGAATGAATTTGAATGAAAGAATTTGCCTTCGTATTATATATGAACATGGGTCATTGAATATTTTTTTGACAACAAGTGTATATACGTCGATTATTAGGACTTGAAAACTATAAATTTGTGAGTCGACTATTCAAACAGTGCAATGGATGGAAGTGCGGACACTTACAATTAGTAAGATGTACGGTATGTATTATTTCGTGTAATAAGTTTTGTGTTTTGTGTTACTCGTTTTAATGAAAATGTTTCAAGCTTTTTTAATTCAAATTAACATTACGTAAAAATGAAAAATATTTCATAATTGTTAAGCATAATCGAGTCAATATATAAATCCAAATACTTCTCTATATACCTAGGTATACTTACGTTACAGAAACAGCGCGCGTTATGATTTCAAAAGTAAGAAACATTATATATTCTTTATAATTTTATCCAAAAAAGTTGCAGTACATAATAGAATAAATTTACTTTTAAACTTACCTATTATATGAAACTAATAATCACTATTGGATATAATCGCATCACTGTTGCGTGGAATACACAACGGTGAAATAAGATATCGATGCTTTCGTTAGCTAGAATGAAATATCTCTTATATGTCGTAAATCACAAATAAATATTCACAAAATATTATACGTAATATACAACATAAACTTTTACCGTAGCAAAAAATTCTAAGGATAATATAAATATTCCGCCCAGTTGTAAGTTGAAAGTTTTGCTACCTCTTTGCAAGAGAAACAATATTAGTTTTTGTACGTGTAATGGTGCTATGTACCACCGAACGTTGTAACTGTGTGAATTAAAAACTGCATAAGAGCAACGCATCCAAATAATTAAATAATAGAAAATACATTTGTAGCATATATTATCTCTTACGCTGTGAAGAATACGTGGTCATTGTGATCTGTAATTTCTTGCCCGGTATAATTGACTAGAAATAAGTACATAAAGATTATACCTACAACTAAAAGGTAAATTATAAATTGTTCGATATCATCTCCAAGTGTCTTAGTAATCTGAAATATAATGCGATTATCATGTGTGTACACATATCGCAATATATAGAAAAATTTACATTTCGTAACACATTGAAAAGTTTACATAATACAAAAAGTTACAAAAAATTTCTTCCTACGTACAGATCTTTCGAAATTGTATAAAATCCCGGTAATTTTTATATCGTAAAATATGACACTGTTCACACCAAAATACGTCTAATAATAATGCGAGAACTCACTCCATAAAGATTGAGGCTCAAACAAATCACACCAACTGTTATTAAAAAAAAGAACGATCCTTGGAAATTATCAAACAGAACCTCAGAGAACCTTTAAAAACATAAAATATTATTATTTATATTATATTGCTATTAGTAGATAAATACTAACTTGATAGCTTTACGATGAATATCTACCGCTAGAATTATTTCTTTATACATTATAATCTCGTCCTTTAAGCTAACCTTTTTCACTATATTTGTCATCAATGCTTTCTCGATGCGGTAACTATAAATAATTTCCTTATAATTATATAGTATACATATAATCTTATTGCATGAAGAAAAATAATTTGCTAGTATAACATACTTTTTGTCATTTTGTTATTTGTTACTTGGAAAGGAAAAAACTTCTTAAAAAATTAATTTGTTTGTAAAAGTATTTTTTCTAATCTATAAAACATTTCATCAACAAATTAAATAACATTAATTCCTGTTCTACCATCAAAAAGCTATTATTACAATAATGAGATGCGTTTGCTAAAGATAAGAATATAATGTTTCACGAAATTTTTTCTGATAGACACAATTTTCAATTTTGTTAATAAAAAAGATTTTGCACAAACGTCAAACAATTTATTATCTTAAAGAAAAGTTTATTCGTATTTATATAACATATACGTATGGTAACAAAAGTGACTTCAATACGATAGCAACATTATTTTCATGTGTAAATTTGTGCTAAATGAGAATAATTTTTAACAAATTTTTCCCAATTACGCAACTGTTACATTTATTCACATTTATTTTTTTCACCTGGCGATTCTAAACATTCCACAGACATGTTTAAGGTAGCCTAAGATCATTATTCCTACTGCTACCATTGCAGTTCCTCCTGTAAGATTGACTGCATATAAGTGCAGTAGAAGTAAATAAATATATTTTTCTTGGTTAACATAGTACACAGGCATTATGTTTTGTAGTAGACGATGTAATTGAGATTTGTTTACGAAGACAGCACCAGGAATGAACGGTAAAATTGTGAGAGAAATAGCAGTAGCTACATTGCCGAAGTAAATCACTAGAAATGTTTAAAAAAATAATTATATAATTCATTGTTTTTATTGTTATATATCGTTGATATATTCTTAATATATCCTTGAAATATCCTTGATGTGTACGCTCCAAAGTTGTTCACTATTCTTAATTTTTCCCTTGTATTTTTACAAAACATATGCTGTAAGATGTTAAATTGCTTAACGTTCCAATTTTTTTTGCATTTTTCAAAATAATACCCATATATGTATAGGGTTTTACAATCGGCCTAATACTGAACCAGTATTAGTTATTACACTGACCCAGTATTGGGCCGATTGTAAAACCCTATATGGGTAATTAAAGTAACAATAAATACGTTATTGCAAAAAAATATTTTTATTCCGTGTATTTATTGTCATATGGGACAAATATATTCGGACATATAATTTTATTTATTATCGTTATAAGTGTAAGAAAATTAATCTCAAAGAAGAATAGAATGACCCCATTTATGTTTGCATCACGACTGGCCTATAGCAAATTGGTTGAAAATGTTGTTTACTGGCAAAAAGTAAATTTAAATTGTTTGGATTATATAGAATTCATTGAAAAAAAATAACAGCCATATAGAGGCATTAGAAATAAAACATGAATACAGTTGCAGTTATTATGATTTGAAAAAATTTATCAGGTGGTAATGTTGATTTACTGTATTAAATGTAAAGTACTACGGACAAAAATTAATGAATATTTTAACTAAATATTTCAGCAATTCTGAATACATTTCTCATAAAAAAAATCCGAAAACCAATTTTTGTTACGTAGTCATCATCAAAAAGTTGATCTAAAACCTCGTCAAACATCTTAAAAACTATTTTAAAAAATATTTAAAAGTAAGTCAATTTAAAAATAGTAACGCATTTTTTTAAGTGTCAAGTTATTAAAAGTGACTGAGTATCCTTCTCACAATAATTTATAATTTCACCTTATAAAATCTATTCCTTAAAAAATTAAAGTAGTTTTTAATAGCAAAGATAATAAAAATATTAATAAACTGTTGCTTTATATTATAAAATTGCGTCAAAATTTATACTAATTTTGCTAATTTTAAGATTTAGCCAATATCCGAATATTTTAGTCATATTTACGATTATCTCACATTGGCAATATATATTTTTTAATAATTTCTTAAATCTACGAAATAATTTGATATCTCTTCTTTTTCAACACATTTACATATTTAGTTGACTTATTGATAACGGAATTATATAAAACTTTGTCGAAAAATGATCGTCCTAAAACATTTGATCAGGTACTATATGTCTAATTATATTTTTTACATTTCAAAATATGATATCTGGAGTTATTTAGAATAAGTAAAAATGATTAAATAAATTTATTTAATTACAATTGTAATCTACTCTTCTTTTGCAATATGTATTAAATATCAAGAGAAATTGTCTTACATATAATTATGCCCGCAAAACGCTTCGTTTCGTTTCCATATTTCTTTATGATAGCTATTTCGTTCTTATCTTTTAGTTCGTCACAGATGTGTTGAAGCTCTTCCAATAATCGCTTTACCTTTGATATCAACATTTCATTTTATTTTTTGATTAGTCTCGGAAATTTGGAAAAAAGCTATTTTGTATAAAGTCTAGCTTATCAAAAATAATTATTTTATATATTATTTATATTATTTAATTGCATACAGCAAAAGACCAACTTACAATTTGATTGTTAATTCGAAACGAGTTGTATTTAATTGTATACATAATATAAAGTGATGCGATTGAGAGAACCTTGAAAGCGATATCGATAGTGCATTTGGCAGACACAAACACTGCAAACTACAATCGATACTTATAGATTTATTTTAAAAAAATAATTTTTTAATTTAAAAAAGCCTTTTTTACGCGATTAACTTAACTGCAGATATAAAATAGCCGATTGTTTTTCCATGTACTATAATGTAATGAGCAATTCATATTACGGAAAGAACGATTTTGCTGAAGTATCTAAAAATTTAGCTAGATACAGATCTGACAAAATAATTTTGTTGCACCATCAAAATAATTATGTAGATCAAACTGTTTGCTAAAATGTCAAAATTTTTTGCAGCATTATCATACTTTAGCGACCTACTATAATTATTTTCATGGCAACAAAATTATTTTCAGATCTGTATCTTGCTTAAATTTTTAGATACTTCAGCAAAACCGTTCTTTCCGTGTAATTCTTATCGTATATTATAGCAATTGTATAATAATATACTCTTTCGCAAAATTGATAAACTATATCGAATAGATTATGAAAATAACAAACACAAATACATCAGATGGACAGACGATCGTGAAATTGTATTCAAAAGAGTATTTTCAATCGCAAAAACCAAAGTAAAAAAATTATAATATATTTACAAATATGTTTACGAATTTAAATGTACCTGGCACACAATACAGCTGAGCAAAATACCGAAAAATAACATCAGCTGAAACTGTACGAGTTTGGATTGCTGATAAGGCCATAAGCCAACTGCAAGAAGAAGAATCTTATGATATCTAAAATGCCGCGCGACACTGATCATTGCGAGAAACGACACACGTCTAACACAAGAAGAAATCGACGAGCATTTCTTTTCTTTCACAAGATATAAATATTTAATTTTTAAATTTTAAAATTGCCTAATTCAGCAAAAACGTATAAATTGCCTAATTCAGCAAAAACGTATAAATTGCCTAATTTAGCAAAAACGTATAATATGAGGTGGTAGAGAAAATACTACCGTGAGATCGAAACACTCGCGAATTAATGTTTCTGCCGGAAAGGAACGGGCGATCGATTGACTTGACGCCAACAGACATTCAACGAACGTTTGTTTCCCCTCATAAAATACTGCTATTATTTTAATCGAAGTCCGCGCGAACGCATGACAGTTGTCCTTTCTCACGCGATGACCGTTTCACGCGCGGGCTCCACCACACTTCATTGTCTACTTTCGAATGACACACTTGTTGGCCAAGAGGAACATCACTACTGGCGTTGCGCGCTAACATGTTAAGTATCTAATTATTGTTAATAAAAGACGGAATATTGCAAACTGCAAGTCATCGAAATATCCATACTAGTGGTATCTAAGAGATTTAAACTTTTTTCGCAAATCATGTAAAGAAGTGTTAATACGTTTTTTTCTTATATTGTACATAACATACACAACTGACATTTTATGCGCACCACATGTTTACTTGTTTTAAATTTTACCTACTCTACTGCAAATTGTAATACGCTGCCAGATGATATGTTTTACGTCACTGTTGCATAGATAGAATATACAACGGTGAAGTAGGATAACGATGCCTTTGTTAACTAGAATGCAATGTGTCATACGATACTATCTGTGCCGTATATCAAATATACACAATATATTAAACGCAACGATATAGAGTGATTTTTTTTACCGTGGCAAAAAGTTCGATGGAAAGTGACAACACTCCACCAATAGACACGCGAAAAGTTTTGCTGCTATTTTGTAAAAGAAATAGTATCAACCTTTGTACGTGCAAAGGTGTTACGTACCACCGACCATTGTATCTACAAAGTAATAGATATAGGCAACCAATCAAAAATTTGAAAAGATCAAGTAACTTATCAATCATCGCTATGAGTAAGCGGATTCATAAGCTAATTCTAAAACTAATTGTAATCTTATCTTTCCGTAACCAATTAATTTTATATTCATATACATTTGTGAGTACAGTAAATCTTACGCGGTAAAAAATACGTGATTATTGTAATCGGTAATTTCATCGCCCTCTCGTGACATGGTTTCAGATATCTAAAACACATATATAGCAATTTATGTTTTATGTATATTTCACAATAGATTATTTCAGACATTATTACAACGAAATTCTTTCAATTTAGATATTATATTGCAAACGGTTTTCTTCCATAATCATGACATTATAAAATCAAAGTCAAAACGGTCATCTAAAAATACATAATATATCTAATAATGTAAGAACTCCGAGCGCGCCGAGCGGTAACGACGCGTATTGGGAGCGTTGTCAAAAATTAATACAATTACACGTCCCGGCAGATGCAGATGTAGTCGCTTCGAAAGTGTTAAATCCGATTATGTCGCAGCACGGTTAACAAAACTGGCAAACTGGAAACCTTTCCGGTATGATTCGGTATAAGCCGATTAAAACTTGATGCGCGAAAAGTACTTGTGTAACCAATACGAGAGTAACGAAATTATCTGGGAAACGTGACGGCCGGATTTGTCTATCGCGTGCCAGCCGGCGACTTGATAAAAATTTGAAGGTTACGCAACATACTGTCGGACTGCGTGCTATCCGCCGCCTAACAATGCCCGCTTTACGCTTTATCATCATCATCACCGTCATCTTCTTGGCAGTCATTCACCGGCAGCTAATGCTGGTAAATACTGGCATTAGAATTAATTTGCGAGATTTCCTGACGCGGACTTAACTTTCTAGTATTTTATCGCGGGTAATTTACCGTTTCCCATAACATGTCGTTACGAGTAGATCCGCGTCGTCGACGAAAAAACTGTGTTACTTCTACTTGCGAGCGCCTGTCACGTCAAGAGGATAACTTTATTTATTCTGGAAAAATTTCTGTGTATTCGAAAAGGAAAAAAATTAATAATTTTCATTGTCGTCTCCAATATTGGTTGCTCAATTTTATACTTTCTCCCTCATCTGCCTCATCAAGATAAATAATTATTTTTTAAACGTAACGCGATTAACCGGTTCTTCAATAACCATCTTTTTAAAAGGCTTTAATAGCTTCCTGATAAATTAATATCGATAGAGCTGGCTCATTCCTCGGGGATCACGTCAGGTGTAATCCGTCCGGCTCACGCTGAAGCGTATCCTGGTTACATAATGCCTGAATGCCTCCGAGTAGAAAGAAACGAGAAAACGCTCGCGCGACATTGACCCCGTTGCCGAATGCTTCGCGTTCGGCGTGTAGATGCTATCGCCACGGATTTGTTCATTCATACAAGCCGCGAGCGTTTCGATACTTAGATACACTTACGCGTCAGCGTTATACCGCGGCGCAAGAAGTGGGCTATTACGATTTTCTTGCGTCAGAGAGCGATTCGATAGATCTTGCGAGTATCTGGAGCAGACCTTGCAAATCGCGAGAGGCTCGCTCTTCGCTCTCGTTCTGAATTCTCTGTACGAGACGGACAAAATCGCGACATTACTCACGAATGACTCTGCGCGAATGCGAGGTGCGAGTACATCCTATAGGTGTTTACAAAGCTACGGTTGTGAGACGTAATGTCACGAGAGTGTCTGAACAGGCGACACAGATAGCTACGAGTCGCAAAGAGCTAAACAGGCGCGTTGCTTATTTCGCAAGAGGTTTCTCGTTTTTCTCTCTCTCTCTCTCTCTCTCTCTCTCTCTCTCTCTCTCTCTCTCTCTCTCTCTCTCTCTCTCTCTGTCTTTACTCGCGCGAAGACGCTCGATTTCGAGTGTGCACTTGAGAAGCGCCGAGATATAAAAAAATCTACCACACGTTCTCCTTGACGATTGAGCGTGGCGAATATACGGGACTTTTTTTTTGTTTTACGCGAGTGGATGGCTCACGGGCGAAACGTCGACGTGTAACACGTCGCCGCCGTTATACGCCCGTTTGACGACATTATGAGAGCGTGCTCGCGCGATATCGTCCATCAGCCTCGAACTTTCACTTCTCCATATGCGCGACCGACAGCGCGATACGTACGTACGGTAACGTGCGCGTACATACGCCTTCGTTCATCGCCTCGAGATCTCGTTTCACCACGGAGAAGAAGAAACGCGGCCAATTATGCCGCGGCAGAAGCGGCGTTACGCGGCGCCGAGCCGTTTCATTTCGAGAGCAGCTCGACTCGCTCGATTCGCGACTCTCGGTTTCTTTTCTTCGCTCGTTATTTGCCGACTAGGGGGAACGATGTACTTGACTCGCGGTAATTTAGCTTACGTAATCGCCGATCCTTCTGTAATATGTCCCTTTTACAACGGACTATTTGCTTCGGGATCGCATAATCTGTCAGGTGGATGCGAGAGATTTGTCATACCTGTCAAAGTTGAAAATTTCAGCATAACTATTCTCGTTGCTGTCTAAACGCCACAAGTATTCAGTGCCCTCTTTTTTTTTATTTGAAGAGAAATCTTTCATTACTCTTTTCAAAAAATTTTAATTTTTATAACCGTATTCGATACAAAGCTTGATGGAAAAACAATCAGTCTAATAAAACGCGATTTCATGTATCGATGAATTTCAATGCGCGCATTTACAATGCAGATGCGCATATTCTCTCTTTGTGAAAGCGATCGGGCGTTAAAGCGACAGGCAAAAAGGGTTAAGCGCGAGCCTTCGTGAATGAGTTTTCAAACCAGACACGACG
This sequence comes from Temnothorax nylanderi, assembly GCF_030848795.1. NCBI lineage: Eukaryota > Metazoa > Arthropoda > Insecta > Hymenoptera > Formicidae > Temnothorax > Temnothorax nylanderi. The sequence continues at coordinate 1,172,827 of NW_027249082.1, forward strand.
CAATCTTCCGCACGCACGTTCTTTCATTATGTCGCGCGCTATCCTCGCCGGCGGCGTCGCGTCCCCGAGGAACCTCGTAAGGGGACACATGGAGCTGCTGCGACTTTCCGCGCAACTCCATTCTCCAGAACCGCACAAGGCGTAAACTCGGGGAAACAAATCGCGTATATAGCTAAATTGCACAAGTGGTAACGCGGAGGGAGGTGAGAAACCGAGGACGAGACGCGGAGATGAATTGAAGATAGAAACCGCGGATAATGACGACGCGCGGCGCCGAGCAGCACGTCGTACTCGCCATTAGAATTGCCGTATTATAATGTTAACGAGCTCGACGTGTGTTTCGCCTAACTTGTCAATTTGCAAGCATGCCGAACGTCCGTCTTGCGTCAGATCGCGTTGCGAAAGTTCCGTGTGTTGTTTTGGATACGAGCGGCGAGGAATCGGGAGCCGTCGATGAAGCAGTAGAAACTGACAGTACTGGTCAGACAAGTCGTAATGATCGATAAGTGCAGAAACATCGCAGCAAGCAGATGGAATAGCAACGTTAAAATGATAGAACGGAATGAAATGTAATATATATTATATAATGGAATAGAGTAAGAGACATGGCAATATATATGAAATAACAGGCCGCGATGGCGTAATGGAGCGCGATAGTCACTCAATCTGTATACGTCAGACATCGTATCGCGCGGCCTGCAATCTGATGGATTTTACGAGCTTCTCCGAAGCCGTAGCGATTCGTCCACCATTTCCATTTCTCACGGCAGAGCCTTCAAACATGCTATTTTAAGCATCGCCCAAGGAAATCGATCGTCTGTCAAGATTCTTTTGGTTTCCCCCTGTTTCCATTCCATTATGTCCGCCCCGCTCGAATAAAGGACCGTGTTCCCGTGGGAGTAACAGTGTGCCGAACAAATATACGGGGTGACGTCGTCGTCGTCGACATCGGCGGTCATCACCGTCGCCGCCCTCACCCTCGGCGATGCAACGACGTCGGCAATGAGCATTTCTCTCGACTAGAACGACTATGCCTGTAACCTGTTGCTCGGTTCTTGAATTTGTCTACGTTTAAGCCTCTCATCGGGGCGACGCGTATTAACGCGCGCACATAAGTCCGTTACTAATTCATTTCCAAGGATTCGGAAATCACCGGGAATCCGATTAGCGTCGCAGTCGCAACCACGCACCCTATCTCCTTCTCCACTTCTCCACTTTGTTGATCCTCTTATTACCGCCGTTCCGTCATTTGCGATTTCGTCCTACCCACGATTTTGTACAACTGCATGAACTCGAGACGTAGCATAATCGAAGTCAGGACAAACAATATGAGAAACCGGAAACGGCGGTTCGTCCGATAGAACATTCATGAAATTTGCCCTGGCACCCGAAAAACAAATTGAGAGTTATCGTTACAAAATTCGATTAGCATCGCGGAACTCGAACGTCTTTCAGTTTTCGTCCTCTTCCTTCTATCTCTCTTTTTGACTCTCTCTAGCCAGAATCTCTAGCGGAAATGCCTTTGCAAAACTCATCTGTTCCTAAATTATGAGCAGAATATAAGATGCGAGAAATATAGAAATACAAACAGTACGTGCACTTTTTCGCATAAGGAAACACCTTGATCTTTCAAGCGGTTGATCTACCACGATTTAGCGAGATATTTGCGAAACGTCGAAGACCCAAATTTCTCGTCATAGTTTCGAAAGCGGGAGGGGGCGCGGCTTAAATTGCAATCCGGGCCAATTTGCGGGATCTCGGTATGCAAAGGAGGTTCTAACTTTAATAGCGCGCGGGCCTCGATGTGCTATTACGAAAAAGGGTTCTTGCCGCGAAATTTCGCGGAGAGTCGCGTCTCCGTGCCGGTTTTCGGTCGTCGGCCTTTTTGGGACATATTAGCGGACGCGCGTCCTCGCGAAATTTCATCGCGGGAACAAAGTCTTTTGGCTGCGCAAGAAGCCGTCAGCTAGCGTTGTGAAACGCCGTCGCGTCGGCGTCGCCGTGTCAAGTGGCGGAATTTCGATGCGCGCCGAGCACTCTCTCCCGCGCGCTTCGCAAACGTGGTCGAACGAGTCACGCTTCTTGTCGCCCTCGAGGAAGAAGAAGACGAAGGAGCAGGAGAGATACCGGAAAGTCGAAGGAGTTACGGAGCCGAACGCTTCGTTCGTACGTTTTGATCAAGGCTTACGGGACAAGATTTATGTCCGTCTACGTCGACAAAGATTTCCGGTTTTGGCGATTAATTCTCGTCGTAAAAAATTCGTATACCGACACATCGACAGGAAACGACTACATAAATTATGAAGTATAATTTCCAATAAACTCTCTCGACGTCTTGCGAAGAAAGAAAAGTAATTATCATTATATAAAATAATCGAATATACATAATTTGATTTAAATAAAATAAATACGGGACGCGCGCGAGTCATCAGTTAATATTTCACATTTCGTAGAAGAAAGACGCTGTTTCAGACATCAGGGCGAGATTAAGGGACAGGCGATAATCGGTTAAATAACCGAATATCTTATGCCGTCTGACGGAAGAGCTTCTTGTTAGTGGATTCGTACCTGAGTACCCATAAATCACCCGCGCGATTGCTCCTGCTCCGGCGGAAAGGATGAATGCGTGCAGTTTGACCGCTACGTAGTCCCGACGTCCCGGCGGCTAAAAAACTCTGGCAATTTATCACTTACGTGGCAAAATAACTAATTGCGCTTCACTGCGGCGTGCAAAATCTTATCAGAACGGTGATTACGCACCGATCTACGTCCGTCGTAACGCATAAATCAAGGGGAACGGAGCGCGAGGATAACACGACGCTCTTCCTACGTTAATTCCGCCGATAAATTCCATTATCTCGTTAGACCAAACAAATTGAATATAAATGACTGCACAGACGTAGACCGCGAATGATATTCAAGCGAGAAATTCCAAGATCGGGGGCACGACTGGCCTTCGTCGCGCGGCATTCCCACCCGACACCTCGCTCACGTCGCGATGTATAAAATCCCAGGAGAAACTACTCGGCGTTCGTATTACGTTCGCGCGCTAAAATTTCAGGCACGCTCGCGGAGATCTACGCTTCGGTAGGCTATCGCGAATCGACGGCCTTTATCACGGACGGCGTAATTATATGACCAGGCGGAGACGATCTCGAGCGGAAAATATCGGGCAACGATCGACTGTATGCGGCTGTTAGCTGTTGGCACCTACATGCACATCGTTCCACGGCCGTGCAATGACTCCGAAGTCTCCTTTTTAGCCCAGAAAGTCATTAAAGGCCAGGCTACGTGCGCGTAGAAGGGAAGGGGCGTTCCGAGTCTTATATCATCCCGCGATTCTTACGACTTCCACGAACTCACGTCATTTCCTTCGTGGCTGCGAGGGATTAGGAAAGCTTCGCCGGTCGACCGGCGTCGATTGTACGTTCACAGGGTGTTTCCGAAAAATGCCACGAAGATACAACGCGATGATACAACGTCGCGAATGTCCGCGACGATTAAAAAAATAAGCGAGAATTGCGGACGTTTCTAAGGTAGAGACAATGTTAATTCTCACGAGATCTTTCCGCGACAAACGATCCCTGAGAAACAGTATTTTTGCTTAATACATTTCCTCTTCCGCATATTATAATAATATAATATTCGAACTGAAAGAAATTGCTACAGAGAGAGATGTTCGACGGAAAATTGAATCTAAACAGTTCTCGACGTTTGTACGAGAGAAAGAAAAAGAGATAGCTTTTCTTCCAGCTCGTGCAAATCTTCCTGCGAACAAACGACTCCGATATAGTCCGCCATCGTTGGCTGAAATTTAATAAACGCGCGTTTCCTGCGGGCGTTGTCCCTCGGGTAACTTGTTTCCATCAGCGTCGACAAATTGTTATCCGATCGCCGGGCCATCGCGAACAAATTATCCGCGTCTCGGTCGGGATAATCGACACGGCCATCAAAACGTAACAATAGCGCCACGATTGTCCGAATAATTATCCCGCCCGTCGCTACTCGTTGCCCTGCGACTGCCATCGGGTCGGGCGATAATTCAAGCCTTTCTCGGCGACTAATTAAAACGCCGCGTAAAAAGAATCCGACGAGAGACGAACGCATTAATCCGTCGTAATTGTTCCGACTACAGCCCCGTCCGGATAACTTGTATCTGGCCTGCCATTCGGCCAGCATTTACATTTTACATAACACCCGCTAAATTCGGACCAATATCCCACCAGCGCGCAGCGCGAAGCCCCTAATTGGCGGTGTAAAGCGAAAGTACTTAATACAAGCCGCGGTATAGTCGAGGCCATTACGCTCGTTAACGACGTTCCTGAACTGACCGCTCGGCTAAATCCGATATAAGTGTCTCAAAGCGCGCACGTTATAATCCGCGGATATTGATTATATCGTACATTTTTCCCCTCAGAATTTGTAAAGAAATAAAGGAGCGCGATTCTCCAAAAGAATTCCCGTGGATCGATCCTGTTGAACGCAAATTATTTTGATGCGGCCGCGAGAAAATGAGGAAAAGGAGAGACACGCGGGATGAGAATCTCACTCGCGGCCATCTGTGCCCCGCGGATCATTTGGGGCGCCGCGTGTAACGCGATTTGGCAAACGACACACGCGGCGCGGTGGGTGTCGTCCAAAGTTTTTCTTTGTTATGCATATACGGCGTAATTAAGCGCGGCAACTAGCAGCGCGAGGGCGGCTGCATTATGCACGCGTCGCGCGAAAGGAAAAGGGAGGAAAGAAAAAAAAAGATGCCGTGACGCTCTGCAACCAAATGAAGCCGCGACCTCGAGGCGGCCACTTTCAGGCTCTCTCTCTCTCTTCTCTCTGCTTCTTCCCGGCTCTCTTCTCCGGTCTTCCTGCAGCATTGTAACGGGCCGCGCGATTGCCATGCTACACGTATAGGTCCTCCGCACTCGCGATTTCTGCGGTTCTGGTCGCCGCGAGCACGCGGAAATCGCGTTCACGGCGCTACGTGTACGATTTTGCTTACGTCGCGGCTCTCTTTCACCCGGATTGGTTCTCGGAAATCTCGGGGCGAGCGGGAAAAACTGCCGCGAAGTCGCGAGAAAGGAAGAAGCCGCACACGCGTACGACGGCGTAACGCCGAGCGCCCCGAGATCCTTTCCGTTCGCGCCACGTGTTGCCACGTGAATACGAAGCTAGTTTTGAGAGGAAGAAAAGGGTAGTTATACCGCAGCGATGAAGACCGCAACGGGGTAGTAAAACCATAAAGCAGTATATCCTCGCGCGAAAGTCAGTCCTCCGCGTATTTCCTCCTCGATATTACTCTAAATATACCTTCTCTATGCCCTCAGTTTTCAGTACATTGTACATTTCCAGGGAATACGTATATCATTATCAAATCGCCGGCAGATTTACGCGTGTGAACGGGTTAACCTTTCGTACCAACGCCTACCTCGACGCGAATGTAACAGTAAACAACAAACGATGAATATTTTACTCCGTTATTATTGTGCCGGGAGTAATTAGACGGAAGTCGCGGCAGAATGCGCCGCAACAACTTAATTCCGCGCGGCGTCAATAAGCTCCTGGATAGACGAGAGCGAATAATAAATCACGGACGTTGAGCATTAACGAAACGAACAAAACGGTTCGCACGGTCGCGGAATCAAATTTTAACAAAAGGCGGAGGAATGTTCATTGAAAGAGAAAGAAAAAGGGTGAGAGAGAGTGAGAGACACTGCACTCGGTTACGCTCTCGCGTTGCAACGTTACGAGATCTTTCACCGCCGCGCGTCTAACTCGAGCGTGCGGATTGCGGATTACGTAAGGCCGTGAGGCGCGTTTACGTAAGGTCTTAGCCGTTGCGGTTCTCTGTCAAATAAACCGGCACGGTCTGTCCCTTACGCGTGTGCTCGGCCGCGGATCTCACCGAGAGAATAGCGAGATCCGCGCGGATACTCTCCGAGGAGCTTTCGGAAGAAGCGAGACGCGCCTTTTGAGCGATCGACGCGTGTCTCTGGATTCCGTTTACGGATTCGCGAACTCATCGCCTTTTACGCGTCCTCCAGCTTTGAGGAAAGCTTGAAACCTTGTCAGCGGTGTTAGCACATGGTGCCGTTAATTTGAGCTAATGTTTCCAGCCGAGGACACCTATCTCGTAATTTCAAATGACGTTGGTTGTGCAGAATATGGGTCGAGGCGGTGTTTCCGCTGTCGCGGATGGCTGGAGGTAACACGTGTTGAGACTCTTCCGAGGATAAGATTAAACAGCGAGGAGAAACTATCCCCCCCGTACCCACCGGAGGCGCCGTTTCCCTCCAAAGTGCCTCCAAAATAGCGATTAACACCCTGTTCAAAACGTCTGTTGCCGAAACGGGCTTACAACGCGTTCTCGGTCGAGGAAAGGAGCGCTCGTTCGTTATAAAAGCGCGAACGCGAGTTCGAATTGAGTCGCGATGCTTTTATGAAGTTAGGAGACATAAAAAACGAAGCATGTGCGTTCATGTCTTCTTAAGGAAAAAAATGACGAGAATTCCGATGGTATGTTTCTTACAAAATTGCACGTAACGCGAAAGTCCGCTCGACGCGAGAGTATCGCGCGAGTCTGCGTCGCTGGAACAAATCGGAAGTGTGCTTCTCCAAAAAAATAGAAAGAAGGAAAAAAACACGTGCGCTTTTTTGCATACGAGAAAATACTGTGGTGAAAATGAAAAACAGAGATTTGCATTACACCTCGTTACCGCGTGACGAGCTGCCTTTGAATTCCGCGATACAATTATATTTGGAGATGCAGGTGGGCTCCATATTTTTTTCCCTCACTCCCTCTTTTCCTCCCTCGACGGGAACACGCGCGCTTCGCTAATGGACCTCGCACGCGGCAACCGCATTCGATGCGTCCGGTCGCATTGTTTCTTTTATGACACTCATTATGCGTGAGCCGCGCTATATCATGTACTTAATAACGTCGAGGGAAGTACATTATACAAAACAGCGGCGGCAATGAAAAAACAGCCTGCCTCTTTATACAGTTTGTTACATTTAGGAATTTGCTATCGCGACAAATGTATTTCTCTCGTTTCCGAATATATACTTATTTTATGTTGTTTATTTACGTTCATGTACATATTTTATTCTAGCGTATTGCACATAGATGTTTTATATTCATTGCGCCTAAATTTAGATTACTTGCAATCACTACGATCATCGAAAAGCACATATTGATATACTTTCAAAACGACGCCCTTTAAGCTTGAGATTTACTTGTCGTGTTTGCTTCTTCGCGAGCAGTTTCGAGATTTCTGAAAACCGCTATTCATCGCTTCAATTCGTCGTTCTGTTGAATTCCACGATAAATTAAATCTCGATACAGCGAGATCGCGCGACCGTTCGATTCGATCGCAGTGTCGACCAAATAAAAACATCATTATCACGGAGCGGCGACAAAGGCGGAGCAAAATCTTTTACAGCGAGTTCCATTATCCGGCGGCGGGCGCGAGCGTTTTCACGCTCGAAAATGGAGTCGTTAAGCGGGACGCCTTCTCGTATCCTTTTGTCCAGAAACTCGTCCTCGTTTCGGGGATACGTGGACGGCGGGATTTCCGTGTATCGCGCGACAGCGCAACGTTTCCCTCGCAGCTTGCCGACAGGACGGAAAATTCGCCGGTTTCGATTCCGCGGTAACGACGATCTCGATTACTCCCGCTGGACGCAAAGGCGACGGTGCCTCGTGCCTTCTCTATCGACATTGTCATCTCCCCCTCCCTATCTTATTCGAAGTTGCAGAAAGAGAGGATGCATAATTCGGTAGCCGATATTAGGTCTCATTGTTACCGGATTCGGTACGCGCGCGAGCATTTGCAGATACGCTCTAGCCGATGGAGCGTGCCGATAGAGTAAGGAATATCCTGTGCGAGAGAACAGCTGAATCGTGCGGCTGGAAGGAAGGAAGGAAGGAAGGAAGGAAGGAAGGAGGAAGGAAGGAAGGAGGGAGAGAGGAAGGAAGGAAGGAGAGTCGTTCTTCGAGAGGTGGAAATGACATTTGTATGCATTGCGACTCGTATTACAGTACAACCAACTCGATCCAACACGTCTTTTTCTCTCTCCTCCTCTCTCTATCTATCTCTCTCTATCTATCTTTCTCCCTGTGTCTCGAGTCCTCATCTCCTACGAGTTACTCCATGATTACTGTTTTCCTATGCCACGGCGCGCCTCCTCGGTTCCTTATACAGGGAAACCGCGCTACGTCGTCGCGACGACGTCACGCCACCTCCCCATTCACGTTCGCGTGTAGGATGACAAACAACTGGAGCTGACCCCACAATGCGATAGGGAATCAAATCGAACTTGGCGAGAATCGCGCGGACGATGTGCAAACCTTCATTCTCAGAGAGATAGTCTCCTACCCTTAATTAATAGATACTCTATATCATGGATTGGGATACGGTATTACGCTTTTGCTCCGCGCTTGTATCGAAGATAGAAATATCAAAATCAGCTGGAGCAAGTTACAGACTGCATGTAAATTTCACATTATTAAGCAAGAACATCGAGAACTTGCAAGCTCGTGCAAGCTTCGCGGCGCAGGTTATACGCATGTCGAGGAAAGTCGATAATATCTGGATTCGGCACTCTATCGTATATCTATAAAATGGCATTGAAGTATCGGTTCCTCGCATATCGCATCTAATACATCACTCGCTTCTTTCCTTCTTGCTCCGTTCCTCCGTACTCTCGTCGGCATTGCAAAAGGTTCGCGAAAGCGCCAAGAGGGACGCGCGCGAGTATTTGATCCTTGAACTCCTCTCTCGAGCACGCAAGAAGGAAACTGTCGGGATGAAGTGTTCGGTATTCTGTGAGCTTACGCGCGCGTTCCCCCGAAGCGCTGGGCGAGTTCTTGATCTAGAATTTCTACGGAAACCGGTGCACAGCTTAGTAGACGCGAATATAATCCTCGGATAAAGAGTAATAATATTTCCCGCAAATTACGCGGTTTGTGAAAAATTTTTGTTAAGAAGAGAAAAATTATCTCTGCAGGAGAAATCAAACTTAATTAACACATTCACCGTAAAAAAGCCGATTTTCCGTTCATATCGGATTAGAGATGATTTTATATTAAAACATACAATGTGTGAGAGAAATACAATTTATAGTATTGAATTTATAGTGTTGAGTTACATTAAAAATATGATAAGTAATATTTAATTTTTTTTACTATCGCCCCATGACACTGATGATCGACAAAGCAAAAAATTCAGTGTCGGTCACCAATAACTTAATAAAAAAAAAAAATTATACGAGAATTAAATATACCTACTTATTAGCTTTAAAGAAATTAAATATCTCATTAAATTCAGATAAGCAGTAAAATTGAAACTGAAATAGATTCGCACAGAACAGACAAATAACTGACTTGCTTCAGCTAGTTACGAGGAGTTCGCGAGAGAACGATGCGTAACGCTGCGAATCAATTAATTTTTGCTGAAAAGAACGAAAAGAGAGAAGGGGCTCGCGATTCGCCCGCGAAAAAACTTCGGTAATGCATCGCGCTGTCGGTCGCATTACAAGCGCGAACTCGTTACAGGAACACCATCTATCACGCGGTCCGACTGCGGAAGATTTATCTCGGGCGATTATCCGAGGATAAATCTTCGTTGCCTCATTTTCGCGGCGCCCCTGAAGTTAGCGGTAGACGTCCCGAGGTCAGGCGCCGGCGCTCATTTTCATTCTTTTCGGCTGCCGCGTATGCGAGATGCAGCCGTTTAAAAAGATGATTCCGCAGCGCGGAATTGATGGGCCGACGCGTGCCGAGTCATCGACGATCGTTAAGAGAGTCACTGGCCGCGGGGATGAGAGATCGAAAAGCAAGCACTCCTCCAGGACATCAAAGTCCGCCTAAGACCGCCAGAGAAGCGATTCACTTCGAATTCTCCGTCCGTTTGGCTCGCGATTGAGCGCGAGGTCACGTTTGGCGTACAAACGCAACGCCGCGAGCTCACGCAATCGTCGCGCGAGGTGTGCGGCGTACGTGAAGAGACTATAATATAGCGACGTCCGCTAGTAATCGATGTCTCTGGATGGCGATAAATTAACTGCTGAAATCTTTCAGGACATTAACCACATTTACACGAAATGACGCTTACTCATTGAAATAATAATTATTTCAAAGAACGTTAACCGCGCGCGATTAGGGATAGCGTATTTAATATCGTATTCAATCTCGCGCCAGGTTTGGCTGGAGCAGAACTAACACACAGAAACTGAGCCTATTCCGCCCGAGGTGAATTTTAATTAAACGTTAATATATGATTCGCGAAAGTCAGAAAAACCAAATTGTTTCTATCGCGATTATTGTTAACGTGATTTAAAAAAAAAAAGATACTGAGCGATATATTGTTCTTTCAAATTGTGATAAAAATTAATTTTTTACCGAAAAATATCGAGCAAATTGTACCGTCGAGTTGAGCTCAATGATCATTAATGCCATACATTATGTAACAAGAGATATAAAAAAAAAAATCATTTAATGTGTGAAGTTACAAGGTTTTCATATCTATTTTCGTTATTGAAATTATTTAAAAATTGCCATTAAAATTCAATTTTCCTTGTTACCGTTTAGATTCGCTGCCGTTTATTGCAGCCACAACCGATATAAAAAATTCGTGGCATGTCCGCCCATGACGTGACGCCGCGCCCGCACCGGTGAGGATGTCGTGCCTAAGCGCTCGTGCTTTTAACGATGCCACTCGCAGCGGATCGAACGGCGATACTCTTGCGAAACGGGACAAGCGGTGTCTGCAATTCGCCCGGATAACGCTCGTCATTATAAAAAGGCCTCCCCCATTACCGCTGTCTACGAGCACCGCACCGAGATGTAATCTGCTTTATATAATAGGATAAGACTTTTATTGACACATAGTTTGCGACGTACCGGACGATCTAACCAGACTGGAATGAACGTTAATACGGTTTCGCAATCGCATCAAGTCTGGATCGGACCTCTTTACATTCATAAAAACTTCAATAATAATATCGTAACACGAATCTCACACTAATTCCAATTTAATCTCGGTGTTTTCCGAAGGATTCGATCTCCTAATAATACTCACGGCCATCGATCGGTTTTGACGTACCGAAAACTTGCCAAACAATGAGATCGCGTTATTCGCCTTGTACTATAAGCGACGAGAAATACGCCGGACTCGCCGAGCGAGAAAGAAGGGAACAAGGGCTCTACATTGGCGCCGCGAGAGGCTTTGTGCGAAACCGCGCGCGCGTTACTGTGCTGTGACGAGATGACTCGTCACTGTCAATGTAAATCAAGCACCCCGTGTCTCGTTTTTATTTTCGCTTCCGCACTTTGCTCGCGCGCACGCGTGGGCGTGTTCCGCGTCTCCACCCCCGGTTTCCTTTCTTCTTTTTTATACAAATTCAACCTTATTGATTTCTACATCAAAAAAACAGCTCATTCTCTCGTTCCGCTCGTTTGCTCGCTCGCTCGTGCACTCGCGGAGAGAGCCCCGTTGCTGCATCTCCATGGAAACCGCAAATTAAACGCGCGACGTAGAGTAACGACAGGTGAATCGGTCCAAAGGGTGAACCGAATTTTAAATTAAAAGCTCGCATGTGCTGGCTAACTTTCGCCGGCTTTAACCTAACTTACTGTGCTTGCCAAAGGCTAACTCTCCCACGCTGTCGTGGCGCGTGTTTGGAGTCCGATTCACCCTTGATTATTATACAATTGAGAAAATTAGAGAGAAAAGCGTTACTAGTGCGACGTACTACTAAATCCGCTTGCGTTATATTTCACTTCATATTGCGTTACCATACGATGTTATAGATTTGAGGCACGTATACAACCTTTTGTTAGAAACCCTGCCTCTTTTTATCAATTCTAAGAAAAGATCTTATGCTCAATCTCTGTATACTAAAGATTAGATTATCTCGATGACGTTCGGATGGAACCGAGAAGTAAATCGGCGCGATAAATTAAATATTCTAACACACTCAGTTCACTTCCTAGGCTGCGTTCGAAAACTTCACTCGGATGCACACCAGCGTCGCGCGCGCGTGTTCTGTCCTTGTTCAATTTTTAGTAAATAACAAAGATAGAACGACGCGGTATGCATCCGAGTAAAGTTTTCGAACGCAGCCCTAGAAGAGGCTACTTGCAAAAATACTGAGTACTCGGTCGCGACAAACAGATAAATATCGTTCCAAATGTTTTCTAAACAACTAGAGCTACAGATACCCCTTTGGGCCCACGCTGGTTCCGCAACATATTATTTTTGTATTACTATTACTTCAATATATTTCAGTGCATTATCATTACAATTTCATTTTTTTGCAAACCTATTTTCAGCATATTATCATATTATTATCATTACTTCAATATATTTTCAAGAGTATTGCTATCATAATTTCTTTGTGGTATCACGTCTCCAGCGCTCTCGCTATCCCGAGCTTTGCCGGTATATATCAGGCAGACTCAAAACTAAAGAGTAACATTTTGGACCGGCAGGCCGAGATCAGCCGGGACGCAACACTAATAATCTTGACGAGGGTCTCGCGACATAAAGAAAGAGAAAATCCGAAAAGAAAAGTACGACTGTAGAATAGATGTGAGTTTTATTCGACAGCGCGCCGGATAAACTGACTAGCTTTTAAAAATATATAAACCATAGTAATGACTAACAAATATTTCTAATTTTTACCTGGTTTCAAAATTTAATTTGGTAACATCTCTTTTATTAATAATTAGCTCGACTTTCATTAAAAACTTGCCGCTCCGTTTTGCAGTATCATTTAGGAGAATATTGTTAAGCGCAGATCTAATCCCTTGGCTTTTAACTGACTGACGAAAAACAAGACGGCCGTTACAAGCTCATCCCGGACGTCCCGGACGTTAATCCCTCGCGACAGAAATTATGCGCGAGTTTATAAGGAACTCTTCATTATAAGAGACTCTTCACTGGATATTTCATTGCGCAATCACAGTTTAAAGTGAAAATATTAAAATGTCATCATTCTCGAGATTAGAAGATTGACTTGGAAAAATGAAAACTATTAATCACACTTAATCCCCGGACTTTAAACTTCAAAAAGTGAAATAAATTGATTTGTGTGCGTCTATATTCGTAATTATTTCTGTTGGATTTAATTATATCGAGCAATTATGTGAGAACAAAATTCAAACAGCAATTACCAAATATCTGTTTTCTATTGGAATATTATAATGTGATAGATAAACTCTGAACTAGTGCAGCCAGAGTTCAGCAATAGAAAACAGACCCATTATTTCGAATAAATAAAACAATAACAAAAGATACATTCTCCGGAGAGTTTCTTGGAGATAAGCGTCTTCCTTGTTTTTCCATGGATGTGTGTACGAAAGAACCTGCACATTATAATATCCGCTATTTTCTTTGTGGACATTTCACTGATTATGACGGCGCCGAGGAAACTTTTTCCAACCACGAAAAGTGGCGCGTCCACGCTCCCGTGCGCGAGTTAAGTTCGAAATCGTTGAATTGACGTAACTTTGAAACTCCGACTCCGAGCGACCTCGTCACTCTTTTCTTTATGGAATAATTAGCGAAACTTTCGAAGCGTCCCTGCGCCCGACATGCCATCCACCTTGTCATGTTTGGTCGACATGCACGTTTTTGCCGTCCGCGTCATTCTCGGAAAACCGGAGGGAGGGTCACCAGATGCCGAGGCGTTTCCGACAAAAATGTTGAGTTCGCGCGGACACCAGGATTTGCGGGCTAAAATGTGCTAATTTCAAAAACGCAACGAAAGCACTGCGAGCCTGACTTAAATACGAAAATGGAAACAGAGATTTACTTATGAACCATCGTGCATACGGTACTTAATCGTTAGAAAAAAAATATTATAAAAATATTATTATAGTTTTGTATTACATTAATTTCGTTTAATAATAAAATACGTAATTATTAAGTTTTATTTATTAATTTATGATCTTAGCCAAAGGTATCAAGCCGGGGATTTCTTTAGAAAGTGTACGAACTCGTATTTCTATCGGTATTAATGCGATAAGTTGCGGCTTCTGTATGATTACGGATTACGTAAAATAACGTGTGTGTATGCAAAGGATGTAAAATCTTAGGTATTACTGTCGCGAGATAATAACCGAAATTATGGCGGGCACAACGCCGATGCTATATTCGCGCGAGATTTTTAGAAAAAGGTGCTACTACGATAAAAGACGATTTTCTCCTGTGAATTCCAAACAACGCTTACAATCGCGCATGCGGGGTCCATTCGCTTTACAAATGCAATGCGTGCCTCATTTATTCATACCTGCTGGCGATTAATTATACGGCGTATAATACACAGCGGCGATTAAAAATTAAAATATTGTAATAACTCCTAGTGCAGGAGAGAAAGAGAGGAGGGGAAAGAGAGACACCGCGCGCGCAATGAATCGACACAGAACGCGGAACGTGCCTAGTGTGTTATTCACGATACGCTTGTACGTGCAAGTTAATGCGGTTCGGTCGTATTATGCTACCGACTAACTGTGTATTTTAGCGAGATTAATGAGTTCAAAATATGGAGGTCATTAATATCAGATCGCTCCGCGCGTCGACGGTGCCACGGTTAAGCGATTTTTTCTTTCTGGCAAGCGTATCCATAAACGTCATTACGCATTTAATAATAATGACGCTATCATTATGCTTTATCA